>NC_141535.1:78057777-78361666 GCF_021556685.1 Rattus norvegicus
CCCTGCTGCAGTCCTCCAGGGGTCTTTAACCCTTCCTGCAAAACTTCCAGAATATTAACCAATCAGATGGGAGACCTACAGGCACCTAGGAGCCCACCCCAGACCCTGGGCTGTTCCTGACCGATGGTTTGTTTCTGTAGTCTCTTAGCATATGAAGCCCCACATTAGCATGCTCATAGGCAACCCCAGCTGTGTGTGTGTGTGACTTCTGTTCCTGACTGTTCTGGTGCTCTTCCCTCATCCCCTCACTCAGCTTTACATAAAGACCATTCTCCCCAAGCCCCCTCCCCCATTCTCCCGAAACCTCCACCCCTGCTCTCCCTTAACTCACAGCCTCCTTCCCCCTAGGTCCCCACCCTCTTCCACTGCCAGTCTCTTTGGTGATTCCAGAGCAAAGCCTGAGGTAGGATCCTAGGGCTCGATCCAGGCTCTAAGCTCCCCCTCAGGTTTCCTTGACAAGTAGAATGTCTCCCTTAGCTTCCTTCACCTGACTAGCTTCTTCCCTCTATAAAAGAACACGTGACAAGGCACCAGCGTGAAAGAAATGCTTATTGATTAGAAAGTATTTGAAAGATAGCGATGAACTTTTTGTCTGTATTTGCCATAATTCCACTGCCCACCCCCATCCCTGTTCCTGGGAACTAAACCCCTGGGTTTGGCCTACGCTGCTGTCCACCTGAGCTACATCTCCAGTCCTTTTCTTTAGTTTGCAACAGTGCCCTTGCCCAACCTGAACTTAAACTCCCTCTGTAAACTAGACAGGAATCAAAAGAATTTGCTGTCCTCCAGCCTTGGCCTCTAGGCATCTGGAGTGATAGGCAGGTGTCACCATCTTCAGCTATACTTGTGTAAATTGGGATCATCCTAGCTGTGTTTTTTTTTTTTTGGTTTTTTGTTTGTTTGTTTGTTCAGTCTAATATGTCATGAAGCATTCCAAGGATTTCGCCAGTGGTTGTACCTCTCAGAATAGGCAATTGCTTCATAAAATGATCTGTCTCCAGCCCTCAGTGGCAGTAGTTGAAAGTCAGATTTCTGTTACTGGATCGTTTCTTTTGTTGCAAACAAGGCTGTTGTAAGTGCAGTGAGGGCTAGCCTTATGGAGATCTACCTGCCTCTGCCCGGGATGAAAGGTGTGAGCCGACATTCCCAGCATAAATTAATTTTTCTTAAGCCCCTTCCCTTGCCTGCTTTGTAAACATTTACATATGCATACCTAAGCACACTTTGATTGAGACAGGCAGACTAACACATCTGCCTTCTTTCAAGAGAGGGCACTGGACCAGCTTGTCCCCTCTTCACTGTTGAGTATTTCAACCTTGTCTGAGGCTGTGTGATCAAAACTGTTCCTAGCACCCTTCTCAGAGCTTCCTGCCTCTTGCTCTGCCCTCCTTCCTGGTCTCCACCCCACCCCCAGGCAAGGGGCACCGCTAACTACTAACTGCCACTCCTTCCTGCCCTCTGACCGGCCTCCCCACCCCCACTCCAGGCTCTTGACTTGGGCTCTGACTCCACCTGCCTGTTTCCAGCCTCCAGAGCCCTGCTCCTTTCTCCTTCGGCGCCTGGCTGGTGAGTACCTGCCCCTCTCCCCACTGTACCTTTCCAGCCCAGAGCTCCATGTTTGGGTTTCACGGTCACCTTAATTTTGTAATCTACCTTTTTGGTCGTGGTTGCCTGGATTTTCCAGTTCTGGCCTGCCTGGCTCTTTGAAGTGAAGTGAATCCATGACTGGATTTCACATCCTTTCCCTCCCGCCTTGGCTACTTCTATGGATGAGATGATACTTGCTTAACCATTTTCTTATCTGGCCAAGGCGGGGTTGGCACGCTTGGCCTGCTGGCGTGTGGAGTGGGCAGTTGAGATGAGCTGTGGTCTCAGCCTGTTCTTTCTAGGCTGTGGTTGTGACACTCCTCAGCAGACTCGGGGCTCAGCCCCCAGGACTCCAGACAGACCTGGGTGAGGGCACCAGTCAGTACCGCGCATCATTTTCAGTCTTTTATTATTATTATTATTTGCTCTTAGGGAGATGGCAACTCCACATGGTAACTTTTTCGGGTGAATTTGCTGTTGCTTTTAACCTAGTGTTTACTCTTAGAAAACTGTACCATTTCCAGTCTTGAGATTACCAAGTCCTGCTGTTAAATGGCAATGCTCTTCGTAAGCTGTCTGTGTTCAGACTTTAAATGTTCCGGGGGCTTTTATGCCAGCTTGCTGCACACCATTGTGCGATGCCTGTGCTCTGTCCACCCTCTCAGATGAATGGCTGCCCCAGTTTCAGCCCTCTGAAAGGATGCAGCCGCTCATTAAAGTGTGCCAGATGCTGCTCCAGTCAGCATTTCACTTTAAAAGGAATAATGCTGTTTGGTTTTGGAATTACAAGGTGGTAGTCTCAGCATCTGCCTCTCGGAAAGGGAAGGGACACTGTTAGAGGTGCTGCTATCTCACCCTGCTTCCAGCCTGTATGGGCTGAACAATCCTCCAGAAAATGGATGTTCCTCTAGCTGTTTTTACATCTCTTTAAATAAGTAAGTGGGGGGGGGGGGGTCGTGCTCAAAAGGCTTTGCCTAATAAACCTAGGCAACTGCAATTTTACCTCTTGATTCAGGCGAAGGAGGAGTATTTGAGACATTGTATCTGGTACTGACTTCTTTTAAGGCACCTAGACTCAGATACAACTATTGGCACATTTACACACAGAGGACTAAGAAAGATTTGCTTAGTCCCATTAAAGGCCATGGGCTCACTGGAGCCTAGTACAAATCGTTGTTAGTTATTATGCGCAAAGGAAGTATGGAGGAAAAATTAGCTTACATTTGTTCTCTTTTTCCTTTGGTCACATTCTGAAATCGGGGTCTGTCATTTGGTTGGAGGACGGATCCAATTTCATAATTTCAAGTAATGCCCGGGCTAGTAGATTTACATTAGCCCACAGGTGCGCACACTTGCAACCCTCTGAGCCTTCTTAGCTTGCAGATCAGGGAAGTGAGGTCCTGTGGAGGTGGAAGAACTGGTTGGACCTGGTCATGACGTCATTTGACTCTGATTTCCAGGCTTCTAGCACTCTGCCTGTTACTCCTCCGAGCGGAGTAGCAGAAACAAAGAGAGTCCAGAGCCGCAAAGCTGGGGCACTGGCCACCTCCTAAACCAGCCTTGATTGCAACCAGCCGGCTGCCCAGTTGCTCCTGCTACTGGAGGCAAGCCCGTGGCACTCCCTGGTCCACATCACCTCCAAGGTCTGCCAGCGTCCATGGGGTGAAAGCTTTACTTTTCTCCTTCTCAGTGAAGAGAAGCCACTACAATCCAGGCGCCACCTGTCCTGTATGGCACACTCGCCCCGCCTGCTCATAGCCGGCTGCTCTTTCTTGTCACCACACGCTGCTGTAAGGTATTGAATGACTGAGAGAGACGGTGCTCCAGGGCCTGAGTGGCCGACCTGGAGGCACAGGTACACAGGTGGGTTTGGGTTTGGTGGTGATTTGTCTTTTTTTTCTTTTTTCTTCTTTCCACTTTTCGAGTCTTATAGAGGAAGCCATAGTCAGAACACCAACCACTCTTTTTCTGAGTGCTTGTTGGGGGGCTGTGTAGAGACCTGAGAGGACTTTTGAGAGTGTTCCCTGACATCCTAGGGTTTTTAAACCTTGATCAGCCTGTGACCTATCATGGTTTTGTCATGTCACTCACAGCCTCGTGACCCCATAGCAGCAGCCCCCTCCCACCAGAGCTGTATGGCAGCATCTTGTGGGGCCAATGGCAAAGGCTTTCAGATTTTTCAAAGAACAAGTTAACTGTGTTGTGGGCCCAGTGAATAATTTTACCTTTCCTTTTAGACAACTCACAGTGACCAGTGAGACCAAATAGTTCCTTTTCTAAACATCTCTGGAATAGAGACCAGGGATGCCACATACCGTGGTGGACACAAGGCATTACAGATGGATGCCGGTCTGCCTGTAGCCAGTTGTGGGTGCCTATGGTCCCAGTACTCATGTTTGCTAGTGACGGTGCCAAGATTAGCTTTACCCACTTTAAGCAGGACCTGGGGATTATTGTGAACGTGTCTGTAAAGTCTGTCCACACTCTGGGTTCCTGTCACCACCGATGGTCATGTGGCTGACACCCTACCATTCTTGGCACCTTTGTGGGACAATGCGGTACGTGGGTATTGCTGGAGGACTCTGCTGCTGCTGCGTGGGGTAGTTCAGGCTCATTTTCCAAACTCTTCAGAATCTCCACAGGGAGAATTTGTGAAGGACGAACATTCCTTCTGGAAAAGATAATTGGCAGGGGCAGTTCAGGGCACTGCAGACCTGGGATGGCCTTGGTGTGAAGTAAAGGTCTCTCGCTGACAGGGAGGAAGTCACAGGTATTCCAGGGTGAGGAGAGCAAACGGGGAGGGGCACGTCATTTGCATCTGCATGCAAGTCTGTCTTAGAAGTCAGGAAAACTCACACCACCACTATCACCTATTTGTGAGTTTGTGTGACTGAGGGGTTTACAGGGTGCTAGAATGAGGACCTAGGGCCTTCCTCAAGTACGCTATTGCTCAATACTTTGCCACTCAGCTACATCCCCAGCCTCTTTTTGTTTGAATATTTTGCTTAATTTAAAGCCTTTTGTTGGTATCAAGCCCGTTTCATGCTTCACCGATTGGCAGAAGAGTTGTCCACAGAAGCTGGCAGACTGGTGCCTCATCCATGGGGCACTTCCCTGAAGCTGGCATCTGGGAGTGGGAAGGGACACCCAGATCTTAAGCAGTTGGAATTATATCTCTCAGAAGCCTAGACTGTCATGCTGCCAGCCTGAGGGCTTCACTTGTCCCCAAATCCAGGACTAGTGAGAGCCTAGTGCTTGGAGTCCTGACCAATGCCCCACCAAGGATGGGAAGGACCTGGTGACTTCCTGTTTCCTAGTAATTTCTACCTGCTCAGTGTACTCCTGTGTGGTGTTTCTAATTTATACTTAATAGATATTAACAGACACACCGAGCAGATATTGTGGGCTGGCTAATTTCCCACTATGAATTACAGGCAGCCACTTTAATTCATGACTAAGCAGGAAAGAAGAATCCTAAGAGGCGGTGCTCACCCACGCCCTGTCCCACCAGGCCTGCCTACCCGCTAGACAGTAGAATTTACCACAGGCTTACCAATACATTTCTGCCTGTCCCAGCACACTGCACTGAGCAGTTGTCAAATAAATTTCTCCATTTGGATTTTTTTCTTCTTTGTTATTTTTATGTGTTCATGAATATTTATAAACCAACTCTTTGTTACTGAAGTTTTTTCTCAGCTGTGTGTTTTTATGCAAATGAAGTTACTTCATCTCAGGTTGTCCCTGAAATGGGAAGGGGTAACTTCTCAAATCTGTTTTAGCACTGTCATGACATGTGTGGCTCCAAGGACATGAACGGCCACTTTGCTTGGTGACAGGGTGTTTGGCTTGACTTCTTCTAAGTTGCTGTTCTCATCTATTCTTTGGATAATTTATTAGACTTCTTAGCTCCAATTTGTGGTGAAGGGATGTGTGTGTGCAAGTGCGTGCCTGTCTGCCTTGTCTGTTTCTGGAAGCCTTTGTTTCCCTCTGTATTACTAACCGTGTGTTACTTCTCAAAGCAAAGCACAGACTTCCAGAAGCTTGGAAATATCCTTGGCGTTTAAACACCTAAGCAAGGGCCCGTGTCACGTGCATCCTCCTGGTTGTCATCTACACTGTGATACGTATGGCCACCATAGTGTGTCGTGGCCACCATAGTGTGTCGTGCCTGCTTTGACTGCAGCATAACGAATCCGTTCACTCAGACAGGTATTCCAGATCTCAGGCTGACAGTGTTTCCGGTCTGGACATTGAAGAGTGTTTACCTCAGCTATCTCCCACAGACCCTACTTCAGTCCTGCCTTTTTCTAGCTATAAACCCCGATTGCATTGCTCGGCCATAACCTTGGGGCGTGACTCAGTAAGCCCCATGCCTGTCCAGCATCCTAATGAGCACTGTGGGCGTCCTTGCCAGCAAAGAGAGACAGCTGCCCTCCTAATTTGTATTTCTCATCATGATTTGTCAGGCTGAGTCTGAATAGAGGGGCCTGCGACCTGTTCAGTATGGTGGCTTGAGAGATGGTAGGACAATAATGGATGCATTGAGGTTGGCGTTTAGTTTCACAGGATGAAAAGGCAGCCTTGGGTTCTTTAGATTAGCCCAAGGCTGCTCTCTGAGGGTTTCCGGATGGGATTTCTGCAGAGGGCTGAGCCTTCTGTCAGCCTGTACAGGGCTGTGGCCTGACTTAGGATAAATTACCCTTCTCATCCTCATTCTCTGGGTCTTTCTGTTGTTTGGGGCTTTTTTTGAGATAAGGTCTCTGTCCTGGAATTTCTGACCCAATCCAGTCAGACCTTGAACTTGTGGCAGTCTGGTCTTCCTGCTCAGCCTTCTAGGGCTGGGATTCAGATGTGCTCAGCCACACCTGGTCACCTCTTATGTGTTTCTGAGACTTGTGTAACACTATTTTGTGGGTTCTTTTTGGTGCTCGGGATGGAACTTGAGAAATGGCTCCGCTTGTTTTAAAATGAACAGCTGGAAAGTCAGGTGACCTGTCTTCCCACCAGGGTGACTTTCAGGACAGGGCCTGCCTCTTGTACTTCCAACACATACAGTAAGTTCTGCTTCCTGTTTGGTGTATTTTAATAGGGGGGGACACTGTTTGTCATTACTTTCTGGTATTTTCACCGAAATATTTGACCTTACACAATGAATGTGTAATAGTAAGCAAAAGTAACTCATATTTTAATAGGCGTGATTCCAACCTCCCTGCCTTGCAAAGCCCCCTCCCCCATTCAATAGCCCGTGCATGATCTACCACCAAACTACACCCAAGCCCACATCTTAAGGGCTGCCCAGATTCCATTGTTTAATAAATCCCATTATCCCGTTTGAATTTTTTGAACTCCAATCTGCTATCTCGTCCCTGCAGAATGTGTGGCTTCATTTGGTGACCCAGTTCTTACAGGCCTCTTCATATAGTCTTCAGGAGACCCCTTGAGAATTTCATTATTTCTTTGCCTCAGTTGATGTTTTAGTAAGCAAGAATTTTTTTTTCTGATTGCATCATAGCTTGCATATGAAGAATTGATCTCTGTGTGAAATCTTGAGTGTCCTTGAAATGCTCGGGTAGGGGCCACAACCTCCGGGGTCAGAGAGAAAATGGTGAGCCCCTGGCCTTGAACTTGCAGCCTCTGAAGTCGGTGGGTTCCAACCTCATCTTGAAAGGCCCATTGCAGCCTTTCTCCCTGACACCCACCCCCAGACCTCACCACACCCAAGTTTCCACAGCACATGAGCTCACCTTGTAACTTGGCAAGGTTTGAGAGCATCTATTCCCGAACCCACACACCCCACCTGTATCTAACAGAGCAGTGTCTCAGCCTCCTCTTCCAGCCCTGACTGTACTCTGGGCACTGTTTTCCCATGACTCCCAGCCTGGGGAACTTGGGCATTTGGCCATTGCTGGTGAGGCCACCCCGGGTGATTCTCACTGAGGCAGGGAACTCTGGTCCCTGCTTTTGTCTGACTCTGAGCTACTGCCTTTGAACCTGACAGTCAGGATTACCATTACCTGCCACTAGTGTGTGCTGCCAAGATGACCACTGTTCACACTGGCTTGCCTTGAGCATAGTTTTGACCTTTAGGCATCATCGCCAGGGACAGTCCATTTTGGAAGAATCTTCTTTCTCTGTTAAGACCTCTGTGCTACCACCAAGCAGTGGTACCCAGTGCCTCTGACTCCTACATAAACTCTGAATCTTCAAGACAAAAACTGCCAACACTTGATGTAATCAGAGCTTCTGTTTCAGAGGAAGGTTTGTTTGGAGCTTCCACAGTATTAAGACTTCCAGTCAACATATCTGTAACTCCTCAGGTTTGAAAAATGGCTGCCAAGGCAGTATCTGTCACTTACTCTGAGAAGGTCATTATGGTGTTTTATTCAGCATTGTTTTAAACTAAGGTCCATCTCTGGCTAAAATGAAGACCATGTCTCTGAGTAAGCATTAATCCTGGAAAGGGTGAGAGCTGAACCCAAAGAGACTTACTTCTCTCTGGGAACCCTCCCATTACTAGGAACGACATCCTTCCCTGGAGTCTTTTAAGCAGGTCTCTCTGGCCCTGGCTTTTCTGCTGGGTTCTAGAGCTGAGACTGGGCACTATGGCTAAGCCTTCCTCAGCAAGAGACTTTTAGAGAGCGTGTCTGGCACTGGTGCTTGCCTTTGCGTGTTGGTGTGGCACCATCTGGCCTCCGAACAGCTGCGCCAAATGCAGTTGGTGCTCCTTAGCAAGGCTGGCTAAGCCCCAAGTCTTTCCACAATGGAAAGGCTGGAGGGATATCCGTTCCGTCTCCTGTTTAATCTGGAGAACTTTTTAAAGAGTGCCATGACTGACTCAAGAGCCTGGAGTAGATATTTTACACCTGCAGCTTCAAGGAAACATCTAAGTCAGTGCTCTTTCCTGCCCATCACCCTTCAGTGGGTCAGGCATATGGAGAGTGCACGCCATTGATGGAGACGCATCGTTCAGTCATTGCCCAGCCTCAGCACTGGTAACAGTACCTTTTAGAACTTTTACCATGGTAAAGGGCAGGGTTTTGTTTGTTTGCTTTTGTTGTTATTGTTACCATTATTTCTAAATTATTTTGTGTGTGTGGTGCACAGGTCAAAGGACAACCTGGAGGAGTCTGTTCTCTTCTTTGATCTTGTGGGTCCGGGGGATAGAACTCAAGTTTGTTGGGCTTAGCAGCAAGCCCCTCTATCTGCTGTACTGTCTTACCAACCTTTTTTTTTTTTTTTTCTTTTCTTTTTTTTTTTTCTTTTTTTCCGGAGCTGAGGACCGAACCCAGGGCCTTCCGCTTGCTAGGCAAGCGCTCTACCACTGAGCTAAATCCCCAACCCCCTTGTCTTACCAACCTTAAAGGGCAGGTTTTAATTTCCTTTTGCTGACTGATTATGGGTCAGCACATTTGGAAAATGCAATGAACAATACCACGTGTCAGCCATTGTGAAAGTTCCTAAATACTTGCCATCTGTCTGACAAGTGTCTCATTAGGGACTACTGCCCATCATTGGCCCTGTTAGGGTTTTTTCCTTTAAGGAAGAGCACAGGACTTAGAACCACATGGTCATGAGGCCTCAGGCAGGGCACTGTCCATGTTCAGTTTATACTGGAGTGATAATAGTGGCACCCATCGGGCTGAACGAACTCCTGGAAGTTTCTTCCAGGTCATTGGAATCCCTGGCATGGGGCAGTCCAGGCATGGCTAGGTGCTCTCTCCATCTTGTTCAGGAAGGCAACGTAGCCTTCCTTAGAGCATACATGCTTAGTGTCAGCCCCGCCTCACCCTCATTCAGCAAGCCCAGACCTTTGGGAGCATATGGGTGTCCTTCTGCGCTCTCAGGGAGACTCCAAGCCTGGCTGGGGGGAGCCACACACTGGCATGAACCCTGGGGGCTTCTATGGAGAGTGAAGGGAGTCCACACAGGAAGCTCTCCCTGGGCAGTAGCCCTGGAGAAGGGAAGGAAGTCTGCTGCAGATTCAGGGTCTGATAGAAGCAGGAAGCTGGAGGAGTGTGGATGGCGGAAGAGCTGTAATGGAGGCTGGCTTGTGTTCTCATGCCTCAGGGAACCATTTGACCGTATGTTCACCATGTCTGGTTTTCAGGCCCATGTCGGGTTTGGAAACAAGTACGTGACAGAGGTACAATAGCAGCTAAGGTCTGAATGTGTGACGGTCCCATGAGTACAGTGAGAGAGGAAGACGTGTTCCAAACACTGGAAGGCTGGCAGGCATGGTCTTTCTGAGCAGTTGGGAGATCAGGCACTCCATCTCGGCCTATGAGGCTTTGCTTCAGCACACACTTCTGCATGGCTCTCACCACAGCTGTAGGCGCCAAAGACGCTGTGTTCAAATGACTATTTACAGAGGTTAATGAGTCAATGAGACAAGGATCTTTTGCTGTGTTTTGGAAGTTAAATGCAGAATTGATGGGGGGAAACTACATGTGTGAGAATCTCGGTCTTGAAAGATCTTTCCCATTGTATATTTGAAGCTCGGAAATCCCTCATATCTGACCTTCCACGTGCTTAGCTTAACTGTCCCTGTGTCTTTGCTGGTTCACATTTTTACCTCCAGCCTTCGTCCTCATCTTCAGATGATCAGATCAGATCAGATCAGTTGCTGAGGACTGTGAGTCTGAGAGCTTATCTACATGAACAAGCCTTAGGTTAAACCCGGCAAGGAGCTGACTTAAAGAAATCCTTCTCTGGCACCAAACACAAGTGGAATGATTTTTAAGTGTATTGTTTTTTAACTTCGAGAGCTTTTGTGGAACACAGGGTCTATTTCTTCTGATTTGGGCCCTTACTCTGAACCACATCCAAGGCCCAGCCATGGCTTGTCCTGTAACTTGGGAATTGGCACTGTGCATGGTGTGTGTGTGTGTGTGTGTGTGTGTGTGTGTGTGTGTGTGTGTGTGTGTGTGAGAGAGAGAGAGAGAGAGAGAGAGAGAGAGAGAGAGAGAGAGAGAACGGGGCTGGTCGTTAAACAAGTCGCCCAAAAACAATGGGTAGCCTTTCTATCCCTCTGCCTTATCCTCTTGAGAGAGACTCTAGCTGAACCTGAAGCCAGACAAGTGGCAACCAAGCTCAGTGCCCCTCAGCACTGGGGTGATGGGTGTACTTGGCTAGCTTTCTGTGTGGGTGCCAAGGATTTGAACTAAAGTCCCCATGCTCCCCAGGTTTGCGTGGCTGGGTTTCGGTAAAACTTTATTTGTATAGATAGGCTGTACTTTGGCAGCCCCTGCTCTAACTAAGCCGTCTTATCTGTGGATTTCTCTCTCCCTTCCTTTCTTCCTTTTATGTGCAGTGGTGTTCTGCTTACATGTATGTCTGTGTGAGGGGTGTTGGATCCTTCGGAAGTGGAGTTACAGACAGTTGTGAGCTGCAGTGTGGGTGCTGGGAATGGAACCTGGGTCCTATTAGAAGAGCAACCAGTGCTCTTAACCACAAAACAATCTCCCCAGCCCCCAGACTGGAGTTCTATTTGGGCTACTCCCAAAATAGCTCTTATGCGGAAGTTCATTCAGGAATACTGGTGATAAATTAGTTCTTGGCTGCCAGGGAAGTGAGCCAGATTAGATTATATTAAATACAGGTTTATTGGGAAGCTGCTCTTGGGTAAGTTCATTCGCCCCTAGGAAGGAGGTCAGGGAAGTCACCATGGGGCAGGGGAAGGGGGAGAGAGAAAGGGCATGAATGCAGAGAGAGGGGTGGGGGTGGGAGACAAAATATCTGTATTATATAGGGGAGGACAGCCCCAGCCCTGGGCTGCAAAGTTTAGAATTGAGGGCAGGGTATGCCAGGTAGGGACTGAGGGATGCTGGGAGAACCTGCTTTGATATGTAAAATATGCATCTCAGTCCTTTGCTAGTGGTTCCCAGCATCCCAGAAATGAACTTTGCTGTTTTAAATAAGGAATACTTTAATGCCATGGAACTTCCCACCCCCTTGCTGAATGTGCTAGCTACGGGTCTTAGCAGAAACTCTGCCTGACTCTGGAAGGCATGTGCTCTGTGATCCTAGACAAGTTAAGCAACCCTTCTTACCATGTTATGCAACGTCCTCCATTATTTTCTCAGGGGACTCCAGGGTATGCAGAGGTTTCACCCTAGTCCTGGGGTCGTGGGTGCTCTGGTACCTTGTCAGCACGTAGAGCTCCGGCTAATGCCCCTGCAGCAGGCAGGGTTGTCGTGCCTGCATTCTGCCAGGCTTTCTCCAGGTCTGTGGATTGTTTTCCCAGTGCTTGGAGGCCTACTAACAGTAAAGGTTTGCAAAGGAGAGGCGGGGAGAGGGGGCGCAGGCCAAGAGGACAGCTCGGTCAGGATGTGAGTTCAGGCTCTAGAACCAACTCCGAAAGCTAGGCGGGTGCCTCCCACTCGTGTTCCCAGCACTGCCAGAGAAGAAACGGGGGATGCCTGGGCCGCCCTGGCCATCTGATTTCCTAAGTACAGATGGAATGTCCCTTTACCATAGGCAGGTGACGTCCTTCCCGTTGTGTGATGTCCATGACCCAAGGCTGGGTCACATTTTGGGCCAATCAGACTTAGAAGTATATACACCTCTGTCTCTGCCTCCACTTTGAAGCCTCTGCCCCTCACTGCTAGGTCGTCTGTTGCCCTTGTATTTACGGTGGCAAACATTTATTTGCCGTGGTATATTTAACTTTCACTGTAGCCATTTGTTTCTGTCTAGCCTTCTCATTTCAGACCGAAGAAAAATACTTTTTCTTCTCTTTTTACACTTATTTCCTAAGGAGCTTTCGTTCCTCCCCCACCCCCCATATGACTGAATTCCTCAAGCATAAGTTAAAACTGCTTCATCCTGTTTCTAGTAGGCAAACTTTCCCTTACCTTTACCCCTTGGGCATTTTAAAAGCCTCAGTGCCGGCTGGGCCTTTAATGTGCTTTCTTTTGATACTTTCTCCATGGCTGGGGATCAAACTTGGAGCTTTAAAGGTGTGCAGCAAGCCTTCATGACCTGCGTTCCTGACCTGCGTCCCGACTTCCTTTCTGCTGCATTGCTTCTGCGATAGGGTCTTATGGAGCCCGGACTGGTCCTGCCTTAAATTCCTCTGGCCCAGTCTCCTGACTACAGGCACACACAGTGATACTCAGCCTTTTATCTGCCGTTAGTTATTTTACTTGGGCTTTATTCTGTTTGTCTTTGAGACAAGGTCACACTTGCTTATAACCCTTGCTGGCCTGGAACTTTCCATGCAGAGCAGACTTTGATCTTGTCTGTTCTTCCTGCCTCAGTCTCCTGAGTAACTGTAACAAGTACAGGCGTGTACATGACCAGCCAGTTCAGGCACCACATGACTGACTTGTTGAAAACACACGTTCCAGTGGCTTTTGAATGTTTCACAGGTGTGCAGCCCTGGGCAAAGTCAGCACTTGGAACACATTCACCAACTCAGTGAGACCCTCCCTTCCCCTCTCTCTACCTCACCCCTACTACGTGGCTCCCAGCACCCTCACCAGTCCACTTTCTATTTCTGTATGTTTCCCCCTCTCCTTAGTGTTTCATTTGAGTTGAATCATAGGATGTGTGATCTTTTGTGATGGATTCTGTCACTTAGCACAGCGGTTCTCAACCCATGGGTCATCTAAGACCATTGGAAAACAGATACTTACATGACAATTCACAACAGTAGTAAAATTACAGTTATAAAGTAACAGTGAAAACCATTTTATAGTTGGGGGTCAGCATAACAGGAGGAACTCTATTATAGAGTCGCAGCAATTAGGAAATTCGAGAAGCGCTATCTTAATTTGACTGTTTTGTAACATGTATGAGTAGCTCATCCCTTTCTAGACCAAGTTATATTCCACCATAGAAGATAGTCAGGCCTTTGTATCCATGAGCCTTGCGCTTGCAGAGGGCCTGGGCTCAGCTACCCGCACCCACAGTGGATGACTCACAACTGCCTGTAACTACTGCTCCAGGGGATCTGACATCCTCCTCTGGCCTTTCGAGGACGAGCACACAAGCACGTGGTGCACATACATATATGCAGTTATCAGAGGGACTCATAAGGCCTTGTCCCTAACTGACAAGGTATTGGTGGTTGACAACTCCTGGGAAAGGATAGTCAACTGTTTGCTAGTGTGTAGCCTCTGGTGGGTTGGTGATGTCATAATATGAAGTAAAGAAGTAAGCTAAATGAACCTTTAAAAAATGAATGTGGACAGGGCCTGAAGCACAATGCTTAAGGTTGTCTATGCTGTCTCCTTATCTATGTACATGTAAATGCATTCCGCATGCACCTGCACAGTCAGGAGCATACACAAAGCTGGGCTATTCTGAAGCGTCCTGAAAGGTGCACTCGTACTTCAACTCTGTGTTATCCATGTGGTTCTTTCCTTCTCTAGTGCAATCTGATGTCCTTTTCGGCTCCTTTTCTTCTAAGCCCCCTGTCCTGTACTCACAGCGGCTCCTGCTCACACTTGTACCCTGCCATGCGGTCATCCACAGGTATGACCAGTTTTGCAGGAAGACTGCAAAACTGCTGGGCTGCTGATTACACTTGACTTTTCTGTAGCTTCCTTTTCAAAGTGAGTCCAGAATCAGCAGCTGGTTCTTTGCACCTTATTGTTGAAGGTGCTGATGCTCCTGGTGTGCTGGTGGCAGGTGGCCCTTACCCTTCCTGTGGTAGGTAATGTTTTTAGTGTTGTCTTGCCAACAAGGGGTGTCCTTTCATAACAGAGGTCTGGTCCTGTTCACACCCAAAGTATTCCCCAAAACCATTCCATCTGGTATAGTCAGCCTAGGACTATCTCCTGCATCCCATCCCTCCCCTGTACAAAAACCCACATCAAGGCAGGCAGGCCCTTTCATCCCGCATGCTTAGTCTCTGCTGCCTCTCTCCATTACAGTGAACCTTCCCTTCCTGGTTCAAGCCCACGTGTTGCCTGGGGCTCTCCAGTTTTTTTATCTCCCATTTTGTGTCTTTTTAAAACAATATTCTTTTTTTTCCTCGTTCATACACATGTATGCACTGTATCTAGATTATATTGCCTCTTCCCTTCTAGCTTGGTGTCATTTTTTTAAATTAATTTTTATTTATGACTATGAGTATAGCTGTCTTCAGTCACACCAGAAGAGGGCACCAGACCTCATTACAGGTGGTCGCCAGCCACCATGTGGTGGCTGGGAATTGAACTCAGGACCTCTGGAAGAACAGCCAGCGCTCTCAACCACTCTGCCGTCTCTCTAGCCCCACTAAGCCATCTCTCTCCAGCCTGGTGTCATCTTTTAAAATAAAGGGTCCATTAGTGTTGTCTTTGTGCCTGTAGGCAGGGGTAGGAGCATATAATGACATGACCAACCTACCAGGGGCCACACACTAGAAGAGAGTTGACTATCCTTTCTCAGGAGCTATCAACTGCCTAGTAGCTTGGCAGTTAGGGGCAGGGCCTTACCACCCCCTCTGACACCTTTGTTAGAATGGTGACTAGCTTGATCCTGGACATGCAGGCACAGCTTCTGTGAGATTGCTATTATAATAGCCAGGCCATTTCTCAAAAGACAGCATGTCTTACTACTCTACTACTGTGTTGTTTTCTGAGCCTTGGAAGGGCGATTGATGTAGGTGGCTCACTGAGGGGTGAACATCCTACAGTTTCTTCCTCTCCACCATTCAACCAGTTGTACGTATATATTAACTGGTGCTTGTTGCAAAAAGAAATCCCCTGACCAGGGCTGAGGGCAATGCTAATTGTTGTTTTTTAAAAAAAAAAAAAGTTTAGAAGGCAGTCTGACAATGTGAGTATTTTGCAAAACGACTGTGGTAGTTCTATCCACCTCCCCCCCCAAATCCCCCCCCCCCCAGGGCCTGAGACCCCAGCCATGGACTCTGGCATTCCTAAATCAGGCATGAATTCCTTCCTGAGGAACAGACCTCAAATCAGAAAGGGGTTAGTTAACCCCTAACGGTAATGCCACTAATAAACCAGTAGGCACACTTTGATGACTAAGTCCATTCTTGTCTTTGTCTTTGTATGTTAAATGCAAAGTATTAGACTTTATATGTTCTTTGTGGTTGTGTGTGTGTGCACCTGTGTGTGTATCTGGAGGCAGAAGTTAACTTCAGGTAACTTGTACTGCTTGCCAGATTTCTTTCCTTTGGATTATTTCTACCTTTGAAAGCAGCGTGCACACTCATGAGTAGAGTCATGCACACTCATGGGTGGAGTCGGTTCCTTTCTACAATGTGTGTTCCTGGGGTGAAATTCTGGTGCAAACACCTTTACTTATTAAGCCACTATAGTGACCTACCAGATAATTTTTGAGATAAGGTCTCCTACTGAACCTGGAGCTCTCTGCTGCCCAGCATTGGGGTCACAGAAGTGCCACTGTGCCCAGCTTTTTTGTGGGTGCACATTTACCCACTGACCATCTCCCCAACCATGATCAGTAATGATTTTTGACACATTTGACAACCTTTCAAACTTCAGAAACCTTGGGAACAAAATGCAGTCCCTGCTGTGGTGAATCTTCCACAACTGTGAATCACAGGGGGAAAAAAAATCTTGCACATAGTAGGTGTTTAATAACTATTCACTAAGCGATCTAGCTGGGGCTGTAATTGCCTGAGGTTAGAACTGTTCCTTCTGAAAATCTAGTCTTATTTGTTCTCATAAAAACCTAGCTTTTGGTACC
Organism: Rattus norvegicus; assembly: GCF_021556685.1. Lineage (NCBI taxonomy): Eukaryota > Metazoa > Chordata > Mammalia > Rodentia > Muridae > Rattus > Rattus norvegicus. Next base: position 78,074,029 of record NC_141535.1, read on the forward strand.
CTGCAGGCAGTCTTTGTAGGGGTGCAGCCTGGCCTTGGAGAACTGGTTACCGGTGAGGACTAGCAAGCTTTAGGCAGGATTTGAAAAGCAAAATGCTCCTCGCCCAGCCTCCAGCTGTGACATCTTTGAAAGTTAAATTCACCAGAAAAGGAAGTTGCCCCTGAAAACAGAAGCGCCAATGGAAAGCCGGGGCTGCCCCCTCGTGACCACCGTAGGCGGGTTGCCCAGGGCGACCATCAGCCTATAGATTCCCCCTTCCCCTGGTTAAATTACTGGGAAGGGGCAGAAACACAATGGCAGTGGAGTCTGCAAAAAGGAACAGCTCCCAGCGTCCCTCACTCCCTTCCCGGAGCTGCATCAAATCCTAGAACCACACCACACTAATTAGCCCGGAGTGGAAGGGGTTGTCATGGTGACCGGGCACTTTTTAAAGCACAGGAATGGTGTTCATTATTGTTCCAAGTCTTGAGCTGTGGGGAAAAGGTCAGGGTGGCAGTTGTTTTCCCGTCTGAAGTTTGGCCTGAGAGCCTAACGGAAGGTGGAATGTCCTTGGAGCCACAGAAAGATGGTGAGTGTGGACTGCGCGTGGAGGGGCGGCTCCCTGGAGTAGTAGCTTTTAGGGTGTTTTAATAACTTGGGTGCCAGGCTAAGGAATTATAAGTGGCCGTGTCAGAGTGTGGATCAGGCACAGCCACAGCTGAAGGAAAGGGAGTGTTAAGGATTCTCCCTTGGAACCTCACTTCATTGTGCCAGTTAAAAGTTTCTCTGCTTCCAACCAAATTGAAGAAGTCTGACACACTCTTTGGTATTCGCTTTGTAAATAAACTTAGTGCTGTTCCTTGTAGATCGTTACTGATCAGTTTATTTCCCAACTGGTAAAGCTCAAAGTGTCATGGACAAATGCTTTCAGAGCCTCCACTTACCTCCTGTGCCATGCCTTAAGCCAGAGGTGAAAGGATGTCAGGGCTGCTGGACTTCCATAGCCTTATGCTTTTCTTGCCTACAGAGTTCAGACCCATAGACTAAAAACCAAGTCACTGCTCTCTGGCTGCTTGCCGTAAATTGTTGGCTACACTCGTTTAGACTACAGCAAGTAAAGACAACCTGACCACTGTTTGTGTAAGGCATTCTTGAGAGAAGTCCGCCTGCCAGACATGGACGCCTGTTCCATCAGGGGTGTGTGTGTGCGTGTGTGTGTGTGTGCGTGTGTGTGTGCGCGCGCGCGCACTGACTGTCTTAATTTGAGTTTTTAAATCTGTAGAATACCCTAGCTTTAAGTCTACTTTTGTGTTCATGACTGTGGTGTTTTTTGTTTTGTTTTTTGGGGATTTTGGTTTTTTTTGGTTTTTTGGTTTTTGTTTGTTTGTTTGTTTGTTTTGGACTTTTCAACAGTATGGCTCTGTTTTTTGGTCCTTTTATTAGACTTCTATAGAATAACGGCATACAAGTTAATTAAAGGGGAATAGGGGCCTGGATTAGAAGACTGAATCTCCATCCAAAAAGCTGCAAGTGGGAAATGACCCACTTTGCTTTCCCCTGGAAAACCATTGTTCCAGCAGCAGTGCCAGCTGGCACTGTGAAGACAGAGAAGACTGCAGAGGCATGGAGGCTAGCTCCCTCCCTCCCTCCCTCCCTCCAGCCTGTGTGTGTGTGTGTGTGTGTGTGTGTGTGTGTGTGTGTGTGTGTGTGTGTTCGTTCTTGGACTCAACTCCTGTTGGAACTTGCAATAAGTGGGGTATCGGGCTGGAACAAACTCGGAGTCGTCTTGTCTCTTTTATCCCCTGACATTTCCAAACCACCCCTTCCCCAATTCTAGTGTGTGTGTGTGTGTGTGTGTGTGTGTGTGTGTGTGTGTGTGTGTGTGTGTCCACCTCATGTGTGCTCCTCACTGAATACTGTATTTTTAGCTAAGGAAACACCTCTATATCCTACGTTTAATAAGCAGTGATGTGTGGGTGACACTTTAGACTTTTGAAAAAGGTTATTACAGAGATGAAAGTCAACAGCAGTGCATTGTGGCATGGTCAAATGTTTGAATATGGACACTGTTATTTTTAAGGAATTGTTGATATCTTTCAAGATATCGCAATGGTATGGTAATTATGTTAAACTGCTATAAATGCTAACGTATCTACTTCTGAGATTAAGCTGGCAAAAGCTATGAAGCAGTAAGCAGGCTGGTGGCCACAGCAGTGTCGACTGGAGCTGGGAACCGGTGACAGCGCCACAGACATTCATTTTTCAGTGTATGTTTTGTGTAGGTTCTAAGTGACTGCGTGTATGCGCACGGGCTCCCTAAACACCAGTGAGGGCAGTCTCATGAGCGCTGTGTCATCTAACTACCCAATCTCACGGTTTAGATGCCAGACCAGTTTGATCAGGCCGTCGTGCTCAACCAGCTGCGCTACTCTGGGATGCTGGAGACGGTGAGGATTCGAAAGGCAGGATATGCAGTCCGAAGACCCTTTCAGGATTTTTACAAAAGGTAAGGAACTAAATGCCATTCTCTCTTTCCTCTGACTTTTCCTCATCCATCCCCCCCACCCCCATCCTCTCTTCAAAGGGGATGCATGTGGTAGAGCAAATAGCAAAGATAACACTGGGCTCCCTTTGCTGCAGATATAAAGTGCTGATGAGGGACTTGGCTCTGCCTGAGGACATCCGAGGGAAGTGCACTGTGCTCCTGCAGTTCTATGATGCTTCTAACAGCGAGTGGCAACTGGGGAAGACCAAGGTACAGTGGCAGGAACAACTGATACCACCCCAACGAGGGGGCTAGTAATATCCACAGGCTGTTCCATTCCCAAATACTGCTAAGTGGTGGTTGTTAACATCCTAAAGGTCCATGTGGAGTGTGTGTGTGTGTGTGTGTGTGTGTGTGTGTGTGTGTGTGTGGTGTGTGGTATGAGTCTGTGTGTGCATGTGTCTGTGTCTCTGTGTGTGTGTATGCTCGTGTGTGTGGATGTGGGTGTAGCAGGCAGTTAAGGGTGCTAGCTGAATAAACCCCTTGTGTTACGGATCTACAAGCAACCCCCAACACCTCAGGAGTGAAACTCCAAAGCCTTCACAGGCTGCTTTGAATGCTGTGTGTGTCTCCTCCCTGCCACCACAGCATCCATTGTGTGGGAGGCCAGCAGACAGCCTGAAACCCTGTGGGTTGCCAAAACCTCAGCCAAGAGCCAGAAAAGGAAAACCCACATCTTACCCTGCTGCTGTAGCAGGGTCCCCTAACCCCTTACTCCAGGTGAGAGCTGGGTGTAGAGTGCTCTGACTGAGAGATGCTAACCAGTACCAATATCAGATGCAGCTAAGTTGGCCAGCATGAGATCAAGGAGACCAGAGTGAGCCTGGAAGAACCTATAGTTTATTCAATCCTGAATCTGGTGTGTTTGTAACCACCGAACCAGTGAGCTTCTTTCCACCTTCAAACTTGACTTAGAAGTGTGTGTGTGTGTGTGTGTGTGTGTGTGTGTGTGTGTGTGTGTGTACTGAACTCAGAACTTCATACATACTGTATGCTAAGCACTTATTCTTACCACTAAATTATACCCTCAATCCCATATTTTCTTTCTCCTCCTTACTTTAAAAAAAGATTTATTTTGTTTTTAATTATGTGTCTGTGTATGGGTGTGTGCACATAAGTGCAGGCAGCCGTGGAGTTCAGAATTGTATGTGGGATTCCCCGGGAACTGGGATTTATATGGGCAATCACGATTCACTTGATGTGGGTGCTAGGAATCAAAGTCGGGTCCACCGGAAGAACAGCAAGTGTTCCTAACCACTGAGCCATCTCTCCGGGGCCCAGAGTTGCCTTCTTGGTGTCAGTACATTTTTGTGCGTGTAAACCTTTGAAGCCAAGACAGTGTGACGGTAATTGCATAGCAGGCATGGAGAGAAGGTAGGTTCCCGCAGACACCAAAATTATGATATCTTCGGATTGTTTGGATTCCTTCCTTCATCTCAGCTCTTCCTAAGCCAGTCTGTGTGTCTTTCCATTAAGGCTCTTGTCTAGGATCAGTGCTGGTACGTGTGCCCAGGCCACAGTGACAAAGGACAGTAGGAACTCTAATGGCGATTTGACAGTCACCTATTGGAATGTAGACATAACAAAGGAGGATGGGGCTTGACTCTCTGTCTGTGCCTTTTGTGTTCTTCTCGTCAGACATCCTGATTGGATTTTAGAATGTCTGTGGCAGGTGGGCCGTGTAAAATGCCCTGGATTAAAAGGTCTTATCGTGGGCGTTTGCAACAGACACCAGTAGAAAGGAAACAGATGTTGCCCCCAGAAGGCTGGCCCTGACTTTGAGATTCCTGTTCTTTTCCTCTGACACTTATCCCCCTCGTGGACAGGTCTTCCTTCGGGAATCCTTGGAGCAGAAACTGGAGAAGAGGCGGGAAGAGGAGATTGACCGGGCAGCCATGGTCATCCGAGCTCACATCTTAGGCTACTTGGCACGGTAAGAAGCATGCCTGGGGAGCGGTGTGAAGCTCTAGGAGGAGGGCTGTGACCCCAGTAGGGTGCTCTGTGGCTGTGCAGAGATAACCCAAGGTTAGATCCCATTAAAAGTCACATGGAGACAGGGGTTCCACCAAAGCCTCTGGCGTGGCTCTTTACTGTGACATTGCTACCTGAGTGCATCTCTCTCATCCTAAACACTAGGGCTCGTGATCATTTCAGATTCTGGAGCTTTTCATATTGGAATACCTTACCTGCCTGGTCTCTCCTGAGTGGCAGTCAGAAATTCAAAAATACCCCAAGATCTGACTCTTTTGTTTTTCTGTGCTGAACACTGATTCTCCCACCCCAATACTTGTTCATGCATCCTCCACATTCATTCTGTCTCCCAGCTCCATCCCCAGCCCTGGAAGCTGAAGGTCTACTTCAGTTTATGTGTGTGGTGTTTTGCCTTGCATGTATGTACTTCCTGGTAACATGTGTGCACGCAGATGCTTGCGAGCTGCTGTGGGGGGTGCTAGGAATTGAACCCTGGTCCTCTGGAAGAGCAGCCTGTGCTCTTAGCCACTGAGCCATCTCTCTAGCTCTAGACTCTGAAGATTTGAAGCACATCAGCACTTAAGAAATTGCAGATTTGAGGTTTGGGGATGAAGGCTCCACAGCCGGTGTCACTTTGTCTAGAGACCCATTCCCTAGCTGCATCTTTCATGGTTGTTTTGTTGTTGTCTTTTGATAAAAATTTCACTGTGTAGCCCTGACTGGCTTGGAACTCACGGTGTTGGTCAAGTTAGCATCAAATTCAGAGATCTCTGCCTCTGCCTCTGCCTCCCCCTTCCAAGTGCTGAGACTAAAGAATGTGCTATCAACTCTACCTCGTGGTCTTTTGATGGCTGTACTTTGCAGACCATGTGAAATGCTAGGCATTCCAGTTTTCTGAAGCATGGGGCTGTCCTGCTGCAGGAGCATAGCCGGGATAAAGATGGGACTCTGACTTTCTTGTGTTTGGAATTATTCTTTTGTTTTTCTTCTGATTTGTTTAGTCTCAAGTCTCTTCCTCCTCTGACTGCCAGTCTCCATAATGAGAGACCGGGTCCAAGTCTGTGTCCTCTCCTTTTGTCTTCTAGTGTAAGCTCATCTGACTAGCTCATAGCCTCATTACCTCTGCGGCCACTCTTCTTTTGCAGAAAGCAATATAGAAAAGTCCTTTGTGGTGTGGTGACCATACAGAAGAATTACAGAGCTTTCCTCGCGAGGAAGAGATTTCTGCACCTGAAAAAGGCAGCCATCGTGTTCCAGAAGCAGCTCCGAGGACGGCTGGCACGCAAGGTTTACAGGCAGCTTTTGGCCGAGAAACGGGAGCTGGAGGAGAGGAAGAGGTTGGAGGAAGAGAAGAAGAGAGAGGAAGAAGAAAGGTATGTGCTCTGCTGGCTGAAACATAACGGTTCACTGGGAATGTTACCCTTGTTGGCCTGTTAGGAACTCACCGCTGACCCTGGAGCTTACAAATCTGGGCAGGCTGGCTGATCTGCCTGCCTGTGTGCATATGTGCGTGTGGAGGCCAGAGGTTGAATCAGATAACTTACTGATCGGGACAGGCTCGCTGACCAATGAGATTCACAGCGCCACTTGCTTCTGCTTTTCCAGCTTTGGAATTACTGGTGTATACCGCTGCCCTTCATTCTCCATGGAGGCAGACGGTCTGAACTCAGGACTTCTGCTTAGAAAACAAGCACATCACAGACTGAGACATCTCCCCAGCCCTCTTCCTTCTCTTTTAACTGGCAAAGCTCTTCTCTGGGCTGAGTCCATAGCTCAGCAAAAGTGTTCACCTCATATATACAAGCCCCCCAGCACCCCCAGAACATGAGATGTGTTGAAAGTGAGTTGTTGATTTTCACTAGCTGCCTTTCTTTCCTTAGAGAAAGAAAGCGAGCACAAAGAGAAGCTGACCTCCTCCGTGCCCAGCAGGTGAGGAACGCAGGGGTGTCTGGGGCTTTAGGTTCTTCCTTCCTGCTTCAGACATGGGCCCTGGGATTCAGAATGGAAATAAAGTAGGAGAGAGTGGGAAAACAGGATGAGGGGATGTTTCTGGTACACTCTGTTACCCATCCCAGTGATGTGGAGCATACAGAAGGCCTTGACATTTCAGTGTGAATCATAGTATGGTTTTGCTCAAAGTACCACCATGTTAGCGTCCTAGAGATGCTGCCACATTCTGGTCCATTTCCATGGGTGGCCACCTCACTTACACCCTGGTCCTTCCTTGATATTTATTTCCTGGCGTCTGTCTCCACTCTCCTCTTATAAGGATACCGTTCAGATTACATTCAGGGCTCAGTTCATTGACCTCACTTCATTTTAACTTAATCACGCAGTTAAAAGCCCCATGTCCAGTCCTAGTTGTATTCTGAGGTGGATTTCAGTGTGTCAGCTGAGTGTGGGCACAGTTCCATGTGTAAAAAGAGAAGAAGGTGCTTATTCTAAAACCCACCTTGCCCCATATCCAGGAGGCAGAAACAAGGAAGCAACAAGAACTCGAGGCCTTGCAGAAGAACCAGAGGGAAGCGGACCTGACCCGAGAGCTGGAAAAGCAAAGGGAGAACAAGCAGGTGGAAGAGATCCTCCGCCTGGAGAAGGAAATCGAGGACCTGCAGCGCATGAAGGAGCAGCAGGAGTTGTCGCTGACCGAGGCCTCCCTGCAGAAGCTGCAGCAGCTGCGGGATGAGGAGCTGCGCAGGCTGGAGGACGAGGCGTGTCGAGCTGCCCAGGAGTTCCTAGAGTCCCTCAACTTCGATGAGATCGACGAGTGTGTCCGCAACATCGAGCGCTCCCTGTCCGTCGGCAGCGAGATTTCAGGTGAGCTCAGCGAGCTTGCAGAGAATGCCAGCGGGGAGAAGCCAAATTTCAACTTCAGCCAGCCCTACCCGGAGGAGGAGGTGGACGAGGGCTTCGAGGCTGATGACGATGCCTTCAAAGACTCACCCAACCCCAGTGAGCATGGCCACTCTGACCAGCGGACCAGTGGCATCCGGACCAGCGACGACTCCTCTGAGGAGGACCCTTACATGAACTACACGGTGGTGCCCACCAGCCCCAGTGCCGACAGCACAGTGCTGCTTGCTGCCTCTGTGCAGGACTCTGCCAGCCTGCACAACTCCTCCAGCGGGGAGTCCACGTACTGCATGCCGCAGAACAACGGGGACCTGCCCTCCCCCGATGGCGACTATGACTATGACCAGGACGATTATGAGGATGGCGCCATTACCTCAGGCAGCAGCGTGACATTCTCCAACTCCTACGGGAGCCAGTGGTCCCCAGACTATAGGTATTCCGTGGGGACCTACAACAGTTCCGGAGCGTACCGGTTCAGCTCAGAAGGAGCGCAGTCCTCCGTGAGTATCTGCGGTCCTGTGCATAACTGTGGAAGAGCTCCACTGTCCACTCTCCGTAGCATTAACACAGATCCCTAAAGATTTCAGTCATATTCCTAAAGATATCCTTAAGGCCCTTCCTCTTTCCAAAGTCCCGTTAAACCAATTAAAATGGGGGTCATCACCACTGTAAAGCCCAGAACTGACCTTCACCCAGGCCATGACTAAACTGACCTGTTATTTTTATTTCTCTGTGTATAAACGTGTATATAGAGCCCTGAGAAAAACCATTCCTCAAAATACCATCTACCGTTTGTGGGCAGGGGGAGGAGGAGTAGGGGGAGAGGGAGGGGGGACTTATTGGCCTGACCCTCACCCAGTAGGTTATAGTAGGCTACGCTGGCCAGTGACCCTGGAGGTCCATCTTCCTCCATTCCCTGGTGCTGGGATTATAAGCAGGTCTATACAACTCTAGCTGTTTTTACATGGACTTTGAGAAGCCACACAGGTAGTGTAGGCACTTCACTAGCAGAGCCATCTGCCAAGCCATAAACTACCGACAGGTTAGACAGGCAGATTCTGGTGTGGCCATAGACCCACACTGGCATTTTTTTTTTTTTTATTTTTATTTTTATTGAGCTGGGGACCGAACCCAGGGCTTTGCGCTTCCTAGGTAAGCGCTCTACCACTGAGCTAAATCCCCAGCCCCACACTGGCATTTTAAATGAGGCTCAGCATGGCCTTTCTGCAGAGGTACCTGGAGGAAGCTGGCCCACTCACTCTCCTGGGGTATATTGAGGAACGTTACTTACAGTACATACCACTCAGGCTATTTGTTTTAATAAGGAGGGATCTGTAGGGTTTGAACATGTTCTGTTCTTTTTTTAAGTTTTTTTGGGGGGGATTTGTTTGTTTTTTTTGTTTTGTTTTGTTTTGTTTTTTGTTTTTTCCTTCTATGTATGAAATGTCGTCTTTAGTTTCTCAGACTTGGCCAATGTTTTTGGCATAGCAACTTAAAGAAGAGTAACCCTTTCGTGCCTTGACTAAAATGAGACCCTTTAACATTCTTCTTTTTAGCATGGAGTCTTTGGATTAGAGTCAGCTTATATTGTAGATATCAGGTCAGCTCACTAGCAGACCCTGGGTTTGAGTACTCTGTAATTCTGAATTCTTTGGATGGCCACAGTAGCTGTACCATCCTGAGTCAGGAGCGCTCCTTCTCAGTTATGTGGAGCTGTAGACGGTTAGCCCATGATGGGTGTTTTCATTGCCCATTTCCCATCCTCTGCTTACCACTGCCTCTCCTCTGTCTCCTTGTCCAGTTTGAAGATAGTGAAGAGGACTTCGACTCGAGGTTTGATACGGATGATGAGCTCTCCTACCGGCGAGACTCTGTGTATAGCTGCGTCACACTGCCCTATTTCCACAGTTTCCTGTACATGAAAGGTACAGCCTTCAGCTCTCCATAGCCCGGGTAGGGGTAAAGCTATGGAAAGTCGCTCACACCCCACCTCAGTGATATGCCATTTAGGTGAATGAAGAACATTGGGTCACGTTGATGCAATGTGCCTATTACTCCCATGAGAATGTAGTCTTGACTCCCCTGGTAGGGGATAGGAAATAGGTAGGGTGAAGAGTTTGCAAACGTGAGGCATCCATTTTTAGTCACACTCTTCACCTGACATCTCTTTCTCACTCACATATACATACATGCAAGCAAATGTGAATTCAGTAACTGCAGGAAGTCACTGGGACCCTCTCTAATGATAACCCTGACCTCCATTACACACACACACATACACACACACACACACACACACACACACACACACACACACAAACAAGACCTGGAAGGATGTGCTGAACCCTGAGAGACACAGCCTGTGAGATTACTTGCCACACCTACTTTGTAATGAGACTTTTCGATATCTATTCTAGATGTTGTTGCTAATCAACATCAAAAATGCCATGCTTAAATATTAAGCATTAAAAACCTCGAGGCACCTGCCATTTTGGAATTGTTTTTATTATGGGCTCATGCTTGTGCTTCGATGTTTTGGTGCTGGAGTTTCTGTCGGTCCAGCATAGTGAGAAACTAATCATAACCAGGACTTGCTGGCAGAGTCGAGCATGGAGACAGAAACCCTCATCAGTAGATGCCATCCTTGCATCTGCCAGCCTTTTCTCTCCTCCTCATTACTCCATCAGCAAGTATTTTGTTACTTCCAGCTCTTCTCTTAACTTTGCCCGCCCACATATTTGTGTGTCTTTGTCTCTCTGTGTGAGTATGTGTGTCTGTCTGTCTACCTGCCTGCCTGCTCCTAGTCAGTGCTTAGAAGTGCAAATGTTGGGAAATTCTTAACCAAGACACTTAGCAATACATCTGAAAAGCCAGGGGTGTCTCAAGAACATGGTTGTCTACAGAAGACCCGATCAAGCAATAGACATAGAGTGGAGAGGAAGTCTCATGGGGGCCCAATCCTAGACAAAGAACTGCAGGAAACTATCGAATGCCGAGAGCAGAAAAAGTTTTCTCCAGGGAAGAGACTCCCTGTTGGTTATCCAACACCAAGTGGTCACCCTCAAATCTTACACATTGATGTTTTGAACTGTAGAACAGCAGTTCCCACAAGCCACAGAAGGGGTCACTGCAGCAGCTGTTTTCCACACATTTATGAAGATTTATCACTTAAAGTTAATAGGACAACAAACAGAACAACCTCGTGCTTCAGTTTTCCTGTGGAGAAGATTAAAGTCACAAATCAAAACGATGCTAATGTCTCATTGTGAGAATCCTTGGCAGACTTGCTGTTAGCCCTGTCTTGGCTTCAGCACACAAGGTCTCAGCCAGTTGAGTGGAGAACATTGGAATGTCTAAGGAGGGCGAGCATCTGGATATTATAATGAGGGGAGGGACTGTCTCCGCTGTCTAGTCACGCCAGGAAGAGGTCTGTTGGATTTGTCTTCTGATCTGTAAAAGGAATGCACAGTCATTTGGGATTAAGTCTCCATGTTTAGGTATTCCTTACTCTTGTTACTGTTTGGTCAAAGGAGAGTGATGATGTGAGCAGTTTTATAGTGAGCCATCTTCTTCCATGGACTGTTTTAAAAAGATGTCTGAGTGAAGGCAGTACGATGCTTCTCCTACATCTATGGGGAGTCTTGTTACCAAGGAGACGCCATCCTATGTCTTCAGTTAAAAGACATTTTCTGCCAGGTATGGTGGCAACTGCCTTTTGTCCCAGCTACTCAGAAGGCTGAAGGAGGAGAGCAAGAGTGAGGGCAGCTTAGGCATCTCAATGAGAGCCTATCTCTAAGTAAAGGTTAAGAAATGGAGTGGGGTGGGGTTGGTGGAATGTGCTAGCTGGCTTAGACTGCAGAGGTCCTGGATTTGGTCCTCAGTACCACAAGACAGGCAGGGAGGACGGAAGGCTCCTGGGCTAGCTCGGATTCCATTGTCTCAGGTTTACAGTCTGACCACATCACTTCATACTCCCACTTGTTTGTTAGACTCTCAGCCTCTTGCCTTTTATCCATAATCCATGTTCAGGTGGTGATGCCCTCCTTCCTATGAAAAGATGTGTTTGCCCAGAACACAGTCTTTCCTGCTGCCCTGGAAGTGAAACTTCATCACCAGTGCTAGAGCCTCGAATGACCTTTGACACGTAGTCAGTCCACTCCTCTGGGCACTCAGAGGACACTGTGGGACAGGGCTTCCTCATGCCCCCAGGCATTATTCCTGGGTAGGTTGTCAGTCACTGGCTGCTGCCATGGGGGCTGCTTAAGGGGATTTCTCAGCTAACTGAGGAGGAGCCATTTTGAATGTGGGGTGGATCATCTTCTGCACACCAAGCAGAAGCCCCTGTTCCACTCGGGAAGGGTTTATGAGTGCACATCAGCTGGGGCTAAGCTCAAAACGAATGGCCTGTGGATTGTGTCACTTGGTTTGATTGACTTTGTAACCCTTTCTCTGCTCTTTTCTTGGGGGAAACAGGCGGCTTAATGAACTCCTGGAAGCGCCGCTGGTGTGTCCTGAAGGATGAGACCTTCCTGTGGTTCCGCTCCAAGCAGGAAGCCCTCAAGCAAGGCTGGCTGCACAAGAAAGGCGGGGGCTCCTCCACACTGTCCCGGCGGAACTGGAAGAAGCGCTGGTTTGTTCTCCGCCAGTCCAAGCTGATGTACTTTGAAAACGACAGCGAGGAGAAGCTCAAGGGCACCGTGGAAGTCCGCTCAGCCAAGTATGTTCCTGCAGCTTGGCTTCTTGTTTATGCTGATGGGTGCACAGATGTAGATGTGGAAGCTAGACACCAGTGTAGGGCGCCATTCCTCAGAAGCCGCTTTTTAGAGATATTCTGTCACTGGCGCTTGAGGCTTGCCAAATAGGTTAGGCTGCCTGGCCAGCACGCCCTAGGGACCCTCCTACTTGTGGCTCCCCAGAGTTGGGATTGCTAATACGTGCCCACACACTCAGCTGGTTTTTATTTTCCCTTACCATCTAGCAAGGGAAAGGAGATGCTATTAAATAAGAAAATCGATAGTACAGACAAGTACAGACACAGAAATTCCCTGCCAGGGTTAGAGCAGGTCACATGAGGGAGTCTTTTATTGGACTTGAAGGAGTAATAGGGTGTACTTAGGGGTGTAATACAGGCAGTTCTCTATTTTGATGGACAGATTTTAGTTATGTAACCTTTACTGTATATGTCCCTTCCCATAATGCATTGGATTTTATTCATATGCATGCCCAAGTATATATAGGCATAAGGGGGGAAGTAGGTAAGTCTTAAGTATTTACTTACAGAGAACATTGACTCAAAATTATTTCAGGCCCAATAGGCTCTTTTAAATCCCTTCTCCTTGGCTGTAACTGGAGAATGATTGGCTAGAGACTGTCCATATTTGATGGTAGTTAAAGGAAGAAGAAATTTATTCCAGTATTTAGAGTAGGTGCACATGTGGTTCAAGGCAGACAGGGGTGTCCTGAGTTACGAAGAGGTTGCTAGATGCCTTGCAGGGAGAGGGGTATGTGTGGATAGTATGTACAGGTGAGGCCCCAATGCCTGGGCTCTGAGGCTTGAACCTAGGTCCGTGAGCTTGCATAGCAATTACTTTACAGACTCAACTCTCTCAGTAGCCCGTGAGTTCTTTGCAGCAGTAGACTGGTAGAGGTACTCAGACAGTCTTGACAATTCACCTTACTGGGTTGAATTATGAAAGAACTGGAAAACAAGACTCAATCTTGGAATAATTAATTTTATTTACTTCCTTATTTATGCATTTATCCATATGTGGTTGCGATTGCATGCAGATATTGGTTCTCACGTGGAAGATAGGCCCTTGGACATAGTACACCCACTGCAAATGTAATGTTGTGTCCACAGAGAGAACATGGGGACAAACTGGCCTTTAGTGTGTGTGTGTGTATACATACATACATATATATATACATATATATATACAGAGAGAGAGAGAGAGAGAGAGAAAGCGCTATCTCAATAAACTGGAAAAGTGAAGATGAACATGACTGTGGGTAATTGGTTGAGAGCCCTCGTGTGGGGTGGCTGGCCCCTTCTTGTTCCTCCTCAGTCTGGCAGCCATCGGACAGCTGAATGGGGAGCGGATTGACAGGTGTGTTTTGAGATGAATCTCTAGCTTTTAGCAGTGATGTGCATACTAACTCCTCACCTGCAATTCCCCCACACTGGAAGGACAGAGCTGGGGTTTGAGTTCCACACAACCTCTCCTGCCAACAATCCCTTTTAGAAGCAAGGCTCTGGACTATCAAGGGACTACTGTTTTTGTTAAAATTTAATGTTTTTAGAAATTCACTGGGGTGTGAGGCAGGGGGAGCACAGCTGATTTTCCCCGGTAACTAGGTACTGAGCATAAAAATCTGATTAAGAATAACCTATACCCACACTGCTGAGAACGGGAAACCACAAATATTTGGAAAGCGTCAAAATGAGTTTTGAGAGATGAGATTGACCCCAGAAGACACCAACTGGCCTTAACAATGGAGGCTTGTTCTCTATGGGCTAGCACCAGCAACTTAGGAAAATTACTCATGGGAATGTGGAAAGGAAAACGAGGCAAGGTGTTTGATTTTAGGACCAATAATAAAGAACGGACAGCAAACTTTGGGGCCTGTCCAGGCTGTCTAGGAGCAGGATTAGATTTGGGGCAGCTTGGGTCTGTAGTGCTGTCAGCTCTGTGTGCCATGGTGCTCCCCTTTATTCATCCCATAGATGAGGACACATCTCACACAAATGCTAGGCCTCTGAGGGAGTAAAGGAGCTGAAGAAAGAGAAAGGAGGCCACAGTGGGACAGGGATGGGTGGGTGGGGTGTTCATCAGACAAAAGTAGCACGCAGGTGGCCCTCCATGGCCGTGGTTTCCACATCTGCAGATTCAGTCAAATTATTCAGGATGGGTATCTGTCCCGAATACACAGATACAGGTTTGTCCCTGGTTATTGCTGACACAGCATGGGACAGCAGTGAGTAGTACTGGTGTACCCCGCGCTATGGCAGCGTATGGGAGAGGATGCCCGGTCACATAAAAACTGTGCGAAACTGCACCATTATGTCCCTTCTTAGCTACTTGCACAGTTTCTGTTGTTGCAACAGAACGCCATGATCAAAAGGCAAATTGGGGGAGGAAAGGGTTTATTTGGCTTCCACTTTCAGATCATAGTCCATCAGTGGAGGAGGTCAGGACAGGAACTCAGACGGGGCAGGAATCTGGAGCCAGGAGCCAATGCAAAGGCAGTAGAGGGGTGCTGCTCTCAAGCTTGCTTGGCCTGCCTTTTTCTAGAACCCAGAACCACCAGCTAAGGGATGGCACCTCCTGCCATGCCATGTACCCTCTGCATTGGTCACTAATTGAGAAAATACCTTACAGCTGGATCTCATGGAGGCATGTCCTCGACTGAGGCTCCTTTCTCTGTGATGACTCCAGCCTGTGTCAGCTTGACACACAAAACTCGGTCAATGTCCACAAGAATAGAAGAAAACAAAACTAACGTCCTCACCTTGTTTCAATGACTCTCCTCCACTCATGCAGGGGCAACCACTGACCTGTTCTCTGACCAAGGGCATTTTGCCGAAGCAAGCCACTGGTGTCGTTTCTCATAAATATGTTAGCGTGCTCTTTTTTTTTTTTTTTTTTTTTTTTTTTTTTGGTTCTTTTTTTTGGAGCTGGGGACCGAACCCAGGGCCTTGTGCTTCCTAGGTAAGCGCTCTACCACTGAGCTAAATCCCCAGCCCCGTTAGCATGCTCTTAGGGACTCTTTGGAACATTCCCATCAGATTGAGAGTATCCCTCCTAACCTAGTAGATTCCTGCCCTGGTTCAAGCTTCCCACAGTTGCCTCATGCGTGCAGTGAAGACTGGTCTGTCGGTTTTTCTGGCTTGTGTCGATTCTTTCTTTTAATCAGAATCCAGTAAGGTCTGTGCCCAACCTTTGGACACTGCAGCACAGCGGAGTGCACACTCAGCAGCTGCACAGTAAGACAAAAACAAAAAAAGCAAAACCACATACTCTTTTCAGTACATCTGGGCCACATTCCCGGCCATCCTACACTGTATGGGGCCCTGCCATGGGTTGAACATGTCTGGTTGTTTTAAGATCACAATGTCTTCTGGCTTATAGATTCCCCTCATCCTCTGTCCTGTCTTTCATGTGCAGCTAGAATCAAAGACTCTTTCACCCAGGACCCAGCTTCCAGGCTTCACTGGTTACACGCTGTTGCTTGGCCAAGCCTGTTCTCCCCATCGCAGTGTTGCAGTGAATTCGCCCTTGTTCCTCGAGGGCGATCAAGTGAAGTCCTTTTTCCCCCCTTACAGTGTTTCTACTTGAATGGTCGGTTGTTAAGGCAACATATGAGTTCATTAGGGGTTTGCAAGACGTCATCTGTAGGTACTGTTTCCAGCGTGTCTTCTTTCCCTCATCTGCGTCCCTACCCCAGGAGTGCCCGGATCTATATGTATAGATACCTAGGCTCTATATGAAAAGGCATGGTGTTTGTATACAACCTGCTTCTTCCCCTATATGATGAAGTACCTGGAGATTCCTCGAAATAACTAGTACAATGTGAATGTTAATGAACATTTATATTAAGGGAATTTTGATAAAACTTACATGTGTTCAGTTCAGGAATAATTCTTCTGAGTACTTTGAGTCTGATGTTGTTGGACTCTTCTGTTACCTAAACCATTTCTATAAAGAAAGCATTCCCTAGTGTTTGCCGCTAATGGGTACCCCGAGGTGCTCTCTCTGTATAGTACAGTCAAGCTGAGTGCTTGCCTTTCCGTTCGTCCTCCGGTTTCTAGGAAATCCGTGGTTCCTTTGCATCACCGAGCACTGACTGCTTCATTGTTTTTTGTTTTTCCAAGTATCTTTGTGCACATTTGTGTTTAACAGGGGGTTAGTGATTCCCAGCCACTGCGGCCCTGCTGCGTTCCCACAGTAGCCCCACATCTGGACGGCAGAATTCGACAGGCCACGTAATCCTTGATCTGTTTCCTGTACCCCCAGCCATCTCTGAAAGCTTGTTTTCTAACTTGACAGGGTGCTCTCTGCTCTCTTTAGATTGAGGCTCTCTCAACAGAAGGCCTTGGCTTTATTACTTCTTAGTCAGCATTTGAACTAAAGCCCAGCTACCCTGAAGCCCTGTCCACGTCTCCACCGTCTTCACTTCAGAGAAGCTTATTCTGTTCCCTAGGACCCTGCCTATGTTTCTGAGCATTTCTGGGATTTTGAGGTTCAGACCTGTGAGACTGGTCATAGACTCTGAAGCCTCACTTACCTACATGAAAGGTTTGAGTTCCTGAGAGGGAGAAAGCCAGTATTCCTGGGGACCATTCTTCTGCTTCCTCGGATCTATGCTGGGTGGGTTTTAGCAACTTGACACAAGCCCGGGATCATCTGGGAACAGGAAACCTCACCTGAGACCAGGTGTTAATTAGACTGGCCGGCAGGCTATTCTGTGGGGACATTTTCATGATTTATGATTGATTTAAGAAAGCCTAGACCACTGTGCGGAGTGCTAGTCTTAGGCAGGCGGTTCTGGAAAGCATAAGAAAGCAAGCTAACCATGACATTTGAGAAAGCAGTAACTACCATTCCTCCATGGCCTCTGCTCCAGTCCCTGCCCTGGATGCGTCTCCCAGTGGTGGACTGTGATCAGGACATGTAACAAATAACTCTTCCCTCCCCGGCATGCTTTGGTCATGGTGTTCAGGTTGTTTGCTTAAAGCTTTGGCTTTTATTTCCGTGTGTTTGTGTTGGAAGGGGCTGTGCACGTGTATGGGGGTACTCACAAAGGCCAGAAAAGGGTCTCAGGTCTCCCTGAAGCTGGACTTACAGGCAGCTGCGAGCTACCTGACATGGCACTGGAAATCGAACTCTGCTCCTGGAAGAGCTCTTAACTGCCGGCTGAGCCATGCCTCCAGCCCGAAGTACATTTAGTTTTGTTTCTGTGAGTCTGGCAATATGGTCACACCATATCTACTGTTTCTAGCCTGTTAGAATTTCAGTTGTATTGACATAAAGAAATGCTTTTGCTGTGAATAAATTCACGGCTCTCAACGAGCAGATCCTCAAGATCGCTCTAACATGGAGTGCATTGCCAGCTCTGGTCTGATCCTGGATATCTTCCTGTGATTTACCCTAATTTAATTAACCTGCCCAATCACTGCGTCTCGGATGTTAATTAGGGAGTGTTTAAGTGAGATCAGGATGACAGCAAAGTCTGCCCTTGCTCTGGAGCCTGTAGTGAAGGCAGAGATGCAGAGGGGATGCCAGGGACCCCCTCATCCTGTGATGGGAAGCTTCTTTCTTGGTTTGGTCAGCTTAACAAATACCCACAACTGGGTAATTTCTAATGAACCAAGTTTACGTTGCCCGTGGTCCAAATGCCAAGAAGTCCAAGATGAAGGAAACACATCTTCGTCATCCATGGCTGAAAGGCAAGCATGAAGCAGAAGAGAGTAAGGAACGACTCAGGGAGCACATGTTTTGAATCCTCACTGTGAAGGTGGAGGCAGGAGACTTGCCAACTTGAGGCCAGCCTGGCTGTCAAAAGAGACCCTACCTATCTCTATAAAAAAATGCAGAAGCAATAGCTCAGTGGTGGAGCGCTTTGCTTGTCTAGCATGCACAGGGCCCGGATTCAATCCCAGCACTGTAGGAAGGAGGGGTGGAGTGACTGGAGTAGAGAAACGAAAGGAAAAGAAAAACAAAATAATTTCCAGCCCCAAGAGCTTTAGTCTGTTCACAATAGTAGAGTGTCATAGCTAATCCCTTCTTCAGGGTCCTTACTGTAAGTACCTACTCTGATCACATAGCCAACATAGGAGCTAGGGAGTGGCATCCTCAGACCACAGCTGCTGAGACAAACCAGGGAACAAGCTCACATAGGACCACGCTGGACCAGGCTGCCTCCTGGGTTTCCTCCTATTGTGCACGGGGCAGAGGGTAGAGGGCAGAGGACAGCTTTTCTGGGCTTTGAGCAGAGTCAAACATTGGGTGTCCACTGAGCTAAAAATGACTGCAAGGAGTCATCAGGAAACACCCTGGCACACTCCTCCCACCCCACCCCTAACCCCACCCCAGAAACACTATTGGGAGCACAGGGAAGTCTGGCGCCCCCTGGAGGTTGCTAATAAAGGCTGACGATAAAGTGCTTTTAATCCTCTGGAGAGCCGCCCTTCATTTCTTGCATGTCTATGATTTCAGTCACATGTAGTCAAAAAACACCAGTTAGAAAAATTCATATTTAGAGGGAAAAAAATACAGAAATGGCCTACCTTTGTTTCGGGGTGTTACAATTATTCTGTTATTGATTGTCCTTGCTGTATCTGATTTGCAAAGTAAGCTTTACAGTTCCGATGCTTGGACAGGTTGTATGTCCCAATCTGGAAATCCAAAATCTAGAACTCTCCAGACTTCAAATGCTGCTATGATGCCTCAAGTGGAAAATTTCACTCCGACCTCACATGACCAGTTGCAGTCAAAGTCCAGGCGTGTAGAAATCAGTGTATAAAACTGCATTCAGGAAGCTGGAGTATAGCCCCATAGTATACCTTCTGCTTCACATAAAACAAATGCCTTCTGGCTGTGAGTGTATGAAAAATAAATGCATCCCGTATTTAGACTCAGGTCCTGTTCTGAAGCATAAAACCCTGGGTCTCAGTTGTTCTGAGCCAGGGACACTCTACACTGTATGGGGAATCCCATAGTGTATGCGATGCGACATTTACTACTGTCTCCAGTCTCGGGTACCTCCTAGAAACCTCAGAAGAAATCTCTCCGCAGCTTGGGGCGGGGTGGTATATGATCTCTAAAGGAATACTTCCCACTTGGTAAGGTTACCTCTCTCAGTTATCCGTAAGAGTTTTGCATTCCTGACTTCCATTCTGCCTTTGCGTCTTGCAGGGAGATCATCGACAACACAAACAAAGAGAACGGGATCGACATCATTATGGCCGACAGGACCTTCCATCTCATTGCGGAATCCCCCGAAGATGCCAGGTGAGGTCTGGGGATGGGCTGCCTTCTCACCACATCCCACCTCGCAGACACCGTTTATTATGTTGCCTTTGAAGGGGTTTTAGGTTTTCAGTTGGATTTTCTCTCCAGGACGGTTTTAGAGGCACAGGAGGTGTGTGTGTTTGTGTGTGTGTGTGTGTGTGTGTGTGTGTGTGTGTGTGTGTGTGTGTGTGTCTTGTCCCTTAGGGAGCCTTGCCCCAGCAGATGTGCTCAAACACAGCAGTGTCACGGTTTTCTAGCCTCAAAGAGCACTGGATAAGACAGTGCCTTCCACTGCCACTAGCATCTGGTACACGCATCACTGAGAGCCTGCCCTCTCTCCCTCCTTCCCTGTGGATCTTTCTGAGCTTTGGAAGTAAAGAATTTGTAGTTGCCTTAGCCGCCATCTGCTTAACGAATGACAGTGCCGTGGCACACAGAGGATGGAAAGTCTCTACCTTGGAGGACTCAGTGGACTAACCTTAGCTATTAACTAACATTACCCACACGGCAGGTAGAACTAACTCGTTTGGTTCCCAGTCAGTCCTGTGTGTTAGCTGTCATTATTTATACTGTGTAGACCGAGTGACAGAGAAAGACGCACACAGGAGTAGTATACGGGTTCAGCGCTGTTGTATGGACACACACTCCTCCTGCGTTTCTGTCCGAAGAGGCTCGAGTCTCTGGCTGAGGGGAGATGAACGTGGAGTGGCTTGCCAGCTGGTGCAAGCCGCCATCTTCGGACCTTGAGCTTACATTGGAGCTTTGAGCCTCAGGAAGAGACAAAGCTCTGGAAAAGTGACATTTGCCCTTTAGTGACACACATCACAGGGCCATGTAGAGTCTAACACACAGTGAAGTGACCTGTCCATTCTTGGCCCATCGTGGGACTCCAGGGCTCTGCCCGAGGCAGTTGTTACCTGCCCTGAGCAGTTCTAGGTGGTAATCTATGAGGATGACAGTGAGTGGCTTCTGCTGGTCAGCGTCCTGCCCAGAAGTCATCAGAGATTTTTTTTGTTGTTGTTTTTTTGTTTGTTTGTTTGTTTGTTTTTTTCCGGAGCTGAGGACCGAACCCAGGACCTTGCGCTTGCTAGGCAAGTGCTCTACCACTGAGCTAAATCCCCAACCCCCAGAGATTTCTTATACTTTTTTATTTTATTATTTTATTTTATGCACATGCATTTCTTGCATGTGTCTGGGCAAGGGTATCAGGTCCCTTAGAACTGGAGTTACAGAGAGTTGTGAACTGCCATGTGGGTACTGGGAATTGAACCCAGGTCCTCTGGAAGGGCAGCCAGTGCTCTTAACCCCTGAGCCATCTCTCCAGCCCCCATCAGAGATTTCTGTTGACTCCTCACTCGTTGCCTGCCATTGCAGTGCTTTTAAGTTGCTGTGACACCATAGAAGCAACAGGAAAGGTCAAAACACCAGAAAGTAATTCTTCCCATGGGAACAGACTGAAGCCTTGGCTGGACTCATAAATTATAGCACAAACTAGAAAAACAAGCAGACCTGAAATTACAGCCCCAACGTTCTGTCTGGGACTCCTAGAGACCACACGTGGCTTGCTGTGGTCCAGAGACTGCCCACAAATTCTCAGCTGAATCACAGGGCAGGCATCTGGCAGTTGCTCTGTCTGCTTTGTGCCGTAATGAACCTGCTAAATTTAACACTGGGAAGGTTTTTACCCAAAACCATTTTCCCCTGACCAGAGGAACACGTTCTTTAAGAAAAAAAAAAAAATCCCTTTATAGATTTAAAATTAGACATGATTCATAAGAAATGTAAGAGTATCAATAGAAATGAAAACCCAGACAATTTTGTTCTTTGTGTATGTGTGTATTTGTGTGTGTGTGCGTGTGTGTGTGTGTGATCCATACAGCATGCATCTTGAACTGTGCTATATTGCAGTGTTTAGTTTAGGGGACATTTGTTTGATGTTATGGGGCCATGACTACAAGGTGCCTTCTGGTTTACCAACAAGGATGACTAAGGGCACATGAGGATGTCTCCTGCCTCGTTTTCTCCAACAATCCACAGTATTGAGTACTTTCAGCATTTGCTCCATCAGGAATCTTAGGAAGGAGCTTTAGTTTTTGCTGCAAGTAAAGCTTTATGTGAGGATGTTGGCTTTTCCCTTAATTATTCCCTTGCCTAGTGAGTCTTTATTTCTTAGATGAGTTCACTCATAAAGATGTAAGAAAAGCCCAGATAGGAAAGGGGTACCTTGGCTTCTCTGGTCCCGTGTGTGTGTGTGTGTGTGTGTGTGTGTGTGTGTGTGTGTGTGTGTGTGTGTGTGTGTGTGTACGCGTACATGCATGCATGTAAATATGTATGTTCTAGGTAATTTTCTCTCTGTCTCAGGTTCTACTTCTTATGCGACTTTTGTTCTGCTTTGCCTTTCTCCGTCTTTCTGATTACAATGCTCTGGAATTGAAATGAAAATGGAAGAATTTTGATCACAATAATTTTCTGCTTTTGATTTAGACACCTGTTTTGATTTGCACCTCCCTTGTGGTTTTGTGTGTGTGGGCCCTGGCCAACCACAAAAACCCCAGTGTGCCCCAAGTAGAAAGACAGACATCAACACTGGGTCTGAGGGAGTTGTTCCTCCATTGTTGACTTTCTTTCCTTGTCTTCTGAGACATGGATATAGGACATGGCGATGTGATGTCTGAGATCCGGCCGGGGTGGGTGCTTACTGTGACAGTACATCCTTGGGCTGTTTTTATTTTTAACTTTGCTTACCATAGCATGTACCCCAGCTTGCTGGTAAGAAGCAGGCACATTGGAGACAAAGCGGCTCAGAGGCGGTGTCACGTGGACGGGAAGCACGCAGAGCATCGTTTTTGCCACTCTGAGCTTGGCCACCCGTGACTGTCGCCCTCTCTCTCCACAGCCAGTGGTTCAGTGTGCTGAGTCAGGTCCACTCGTCCACAGACCAGGAGATCAGAGAGATGCACGATGAACAGGCAAACCCCCAGAATGCTGTGGTGAGTGAGGGGCGGGTGGAGGCTGGGTATCCAACATCTTAAATCCTGCTTAAAATCTTGTATCGAAAAGTTGAATTACACATGAATTCTTCTACCTAAAAATCTTTTTAGAGAAAGATAATCATAGTTTTTATGATTGTACCTGAAAACTTAGATTTTGAAGAATCACATGAATTGTGAATAATGTTTTGTATGTGTGTGTGCGTGTGTGTGTATTCTGGACACACAGGAAGTTATGCACCCCTTTTTGTTTTAAGATTTATTTTTATTTATGAGTACACTGTAGCTATCTTCAGACACACCAGAAGAGGACGCCAGATCCCATTACAGATGGTTGTGAGCCACGATGTGGTTACGGGTATTGAACTCAGGACCTCTGGAAGAGCAGTCAGTGCTCTTAACCACTGAGCCATCTCTCCAGCCCACAATTTATTTTTTTTAAAAGCCTTGTCTTTGAAATTGTGTTTAGGTTTGGTGAGTGTGCGTTGCATTTACCCTGAGAGAACACAAGAGTTGGGGTTCCAGGTGGTTGTCACCCACCTAGTGTGCATGCTGGGAACTAAACTCAGGCCTTCTTCAAGAGTAGTATACTCTCATAATTAACTACTATTTTTCCCTCCTTGACCCCCCAGAAAACTTTAAAATTAAATGTCTCTTCACAGAATAATTGTTAAATTAAATTAATAAAGGATTATAGCATAAATCAGTAAACTTACAATATTAAAAAATTGATGGCAAGTCATCAGTAAAAATGGTTTAAGAGTAAGAGGGGGACTGCCTGATAAATTTATGGATTTTGGGGTTTTATCTTTTTTTTTTAAGATTTACTTATTTTATGTATGTGAGTAGATGCTGTAGCTGACCAGAAGAGGTCATCAATTCTCATTACTGGGAATTGAACTCAGGACCTCTGGAAGTGCTCCTAACCACTGAGCAATCTCTCCAGCCTCTGAATTTATAGCGTTTTAAGGAGTGCACTAGGATCCACTAGAACTCTATTGAAGGGGGGGTGGGGGGGCTTCTTTTAAACAACTTATTTTGCTTCTCATCAAAAAAAGAAAAAGGGGAAGAAAGAAGGCATTTCCTTGGTTTGTTTTCAATGGAGTTGTAGTCCAGGGATGCCGTGTGAGGTCATCCGTGTAAGGTCATGCTGTTCTGGTTCCTTTGTCACCATCTCCTTTTTGTCCCTTTGCAGGGCACACTGGATGTGGGGCTGATTGATTCTGTATGCGCCTCTGACAGCCCAGATAGGTAAGCTCCAATGTGGCTCTTGAAAGACATCATCTGCACGTCCTCATGGGTAGCCTCTGGCCTTGCCAGTGAGCCCTTTGCTCAGCTGTGTATGGAGCCTTGGCAGCCACCTCATCTAAAGTCTTCTAGAAGACTGACTTTGGGTTGCTAAGGTAAAAGAGAAGCCAGACCTTCACAGTCCATTTTCATATACTGCCACACAGGAAGGAGCCCTCTTGTCTCAGCCTCTCAAGTTCTAGCACCCAGTGTGTGAACAACCATATCTAACAGTCTTGGAATTCTCATGGCAAGAGAATGGCCGTTTGGGACAATGGTATCCCAGCGTAGGGAGTCTATAGCATTGCTTTCCCTAAATATTAATAATGACCTGACAATAGCATGCATGGGAAACAGATATAATAGATATAAATACAGCCATGAGCCCTGACCTTGATATATCCAGTGACCTTAAAGGCAAACCATCTTCAGATTGCCTTCATTGAGTGTCTGTTTTTTTTTTTTGGTCCTTGGCTAACTTAGTCGTCCTAGGGGCAGAGTCAGAATTAAAAACTGACTTTTGCCAATGCTGGTAATAGCCAGAAGGTAAACATGAGTGTGTTAAGCCTTATATAAATAGTAATTTTTTTTTTAAAGTCTACTAGGCAAAGTAAGAGCCCTAGGGTCCCCATTATGTACTCTGGGGCTGTTGGGAGATGAGAATCTTTTGCCTCCAGAAGTCAGCCAACGCCATTTAACACCTGTGCTGTCAGTCGCCAAGGGCCAGAGTCTGTGTTTACTTAGGTTCTGCCTTACTAAGCCTGCTGCTTTTCACAAGCTCCACCCCAGCAGGCCTGGCCCACACCAAAACCTTTGCATTCTGCTGTTTGATTTTTTCCTACCTTTCTTCCTTCCCAGCTATGGTTTTTTTATTTGTTGGTTTGTTTTGGTTAGGTTTTTTTCAAAACCAAGTTTTTTCTGTGTGTTCCTGCCTGTCCTGGAACTGGCTTTGTAGAGCAGCCTGTCCTTAGACTCACAGAAATACAGCTGCCTCTGCCTCCTGCGTGCTGGGACTAAAAGCATAGGCCAGGCCTGGCTGAGCTACAACTTTTAAGGACCTCTGACTACACAGACAGGCAGTCCACCTAACCCTTTCTTTCTTGAACTCCGGTAATGCTTTGCTTCAGGGAACATTTGAAAGCTCACAAGGAAGAGTTCCCAGTCAGTAGTGTAAGCAGGTAGATAAGGAGGTGGTGTGCGCACAGTCCCGTGAGGACTTCTGAAGGGTGACAGACAGGAGCGGCAGGACAAAGTAAGTTTCCATTATCACTTTATGCCCATCTGGGAAATGAGCCCTTGCTGAGTGGCTTTGAAGACATGGGCACAAGCTGCTTTTTCTACCAGGGACAATCAAGGGCATAACATGTTCCATTGGCACCCACTTGCTAATCCTCTGTTACCACTGTCTGGTATTTCATTCGCAACTCACAGCAATATTATCCAAGGCTATATCCAGAATTAGGAAGAAATGGGTTTGAAGATGCTTTTATTTAAAAAAAAAATTATTTTGGCTTTCCGGGACTAGTTTCTTCTGGAAAGTCTTGTGGAAGGAATGGTTTCCCTCTCAGGCATTTTCTGGATGAATGTGTTGCTCCGAGTATAAAGGTTAATGATGCATAAAATGAATGCCACAGAAATATGAGCAAGGTTTGCCTTAGTGTGAAATATAAATAGCATTCCAGTGTCTCCTGGGGATCCCTGCGCTGCCAGGGACAGGGCCATGAAGCCTTGCTGCAGACAGGTGGTGCTCACACTGGGTCTCCCTCTCTCGCCCCGTCTCCTCTCTCAGACCCAACTCATTCGTGATCATCACGGCCAACCGGGTGCTGCACTGCAACGCAGACACACCAGAGGAGATGCACCACTGGATAACACTGCTGCAGAGATCCAAGGGGGACACCAGGGTGGAGGGCCAGGAGTTCATCGTCAGAGGTGACTGCCAGCCAGATTTCTTTGTTGTCTTCTGAAGTCAGGGGCTCTAAACCTGGGGCACATCCGTGCATCACTAGACGGGCACTGAGGTCCACAGAACCCCCCTGTTAGACAACAGGTGCAGACCACTGTGTCCGGTTCTTTACATGGTTGCTGGGACTCCAGGCTCAGGCTCTCGGACTTAACGGAGCAAACAGTGTGTGAGAGAACGGTCTCCTCAGCCTTAAACAGCTTCTCCAAGTTACTTGGTCAGAGGAGTTTGGAAAAAAAAAAAGCAGTGATCACAGCCATTTTCTAGCTGTAGGCAAATGTGCAACCTGTATTTAATGTTTTACAGATGTAACGATGCCATGACACTTAGGGTTTTGGCTTATGTTTTTCTGTTCTGGAGTTGGGTCTGGTAGCCTCAGGTATGCCCTGAAAGCACTCTACCACTGATCTTTACCCCCAGCCCTATTTCACATCCTTCCAACTGACGCTTGCTTGGCCCTTCCTTTCCAGGGTGGTTGCATAAGGAAGTGAAGAACAGCCCGAAGATGTCCTCGTTGAAACTGAAGAAGCGGTGGTTCGTGCTGACACACAATTCCCTGGATTACTACAAGAGCTCAGAGAAAAATGCTCTGAAACTGGGCACTCTGGTCCTCAACAGCCTGTGCTCCGTCGTGCCCCCAGATGAGAAGATATTCAAAGAGACAGGTACGGATGACCCTGGGCTGAAGCACAGCCAGGCTCAAAGCGAAAGGGTGACAAATGAAGTGACAAGAGGCCAGGCTTGCTCTACTAAGGGAATAAGACGTTGTATTTTGGCTTCCTCCACCCCAAAAGAAATTCTATTTTTTGATCTACCTCCTAAGGATGGCTATGCTTGGTTCTAAAGGCTTAGTATTCCAAGCTATAGTGATGATTTGATTTCAGAGATGCAGAAAGAGCCCAATAGGAACAAAAAAAAAAAAAAAAAAAAAAAAGAAAGAAAGAAAGACCTTTAGAATCATCAGATTTTACCCTAGTGCATAAGAAACTGCTGTGTAGGTAGGCTGGTTTGGTTTGGGGTTTTCTCTTCCTCCTAATTGTGGCACTATATGAGATTGCTTCTTTTGATTTCTGTCTCTAGTTGTGATATGGGACTTTTTAAAATGCAGTCGCTCCATTTGTGGTGGTGGCGCACATCTTGTCTGAGCATACAGACTCTTCAGTGTCAGTCTTGGCTGAGGAAAAGAAGAGGAGAGATTCGGGGTGGGAGGAATTCCAGGATGAGCCTTCTTGTGCTGTCTGAGAACAGGGCATCAGCCTGCACCCAGTGTTCCACTGAGAGAGATGGGTCTTCTCCTCTTCACCACAAACTCCTCAGTGTTTTCTGTTTGTCACTGGATACCCAGTGCCAAAGCATGTATGGAATGTTAGTGTTTCCTGACTTGAATCACAAGCCTTGTGACGGAAGCCTTGGTCCCAGAGGGTGTGGTTGATATAAGGATGCTTCACCGCCTTGCAGGCTACTGGAATGTCACCGTGTATGGGCGCAAACACTGTTACCGACTCTACACGAAACTACTGAATGAGGCGACTCGGTGGTCCAGCGCCATTCAGAATGTGACTGACACCAAGGCTCCAATTGACACGCCCACCCAGCAGCTGATCCAAGATATCAAGGTGGGAAGAGAAGCCCAAGAACTCCTCATGCACTATTCCCTTGCCAGAAGAGACCCCAGTGTTTCTCCGGCCCAGTTCCCACTAATGCTTGGGGTTATTTTTCAGTTCAGATTCTAAGTGAGGTTTTACGTGAAATTTTACATTACAAATGTTTAGTCTCCATAGAGGTGTTAGAATTTGGCACACTGTACATGGACAAAAAACTGGGTAGGGACCACTCAAACCATTCCCGAGTCACCTCTGTCCCAGGTGGAGGCCTCTTAGACGTCACAGTAATTCCCTTCTCAGTACTCAGTTCTAGGTCACAGAAGTAGATTTACAAAAAGCCCAGATTGGAGGACTTGCTGGTGCGTGCAAGGCTCTGGGTTCAGTCTGCACTACCTAAAAGAAAAGGAAGAGAACAGATTGTTCTAGAACACTTGGGATCCCTGTTAGCTACCTCCAAATAGCCAGAAACAACAAATCTCATTGGTTTCATTCATTAAACTGCAATTCCCTGTTTGTAAGTTTAATTGTTCAGTAAGTGTGTGTTGGGTGAAAGACCCAATGATTAGCCACCAGTCACCACAAACCTCACTCGAGGCTCTGTGGACCCCGGTAGAAAGGGTCTTACAGCCAAGCTTGTAATGTCCTACCCAAACCCAGTGGCTTCCTGATTCCAATGTGGTGTGTTTTCTAGAAGTTTGAGACCAAACTACAGCAAATTCTTATTCTCCAATACACACCTGAGCTTCCTATTGAACTCAGGGCCCTAGATACAAATTATCTCATTTTTAGCAATAAAAAATATTTTTCGAAGCTTCCTTTTGAAAAGGCAGATTGCTTTTGTTTGTTTTTTTAACATGTCAAGTCACATTTTTATCAAAGCTATATCATCTATTTTTATTCTCTAATTGCAAATTCAGACATTCAGAGAATAAATAGAGTTTTCCAAATATAAAAGAATGCATCCTCAGAATTCAGAGAAGTTACCCCAATTAACTAGAAGATTTAAGTCATCGCTTTTCTTCCAGCCTCCAATGAGTGTTGTTGGGAAGATTTCCTACTGGAAATGAAATTTCCGTGGAAGGATGATTCCGTGCCTGTCCCCAGTCCTGATGTTTATTTAGTGACGTGGCTGCCTCCACGTCCCAGGGTAGCATGTGACAAGCATCAATCCAGGATGGGATTCTGTCAAAAATCTTAAATTCAGGGCAGAGAGGCCTAAGGGGGACGCCTCCCTCTGGGCGTGGCTTGTGTCGTTTTTTTCAAGTGTAGAAGAAGCAGAGGCAGAGTATTTAAGAGAAGCGCCCGCTCCTGCTGTAGAGAGCCAGTGTTCAGTTCCTAGACCCATGTTGGGGAGTTCACGGTCACCTCTAGCTCTGGTTGCAAAGAATATGATGGCCTCTCTTCTGGCCTCTACAGGCACCACACCTATATAGCATATACACACGTAACTAAAAAGAAAATCTTTAAAAGAAGTACCTATCATCATCATCATCATCATCATCATCATCATCATCATCATTATTATTATTATTATTATTATTATTATTATTATTATTATTAAAGGCAGCCGACGTGCCGCGTGCTTATAATCTCAGCAGTTGGCAGACCGAGCAGGATTGTCATAAGTTCTAAGGCTGCCCTGGATCCTGCCCCAAGACTCAAAATATAAAGTTCACCAAAATGTGTTTTAAAATGAATTGTGCTTGGAGGTCACTTGATTGATGGCAAATCATGAAGGAGGCTGATTTTTTGAGTGGACATGTGAATGGCTACAGGGGTGGGGAGTTTAAAGAATGTGGGGAGGGAGACGTGCACTTGAAACAGACTGAGCTGTGTCACGTGCTTTTGGGGTCTGTGCTCAAGTGCAGATGGGCTCTTTGGCTAGAAATGGTCAACACTAGATTTCCCGTAATTTCTGAAAGGCGTTGCTGTATGCGTGGAAGCGTGGTTGAACTCGCCCTCTAAGTGCGGGCGCCCCCCCACTCTCCTTTCTTTAAATGGCTGCCGTACTCTCCAGGAGAACTGCCTGAACTCTGACGTGGTGGAGCAGATTTACAAGCGGAACCCGATCCTTCGCTACACACATCACCCGCTGCACTCCCCACTCCTGCCTCTTCCCTACGGGGACATAAATCTCAACTGTGAGTTCAGACCCTGAGGTCCTATTAACTTTGCTCTAATGTGGAGTGGAAGCACTGCTAGCTCAGAGAGTCTCTGAGTCGTTCCGACAGGAAAGAGACAGTGAAATATATTCAAGCAAAGCAGCAGTCCCCAGCCTGTGAGTCACGGCCCTTCTGGGGGCCCCGTATCAGGTGTCCTGCACATTGGATATTTACACTGCCATTCATAACAGAAGCAAAATTAGTTATGAAGTAGCAGTGAAGTAACTCTGTGGTGGGGGTCAACACAGCAGGAGAACTGTATTAAAGAAGAAGCATTAGGAAGGTTGAGAACCGCTGATTTAAAGGGATGTCAGAGAGTGTTAGCATTCTCCATGAACTCCAGTAATCCTTAGGGTATACAGCTCCTGCTGTACACTGGTGTGAAAGTGTGCCTGTTCAGGCCTTCTATCTTTAATGCTCAATATAACGTCCAGTGAATTTATGCATATTCATTCCTTCATCCTGAAATGGGCTTCGTAGAATGGCGTTATCAGCGGCAGCTTGTGTGAGGTACACAGCAAATCCAAGACCAAAGCAAGTCATGGTGCATAGAAGATTAGTTGCATTTTTGACTGACGGTATTTTCACGTTATAATGGATTGACAGGATGTAACCTGTCATTTTAAGTTAAGGTAAACAGGTCCTAGACAGTCTCACATTCCACGCAAGGGGGCTGTCCAGCTATTGTTCGGGTTTTAAGCGAGCAGTCTCTATGTTAATGTTTCAGCTGTTTAACAGAGCAGTGCAGCTCGCTCAACCCCCACTCCCGGGTGGACACTTCATTAGAAGAAAAGGCTGTTTGTCCCCGCCCTCATTCCTTCCTTTTGCCTCCTGCACCCGCCATCATCTCTTCCAGCCCCTCCAGTGATGTTGGTTGGTTTTCTTTTCCTAGTGCTTAAAGACAAAGGCTACACGACCCTCCAGGATGAAGCTATCAAGATATTCAACTCCCTCCAGCAACTGGAGTCCATGTCCGACCCCATCCCTATCATCCAGGGCATCCTGCAGACCGGCCATGACCTGCGGCCTCTGCGGGATGAACTGTACTGTCAGCTCATCAAGCAGACCAATAAGGTGCCCCACCCTGGCAGTGTGGGCAACCTTTACAGCTGGCAGATCCTGACGTGCCTCAGCTGTACCTTCCTGCCAAGCCGGGGCATCCTCAAGTACCTCAAGTTCCACCTGAAAAGGTAAGGCACTAGGCAAGGCAACCGGCAGAGCACTCCTAACAGGCATCACAGGCCGTTCAACACCGAACACTGCAGCAGGCCCTCCAATCAGACCCATAGGTCCCCTCAAACAAGCCTGTGTAGCTTAGATGTCCTCTTGCCCTTTAAGATGTATAGAGAACCAAGCCACTATGGATATAGCATCCTAATGTATTCATCCTTGGTACATTTAATTACTCTCTCTATAGCAAACCCCAACCTGGAGAGAGAGAGAGAGAGAGAGAGAGAGAGAGAGAGTCCATGTCCACTTAGTTCTTACTAGATTTTATTCTGAGGTTGACAGCATGAGGTTATGGAATACATCTAGGTAATAAAATGACTACTTTGGTGAATCTGAGTAGTTTTATCTGTCATCTCAGAGTTTTGTGTGTGGCAAAAACAGCTTAAAAATCTCATTTTGCTTAATTGCGGCAAAGAACATTTAAAGCTGAACACGGTGTCTCATTCTGGTAATCTCAGCACAGAGGCAGGAGGAGCAAGAGTTCAAGGCCAGCCTGGAGTACAGAGTGGACTCCTATATTAACAAAGCAAAAAGACCAGGTCTAGACATGGTATACACACTTTTAATCCCAGCACTCCAGGAGGCAGAGGTGGGCAGATCTTTTTGAATTCAAGGCCATGGCCCAGGGCATCATAATTTTGGGTATTAGTGGTACCACATAAAAAACTGACGGCAGAGTAACCCCAATGTAGGTTCTTTTTCCATGTTTGAAGCTGGACCTGTCAGGAAGACACTGCCATTTGCTGCTGTCACCACTAGGGGGCAGCCTCCCAACCTCCCCTGCCAAACCCTCCCCACAGCCCAGCTCCCCCTAGCCAGCCTGTGTCTATCCACAGTTCACATTCACCTTTGTTTCCCAGGATACGGGAACAGTTCCCAGGAACCGAGATGGAAAAATATGCCCTGTTTATCTACGAATCTCTTAAGAAAACCAAATGCAGAGAGTTTGTGCCTTCCCGAGATGAAATTGAAGCTCTGATCCACCGGCAGGAAATGACATCCACGGTGTACTGCCATGGTGGAGGTTCCTGCAAGATCACCATCAACTCGCACACCACAGCCGGGGAGGTAGGGAACGCCAGGAGTCACCTTGTGCTTGATGCTTACACAGGCCCCATACTCCTGTGGCACCGAGGTTGCACATAACCAAATGGGCGCTTATGCTCAGCATATCCACCGGACAAACAAGGAAGTCAGTACAGCCAAGCACACGCACACAGTGGAGGTGCAGGTACATGGAAATGGAAGGCTCAACTTAAGCCAATGCCTCTGAGACACAATCTCCTGCATCTTGAACGTGTCTAGATCTGCTGGGAAACACTTCAAGAAGGGTGTGTCGAGTGTCTTCTCTGGCCACTGGGTGTCTCTGTGTGTGAGTCTCTGTGAATGTGGACAATACCACATCAGAAGAGCGCCTTTTCCCTTGTGCTTTTAAGTCAAGCCCAATGAAAGCTTGGGATGATGGTGGCGTTGCTAATAAAGCCTTGGGAGGCTTTTTTTAAGGAATCCTCACCAGAAGTCAGTATTGTTTCTCGGGGCTCATCAATATATCAAACGAGAGCTGGGGCTTAGGGATCTCATTTATTTTTCTAACCACTGGGGCTTTGCAAACAAGGAAAAAAGTAGGTTAGTGTTCCTCCTTTCCACTCCCCTCCCCCGGGGGATGGTGGAACAAGAAGAAAGTCAAAGCTAAGTTTACCGAGACAGTAAGAGGAAAACAGACATACTTAGTCTCTGGGGTCAA
Organism: Rattus norvegicus; assembly: GCF_021556685.1. NCBI lineage: Eukaryota > Metazoa > Chordata > Mammalia > Rodentia > Muridae > Rattus > Rattus norvegicus. Next base: position 78,106,368 of record NC_141535.1, read on the forward strand.
AGAGGAGGTGACAGCCTCAGGGCCATGTGGACCCTGTCACACCAGCCACTCCCTCTGAGTAGCAGATGAAGCCACACGGCGACATCTGAACTGAGAGCCTCCAAATATGTCTTCCAGGTGGTGGAGAAGTTGATCCGGGGCCTCGCCATGGAGGACAGCAGAAATATGTTTGCCTTGTTTGAGTACAATGGACAGGTGGACAAGGCCATCGAAAGCCGGACTATCGTGGCTGATGTCCTGGCAAAGTTTGAAAAGTAAGTTCTCCTTCAAGATGCTGGAAGAGCATTTGACGCTCCCTGTTTGGCCTCGGTGTATTTTTGCGTTGGTTTTATTTAACCCCTGTTAATCTATTTACCTTTTCCTCTCTGTCACCTGTCTGTCCTGACTCGCAGACAGAGCAGTGGTCTCAAGGTTGATCTGTCTGTCTCACCCTCAGCCCATCACCCCGGTCTCTCCCTCTCAGCCCCTGGATTCGTTGTCTCCTAGAACTGATGGGGTTTCAGTTATTCCCGATAAACTTTGAAATGGGGCTGCAGGACTCAAGCCAACACCCCAACTCTTCAAACTGCCTCTCTTGCCTACTGTATGAGGTTTCCCCTGGGCGGACATCCTTCAGTGTCTGGTCTCTAATCCCTGTGTATGCTTGGCATGTGAATGCAGCCCCCTGAATCCTCGTAGGGATTTCGACTAAGAAAACATAATTGAGAGTCACTAAAGGCCACGCTGACAAGTACTGCCTTGCTATTTTGTTTGTGTGACAGCCCTTCCTGTCCTGTCTGCCCCATCATACCACTACCACCAAGGGTAGGAGGTCTTCATCCTCAGAGTGAGCTATGCAAAATCAGCCCTCTGTGGGTTACCAGGGGCCCATGTCTAGTTTTGCTCTGAATCTTTTGTGGCTTCTGCCTGTAGGCTGGCTGCCACGTCAGAAGCTGGAGACGCACCATGGAAATTCTACTTCAAACTTTATTGCTTCCTGGACACCGACAGCATGCCAAAAGACAGCGTGGAGTTTGCATTTATGTTTGAACAGGTAAAAGGAACTTTGAGAAACAGATTCTTTTCCTTTGTTGGAGGCGAGAGAGAAAACCCATTGCTACAGCATATAAATGAACTGCTAAAGTCTGTAGGATTGGCCATGGTAGTAGACTTGCCAGCAAGGAAAAACTAGCCACTCACTCTGTAGAATGAAACCATACATGCTCAGTCTAAACACCGCTGCCGGGAGACTTGATGTGCCTGAGTCAGGGGATCCTCAGGCAGGGCCTCCACTCTCTCAGAGGAAGAGGGGACTGGAACTGTGAGAGGGACAGCGATCAGGATGTAAAGTGGATTGTAAAAAGAAGAAGAAAAGGAAAAAAAAAAAATCACTGCCAAGAGACTGGGGGCGGGGGGTAACAGATACTCCAGGGTTAGAGGACACCCATGAAGGGGAGGGATTTGGCTTTGAAGCAGTGGGCTGTGCTTTGTTAGGAGAAATCCAACTTGAAGTGTGGGGGTAGGAGGGTGCTTTGCGGGGGAGGAATGTAAGCTTAAAGGAAGGCTGGGGTACAGTCTGCATGGCATGAGTGACTGGCCTTACGGCCTTCTGTACAGAGAGGTTTCCTGACCCTGTCGCTGTCTGTCACCTCCTTACAGGCCCATGAAGCAGTCATCCATGGCCACCACCCAGCCCCTGAGGAAAGCCTCCAAGTGCTGGCTGCCTTGAGACTCCAGTACCTGCAGGGCGACTATACCCTGCACACCTCAGTCCCACCCCTCGAGGAGGTCTATTCTCTGCAGAGACTCAAAGCTCGCATCAGTCAGTCAACCAAAACCTTCACCCCGTACGAACGCCTGGAGAAGAGGCGGACCAGCTTCCTGGAGGGGACACTGCGAAGGAGCTTCCGAACCGGGACGGTGGCTCGGCAGAAGGTGGAGGAGGAGCAGATGCTGGACATGTGGATTAAGGAGGAGATCTGCTCGGCTCGAGCCAGCATCATAGACAAGTGGAAGAAACTGCAGGGAGTGAGCCAGGAACAAGCCATGGCCAAGTATATGGCCTTGATCAAGGAGTGGCCTGGTTATGGATCAACACTCTTCGACGTGGAGGTGAGAGCTGGCTGCCGTAGTGCTGCACTGTGAGCATACAGGTGCTGTGTCCTGACCAAGCTGTGTCAGAACCCGAACCTTCCTAGGGTCATGCGGGAGAAGGGACAAGAGGGACCACTTGGCTCTGTGCCCTTCGAGCCTCACCATTAGCGTCCTCATGTCCCAGAGGGGTTCTGTTTTGATTTTTGTTTTTTTTGTTTGTTTGTTTGTTTTTTTTCTTTTTCTTCTCTTTTCTTTTTTTTTTGGAGCTGGGGACCGAACCCAGGGCCTTGCGCTTCCTAGGCAAGCGCTCTACCACTGAGCTAAATCCCCAACCCCTTTTTTTTTTTTTTTTTTTACACTCCAGATTTTATCCCCCTCCCAGTCCACCCTCTGACTGTTCCACATCCCATACCCCCATCCCCTGTCTCCAAGAGGATGTCCCCACCCACCCCTACCCAACCAGACTTCTAAACTTCCTGGGGCCTCCAATCTCTTGAGGGTTAGGTCCATCTTCTCTGACTGAACCCAGACCCGGGAGTCCTCTTCTGTATATGTGTTGGAGGCCTCATATGTGGTGTATGCTGCCTAGTTGGTGATCCAGTGTCTGAGAGATCTTGGGGTTCCAGGTTGAGATTGCCTTCCTCCTTAGCTTCCTCCAGCTTTTCCCTAATTCAACCACAGGGGTCAGCAGCTTCTGTCCATTGGTTGGGTGCACATGTCTGCATCTGACTCTTTCAGCTGCTTGTTGGGTCTTTTGGAGGGCAGTCATGATAGGTCCATTTTTATGAGCACCCCATAGCCTCAGTAATGGTATCAGGCCTTAGGGCCTCTCCTCTTGAGCTGGATCACACTTTAGGCCTGTTGTCACTGGACCTTCTTTTCCTCAGTCTCTTCTCCGTTTCCATCCCTGCAGTTCTTTCAGACAGGAAGAATTATGGGTCAGAGTTTTCACTATGGGATCGCAATCCCATCCCTCACTTGATACCCTGTCTCTCTGCTGGAGGTGGGCTCTACAAGTTCCCTCTCCCCACTGTAGGGCTTTTTATCTAGGGTCCCTCCCTTTGAGTCCTAAGAGTCTCTCTGGTACTTGTGTTTTCTTAAGTAATTTTTGTTTTTGTCTTCGTGTGTGTGTGTGTGTGTGTGTGTGTGTGTGTGTGTGTGAGATCTGGAAGAGGGCAAAGGTCAATGAACTGGGGCAGTCAGGTTTTGTAGACAAGTACCTTCTCCACTGAACCGTATTGTCAGCCCTCCTCACAGTCTGTTTTCTGTTCCTTTGTAGTCAGTATTTCTATAATAGAGTGGTGACAGGATGACCTCCCTGGTGTGTATGGCTGGCTGGTTTCTGTCATTGGGCTAAGTTAACATCTGCTCAGCTGGCTCAGACTTGCTCTGTAATTGAAGGTGGTCTTGAACCCCTTTGTCCACCTCCCACGTGCTGCCCTGGAACTCAGAGATTCATCTGCCTCTACTGGGATTAAAGGCGTGTGCTAACACCGCCAGGCAGTAAGATCCACCTTTTTAAAAGATGTGTTAACTTCCTTATTGGCATTCTGGGTATTAAACCCAGGCTCTGGTGCAGAGAGGCAAGCACTTTACCCCTGAGCTATGTCCCCAGGCTCCACCCAAATATCTTCTGTCAGCAGTTAAGGCTGTTTCAGGCTCCAGAACATTCCGGGTTGTAGAGACCAGGGCGGACGTGCTGAGCTCGCACTTCCTTTCTCTGGTCCTTGTGATGATCCGCTTGAAGGAACGGCAGGCATCTTGTAGAGTGGAATCGTGGTTTCATTGCTGCAGTTTAGCCACAGCCGCGACCCGGTATTAAGTCCTTACGTCTTTATTTCAGACCACTGACTGGAAGGAAGTTTGCCCAGTGGTGTAGATCAAAGCAATACTCGTCAAACAGGCCTGCATGTCAAATCCGGCCATCTCCCTTGGGTGCTCTCTTTGCAGATGTGGAGGGTTTAGTCAGTGCCAGAGACCACAAGGCCTCTGCCAGTCACGATGTGTAAGCGCGTGAGACATTCCCTCCTGTTCCAAACAGACAAGTTTCCCAAGCCCTTTACAGATGCGCTTCTAGATTTCTTGCAGCTGCAGCAATCTAATGTGGTCTTTGATGACTAAGATGAAGCTTTATATAAAAGTCTAAGCATCTTATTCTGAGATACTCACGTTGCTTCTAGGAGGATGCTGGCCTGGGTGTGGTAGGTGGGTTGGTTTGGTTATGTTTGTTCTGATGCAGCGGTTCTCAAGCTGTGGGTCAAGACCCCTCATATTTACATACAATTCATAACTGTTATTACAGTTACGAAGTACTGACAAGAATAATGTTATGGCTGAGGGTCACCAGAACACTGACTGCATCAAAGGGTCGCAGCATTAGGAAGGTTGAGAGCCACCGCTCTGATGTGTAAATGAGACACATTGCCCTTACACACATGCCGTTCAGTGCACCTAGTTTACAGCACCCATTTATGCTCTGATTCCGATCATTCCTGGGTTGCTGTTCCCTACACAGGCTCTTGTTTTCCTCCCATTGCTCCATACAAGCAAGTCTGTGTCAGGAGAAGTGTGTTTACACTGAACACATATCAGGTCATTGCCGCAACTTGTGGAGAGAAGCCAACACACAGCTATCAGGAGAATTTACCTCTGTGATACTAGATAAACCAGCCCAGGCAGGATGGGGATGGGCCTAGAAACAGAAGAGCAGACCTGGCTTACCCTGTGGCTGGGGATGTTGTTAAGTTGCTTACCCGGCCCGTGTGTTATTTGGGCTGTGTGGCTGATGCAGATGTATGTAATTAAGTACCTAATTCACGATGGAGATGCGGCCTTGTGAAGAAGAACACACAAGCATAAACCTTTACCCATTCATTCTCAAGAAGCATAAAATCGGTTACCCATCAGAACTCTAATAGCGATCGATTACCAGTCAGAAGTCAACCAGGATGAGCACTGAGGTACCGTTTCTCCTGTTTAGATGCTGTCACGGTGACTTCAGTCAGTATAGCCTGCTAAACACTGGTCTCGGTGCCTGCCTTGTGGCTTCTTGGATATGCTCCGACCATCCTCATCCAATGTTTGCTTACACTGACTCTTCTACCCCCTCAGTGCAAAGAAGGCGGCTTCCCCCAGGAGCTCTGGCTGGGCGTCAGCGCAGACGCCGTGTCTGTGTACAAGCGTGGAGAGGGCAAACCGTTAGAAGTCTTCCAGTATGAGCACATCCTCTCTTTCGGGGCACCCCTGGCCAACACATACAAGATTGTGGTTGATGAGAGGGAGCTGCTCTTTGAGACGAGTGAGGTAAGAGGCAGAGACAGGCTAGACAGGATTCACCTGGTCTCGGGGAAAGTGGAGAACAGTGTCCCCATCTCCTGGCTGCTGCTGACCAAGTCTCTCCGTTTGAATAACTCACACCGGGTATGGAGCACAATACGATTGGCCCTCCCTCTTCTAAAGCCAAAGTCACGGCTCCAGACTTGCCATCCATATCCCATCTGTTGAGCACAGAAATGTGTTTCTTGCAAGTGGGAAGAGAAGGAAAGGACATAGTGAGAGAGAACGTAGTTGGCGGTGACACCCTGCAGAGCGGAGGTGACCGTGGCAAGGACCCACAGCAGTCTGGCTCTATGCCGGAGGCTGGAGAGATGGCTCAGCAGTTAAGAGCCCTTGTTGCTTTGTAGAGGACCCTGGTTTAATTCCCAGCACCCACATGGTGGTTCACAACCATCTTCTGACCTCTTCAGACACCAGCCTCACACATGGTGCCCAAATACACATCCAGTGAAACACACATGAGTAAAATGATAAAAAGGACTGTGCTCCACAGAGCAGGAGGGCGCTGAGGGGCCTCCCCAATCTGGCCATACTTGATTCTGGATCACAAAATCACATTCAGAAAAGTCGCTGAGTACACACGATAGCAACTGCAAGCTTGAGCACGTAAGATAATAAAGAAGCCGGTCGAGGCCTCCTCAAGGGTGCCCGCTACCAGGAGAGAGTGGTCAAGGGGGTGGTGTGGGCAAGAGGGCATCTGGGGTGCTAGGGGGCAGGAAGGTGAATGATGAAGTTTAGTGGATTGATGGGAAAGTATGCAGAGAGAAGAAAGGGCTCAAGGTTCTGTTGCCGGGCTGAATCCCATGGAAGGTAGGAACCTACCATGAGATTGTGGACTGTGTAACCACAGCTAGTGGCTCTACCAACATCAGTATGGGTAGTGTGAGATTGGAAAGGCAGAAGAGGACATAGAAGCTTAGAGGATGCCTTTGTATGGTCCAGGCTGAGAGCGCAGTGGTAGCAGCGTCCTTGGAAGATGCTGGTGAAAGACCTTACCTAGCTCAGGAGAGTGGCCGGTTTGCAATGGAAGTGAGCCGGGCATCCGGGGGTCCTGCCATAGGTCTAACCCCACTCACTAGGCTTCCATCCACTGCTTCAGCTGTGTCCAGACCTGGAGTTAGCTACTGTAGCCTATAAAGACTGATGCGGTGTCCAAAATTCACCGCCATCTTAACTGAGGATAGCTTTGGAACCCTCATGGTACACCAACTCTGGTATAGTAGTGGTGCACTAGTTCTCAAAGCCAGACAACATCAAATAAAGTCACTGCTTTCCATATAAGAGCGTTGGGCGGCGCATGCTTTATTTAGAAAGGATTTCTCCCGAGCTTGGGAGTAGCCCACTGTGTTCAATTCCAGGTTCCCTGTCAGTCTGGACCTAGACTTAGCATAGGAAACTACTGGTTCTTATATGGAGGGCAGTGAGAGGATGTCTTCTTAGCTAGGTTCTCGAACCGGGTAGAGACTGACGACCATATGTGGGCTCTGCTCTCCCCGGCAGGTGGTGGACGTGGCCAAGCTCATGAAAGCCTACATCAGCATGATTGTGAAGAAGCGCTACAGCACCACGCGGTCTCTGAGCAGCCAGGGCAGCTCCAGGTGAACACGAGCAAGCCCGTGTGTCTTTCCCGTCTGAACGTGCCGCTCTTTGCCTGGGCCAGCGCCAAGTCCTGACCCAGCTTCGGAAACACAGCTGTCTAGGCTCTGGAAACCAGTGGTCAGAGGGAGGAGTCTCCGGGGCTCCCTTCACCCCGATCAGCCTCAGTGATCGCATATTAAGCTGTCAACCCTAACAGTCTGCACAATTTCTTAAGCTTTAGTACTCGTAGATGATACTTGCCTTAAAGAAAAAAGAAATGGGAGAAAACCACATGGCCACCAAAGCAGCCAGAAGTGCCTTAACTTGCAGAATGGACCCTAATCGACCTTAACTGTGCTACTGAGGGGAAGTGCTTTCACCTCCTGGTGGAGTTTGCAGAGCTTGGAAGTGGGGTATCAATCCACTGGTTGTGCACTAACCTCCCCACCTGATTTCCTGAATACGAGGGAAGCTGAGGGAGTGGGGATGGGAGACAGAGTGGAGGGGGGACAGTGTGGTGTTGGAGCGCTGCTGGCAGCCTTCCTTACGGACATGTATTAACATTTTCTTGCTTCGTTTCAACTGTCTGTGCTTGCCCACGCATGCGTGTGTTCACACACTCAACACTTTAATCCTTGTCTTGCGAGCATTAAACACAAAGGGAAGGAGGACGTGCAATGTTGTAAACAGTCTGTATATTTTCCTAGTTCAGAGTTCTAGTCTCAAGGTGGCTTTATTAACAGACCTGGATCCCGGATGTTCCTGTCTTTGCTGTATTTTGGAAAGAGACGTTTCGACTCAGTTTTGTTTTACATGTAGCAAGGGCTGAGCGACCTGTGACTGCTGTATCACTAACAGGTCCACAGCCCACAGAGATAACTATTTATAAACCACTCTTAAACTGCTGGCTCCAGTGCTGTTTTTAGAACAATATTGAAGTCATTTTGGAGTCTTTTATTTCTCAAAGTTAAATTAAATTTTTTTTTTTTTTTTTTTTTTTTTTTTTTTTTTTTTTTTTGTCTTTGAAGGGAAACTTGTATCATCACTCTGGCTAGATTGCAAATATAACCATGTTGAATGTGGGGGGAAGCTGCTGCATTCCCAAACTCTGTACCCCTCAAGCAAATCTCTAAGGGGCCCCAACACAAATGCTGAGGCTTTAATGGAATTTACACATTGCTTTGTCCCTAGTTCATAAAGGTGAACTGAACACAGCACCTGTAAGTGACAGCAGTTGTAACCAGAAGAAGAATCTGGACTCGGACTTTTATTTTTATATGGAAAGAATATAAAGGTGGGCCAAATGAGCCTACTCACAAAGAAAGAAGTTACCTTGGCCTTATCCCTCACAGACAGCTAAGGGAAGCAATGTCTCTTGGCTCACAAAGTCTGATAATAAAAGATATTAATATGTGATGTTTGCTTTCCTTGAGTAGTTTTAAATAACAATGTGAGGGGTCTAATTTTGACATTTATTTTTAGATTTTAAAGAACTGTATGGGGTCTGGAGAGATGGCTCAGTGGTTAAGAGCACTGGCTGCTCCTCCAGAGGTTCTGAGTTCAATTCCCAACAACCACAAAATTCTCATTCTGTAATGAGATCTGATGCCTTCTTCTGGTGTGTCTGAAGACAGCTACAGTGTACTCAAATATTAAATAAAGAAATTTTAAAAAGAATTGTATGAGTTATATAGGGTTATATTAGATGCAATCGAGTTCCATAGGACCTTTCTTATAAAATGTGCTTTAAGCCCATCTCCTCTATATTTGGCCACCAAACCTTTCTTGTTCCTCCTACCTGTCCCAATTTCCTTTAGATAGCCTTTCCTTTCCTGTCATCTGCCCATGTAACATTTTATGAGTCTTATTTTCCACCTTAATCCCTTCTAATCCCCCAACACTAGGTAGGAGAGAAAAGGGTAACCTATTTAGGCTACTGCCTGATGAGGAGGGAAATTGTCCGGGTTTCTAGGGACAAGTCTAATCTTCATTGTCAGAATATCCAGCAATCCACAAACACAAGAGGGGAGACAGCACCAGCCACCTTGGAGCTCCCCCACTCCCCCTTACACCTCCATCCCCAGAATTAAACTATCTGCAGCTGACAAAACCACACCCCTGCTAGTGCATGAGGCAAATCTTAATCACCTGCTGTGAAGCAGCCTCTTACCTACACCTGGGATTAAAACAAATATATACATAAATACATACATACCTGGATTTTAAAAGTGATTTATTATGTATACAATGTTCTATCTACATGTATGCCTGAAGGCCACAAGAGGGCACCAGATCTCATTGATGGTTGTTTAACCACCATGTGGTAGGAATTGAACTCAGGACCTCTGGAAGAGCAACCAGTGCTCTTAATCTCTAAGCCATCTCTCTAGCCCATAACTGGCCCAAAATTCTCACTACATCCAGTCGTGTCCATTTTTCCTTAGATGACATAATTTCATTCTTTATGGGTGAAAAACAAATTCATTGTGTAAAAAAACATTTTTTTCATTCATCCTTTATTGATGCTGTACTAGTTGTTTGTGTGTGTGTATGTGTTTTCTGCAACTTGACACAAGCTGGAGTTAGCACAGAGAAAGGATCCTCCCTTGAGGAAATACCTCCATGAAATCTAGCTATAAGGCATTTTCTCAATTAGTGATCAAGGAGGGAGAACCCAGCCCATTGTGGGTGGTGCCATCCCTGGTAGTCTTGGGTCCTATAAGAAAACAAGCTGAGCAAGCCAGTAGGTAACATCTCTTGGTGGCCTCTGCATCAGCTCCTGCTTTCTGACCTGCGTGAGTTCCAGTCCTGACTTCTTTGGTGGTGAACAGCAATGTGGAAATGTAAGCTGAATAAATCCTTCCCTCCCCAACTTGTTTCTTGGTCATGATGTTTGTACAGTAATAGAAATCCTAAGACAGATGGAACCTTAATCTAGTAAAGCCTCTAAGGCGGAAGAGATCTTCAGCTATACAAAGAACTCAGAGAGCTAAGCACACTAAAACCAAACAGCCCAATCAAAAGGCTAATAAAACTAGATGGTTCTCTCTCTCATGTCTGTAAACATGAGAAATGCAAATAAAAAACTTTTTGATTCCATCTGACCCCAGTCAGAATCGTAGCCATCATGAACACAAATACAGGTGAGAACTCAGACAAAGGGAAACCTGCCTCAACTTGGAAGCAGGGTTCCTGACAGGAGTGTCTGGGAGTGGTGAAACAAACAGCTAGAAATCAAATCCGTGTGTCCAGACTGGAAGCCTATATTCTCCTCAAGACAGCTTTTCAGACTGCCCTCTGTTCTGCATTTTTGAGACAGCTTTCTCTTGCTATTCTAAAAACTCTCTGGATGGCTCATTTCTTGCTGGTAAAGCTAGGGGTTTTTTATTTACATATCAATCCAGTCATTACCCCAGGTTCCCTTTTGATTATCCCATGAATCAGCATCCCATTAACCTGACCCTTGATTTGTAGAAAGAAATAGCTAGCACAAACAATAAGAAAGCCCTGAAATTACCATTCCTACTATGCCTGGGCCTGAACCTAAACTCAATCTGTCCCAGGCTGACCTTGAACTCAGGAATGTACCTGATTTTGTAAGCATAAAAACATAGCTAGGTAGGATATTGCCCTGTGATCACCACTCCCTTAATCTCCATCTCCTTAGTATCTTTCAGACAAACTGGCTTACAGTTGCAGCTGCCTCTGTTCCTTTAGATATGAGAAACTCCTTATACAATTCATACTACATCATATTTTGCATAGTTGAAAAAATTATATATTTTTGAACTCATGTTTTTAGAGTTCTTTCCCACAGCCTTAAGGGCTGTCTTGACTGTCACAGTGATTACCATTTTGCTGAGACATTACCCACACTCTTGCCTCTGGGACTCGTGCTCTCTTTGATTATCTTGGAGTCCTTAACCTTGGCAGAGAAGACATTCCTCTGAAGGAGAATGTAAAGTAAAATACACATGTACATATGTACAAACAAGCCTTAACACCCATAGCAACAATCAACACTGGTAAAGCCTATGTCCTGCTGGCCTTGTTCTAGGGACAGGATACATGTGACACCTTCTCTGCCATGGCCCAGCAGGACTCAACAGGAACCTTTGTACACTGCTGGTGGAATGTAAACTGCCATGGAAGTATGGAAATTCTTCATTCTTCAAAACACTGGAAATAGATCCATCAACTGAAGGGTATCTACCTAAATGAATCCTGAGTCAGTCTGTCACTGACGGCTGCTTTCCTTGTGTTTGGGTGTCACTAACTTGGGTGGGTGTCATGGTATTCAGACATTTTGTTGTTTTTGTTTTTGTTTTCCTACATCTGCCCCTCAGAATCTTCAAAAATTGGTTCCAGGGAATATAGATAGACAAACTAAGGTGTTCGAGTCTCCTGTAGGAAATGGCGTTGTGTTTGCCTATCTCCTGTTCATCATCCTAGATGCAGTTATCATCCCTAGACTATTACTTATCCTGATGCAATGTAAATGCTAAGTATATTATTCAAAGAGTAACATATTCTGATTTATTTCTTAGCTTGAGGTTGTTTGAGTCCATGGGTGTTGAACTCTTGGATGCAGTAGACCATCTGTATTTGTTCACCAAGTCTGAAAGCAGTGCCCTGGCCATCTGACTGCATAGCTATGTTAGCCTTTATTGACACCATATGTTGCTTCAAGGAAGTAGATAAGGGCAAAGAGGATCTCAGATGTCTTCAAGGCGAACACTGTCCTATGCCTATTTACAAAGTGTGCCTGACCTCAAAACCTGTGGTGCCTGAGCCCATCTGTAACCCACAGATACAGAGTATGCTGGTGAGCAAGCTGGCACTGGGCACTGATCTGCTTGATTTGCTTTGGAACAGCAACCTTAAAGGAGGGCTGGGAAGAACCTGCGATCTTGTGGGGCAAAAGGAAAGCAAGCAGGGAGGACCACTGCCTTCATTTTCACTTTTAGGGAGAAATATTTCGGCAGAAACTTCTTCCCACCGGTTAGCACTGGGGATCCTCTCTGTAAACTTGTACCCAAACAGAACCCCTGTTGTTTGAAATGCAAGTATCTAAAGGTACAAGCAATGTCCAGCCATATATCACGCATGTGTCACACATGTGTCACAGGACGGCTTGGTGAAGTCAGTTCTTTCCTACCTCTGTGTGGGTTCCAGGAACTGGTTTCAGGTCACCTAGTTGGCAAATCTTTATCATCTTGGCCATCACATTGGCCCTTCTTCCCTTTTCCTTTCAAAACAAATTCTTAACATAGTTACAATTTTCATTTCCCTGATAAGGAATGGTAAATACTAATCAATCAGAATGGTTGTCATGTCATCAAATGATATCATGGATGTAAGGAAAGGGGAACTTACAAAGAGGTATAAACTAGTAGAACCGCTTTGGAAATCAGTGGGTTTTCTCAAAAAAAAAAAAAAATTAAAAACAGAACTACCACAGGTCCCAACTGTATTGTGGGCTTGTACACAAAGAACACTTGTGTTAATGTCACTCTGGTCACAATAATAAGAAAACGGAATTACCAACATGTCCAAAACTGCAGAAGCTATACAGGAAAGAATTTTATTTAGTCACAAAGATAAATAAAATTTGTAGAAAAGTGGGTAGAACATAGGTTCTCAGCCATGCCCATCCTAGCTTCTAAGTTTTATATATGTGTATTTAATAGGTGTGAGTGGAGGAAAAAGTAAAACAGGAAGCTGTCCCACAGGGGAAAAGGGGAGGAGGCTTTAGGAGGAAATAGAGCAATAGGACATCTGTGTTCTATGAGTTGGAAAGGTACAAATAGTGAGGGGTGTTGTGGGGAAGAGAGAGAAGTGTGTATGGGAGGGTCAACTAAATTAGCATGAGAAAATGAGAAAGCTAGTTTTTAAGGGGTAGAATCTATTAATAGATCATCTCTTTGAGTGTGTGTGGGGGGGGGGCGGAACACAGCACAACTGTGGAGATCAGAGGACAACCTGTGGGAATTGGCTCTCTCCTTTCACAGGTGGGTCCTAGAGATTGAATTCTGATAATCAAATGCCTTTACCTGGTGAGTTACCTCATCAGCCTTGTTCATAGCTTTCATTTTCCTAGGGCACATCTTATCCCTTTGAGTGGGAACAATGCCCAGTAGAGTTGATGAACTGTCAGTAAGCAGGGTCTACGAATGCCAAGGCACCTGGGCATTTACTTGGTGGGCACCTGTTGCTCAATTGCTCTTTTCATTCCCTCTTGGAATAAAAGGTAACTAAGAATAAAAAGATGAATTAAAAAATAATAAAATTAATAATCCCTAAAAGTATGATCTCTTGCAGACTCATGGCACGGCTTAGCATTGAAGAAATGTAGTCAGCTTCCTAGTTAGAAGAAGAAAAACCCCAAAGTTCAACATTAATCATGAAAAGCTAATCAATCATAATTTATAAGTATGTACTGTTCGGTTACTTTTTGGATTCAAAAGGCAAAACACTGACACTACCTCAGTGGAATTTGCAAGGAAAGAGGATTATGTGAAGCCACTTGGAGCATGGCTGAAAATACTATATGTAAATATAAGAAAGATTAAGACAATTGTGACAGTCACAGTCTGTGAGCCATCTGAATATGTGCTGATGACGGATGCTGGAAGGAAGAAGATGAGGAGGAAAGTAAGAGAACTTTAGGCCAAGAAACCAAAAAGCAAAACAAAACAAAACAAACAACAACAAACAAACAAACAAGCAAAGCAGATCTGTAATGTTTACTGTGAAGATGGACCAATCCAACATCAAGAATATGGCCCCAGATTTCTAAGGTGATTCATTCACTCTCTTTTCTTTGTGCCCATCATTCAATTGTTTCTGCCTGACGTGAAAGGAATTATGTAACTTGCTGTAACAGTTAGCTTTGCTGTGTAACAAATCATCCCCAACATGGATGACTATATTAAAGAGTTTATTTTGGTTCATTGATTGAAGGTATTATTTACCATGGTGGGGAGAACATGGTGCTAGAGCATGAAGCTGGTCAATGTCATCTAGAGTTAGGAAACAGAAAGAGAAATGTTCCTCAACTAGTTATTCCAGCCCAAGAAACACTATGCATATATAGTATTGGTTTTCCCATTTCAATCAAGAAAGTCAGTCACCAGATGCTGTCAAATTGTCAATATTAACTGTCACACTGGCTAAAGTGAACAGTTAATTTAGTTGGTTACTTTGTAATGGTTCTCAGTCTTCCTAATGCTGTGACCCTTTAATGTATGGTTCCTCATGTTGTGGTGGTCAAAAAAAATAAAATATTTTAAAAATTATTTATGTATCTATTTATTCTTTACTTTTAAAATTATTTTATTGCTGTATTGTAATTAATTTGTTACTGTTATGAATCATAATGTAAATATCTATGTTTTCTTTTTTTTAATATTTTTTATTAACTTGAGTATTTCTTATATACATTTCAAGTGTTATTCCCTTTCCCGGTATCCGGGCAAACATCCCCCTCCCCCCTCCCCTTCCTTATGGGTGTTCCCCTCCCGACCCTCCCCCCATTGCCGCCCTCCCCCCACCAGTCTAGTTCACTGGGGGTTCAGTCTTAGCAGGACCCAGGGCTTCCCCTTCCACTGGTGCTCTTACTAGGATATGCATCGCTACCTATGAGGTCAGAGTCCAGGGTCAGTCCATGTATAGTCTTTGGGTAGGGGCTTAGTCCCTGGAAGCTCTGGTTGCTTGGCTTTGTTGTACATATGGAGTCTCGAGCCCCTTCAAGCTCTTCCAGTTCTTTCTCTGATTCCTTCAACGGGGGTCCTATTCTCAGTTCAGTGGTTTGCTGCTGGCATTCGCCTCTGTATTTGCTGTATTCTGGCTGTGTCTCTTAGGAGCGATCTACATCCGGCTCCTGTCGGTCTGCACTTCTTTGCTTCATCCATCTTGTCTAATTGGGTGGCTATATATGTATGGGCCACATGTGGGGCAGACTCTGAATGGGTGTTCCTTCAGTCTCTGTTTTAATCTTTGCCTCTCTCTTCCCTGCCAAGGGTATTCTTGTTCCCCTTTTAAAGAAGGAGTGAAGCATTCACATTTTGATCATCCGTCTTGAGTTTCATTTGCTCTAGGGATCTAGGGTAATTCAAGCATTTGGGCTAATAGCCACTTATCAATGAGTGCATACCATGTATGTCTTTCTGTGATTGGGTTAGCTCACTCAGGATGATGTTTTCCAGTTCCAACCATTTGCCTACGAATTTCATAAAGTCGTTGTTTTTGATAGCTGAGTAATATTCCATTGTGTAGATGTACCACATTTTCTGTATCCATTCCTCTGTTGAAGGGCATCTGGGTTCTTTCCAGCTTCTGGCTATTATAAATAAGGCTGCGATGAACATAGTGGAGCACGTGTCTTTTTTATATGTTGGGGCATCTTTTGGGTATATGCCCAAGAGAGGTATAGCTGGATCCTCAGGCAGTTCAATGTCCAATTTTCTGAGGATTCTCCAGACTGATTTCCAGAATGGTTTTACCAGTTTGCAATCCCACCAACAATGGAGGAGTGTTCCTCTTCCTCCACATCCTCGCCAGCATCTGTTGTCCCCTGAGTTTTTGATCTTAGCCATTCTCACTGGTGTGAGGTGAAATCTCAGGGTTGTTTTGATTTGCATTTCCCTTATGACTAAAGATGTTGAACATTTCTTTAGGTGTTTCTCAGCCATTCGGCATTCCTCAGCTGTGAATTCTTTGTTTAGCTCTGAACCCCATTTTTTAATAGGGTTATTTGTTTCCCTGCGGTTTAACTTCTTGAGTTCTTTGTATATTTTGGATATAAGGCCTCTATCTGTTGTAGGATTGGTAAAGATCTTTTCCCAATCTGTTGGTTGCTGTTTTGTCCTAACCACAGTGTCCTTTGCCTTACAGAAGCTTTGCAGTTTTATGAGATCCCATTTGTCGATTCTTGATCTTAGAGCATAAGCCATTGGTGTTTTGTTCAGGAAATTTTTTCCAGTGCCCATGTGTTCCAGATGCTTCCCTAGTTTTTCTTCTATTAGTTTGAGTGTGTCTGGTTTGATGTGGAGGTCCTTGATCCACTTGGACTTAAGCTTTGTACAGGGTGATAAGCATGGATCGATCTGCATTCTTCTACATGTTGACCTCCAGTTGAACCAGCACCATTTGCTGAAAATGCTATCTTTTTTCCATTTGATGGTTTTGGCTCCTTTGTCAAAAATCAAGTGACCATAGGTGTGTGGGTTCATTTCTGGGTCTTCAATTCTATTCCATTGGTCTATCTGTCTGTCTCTGTACCAATACCATGCAGTTTTTATCACTATTGCTCTGTAATACTGCTTGAGTTCAGGGATAGTGATTCCCCCTGAAGTTCTTTTATTGTTGAGGATAGCTTTAGCTATCCTGGGTTTTTTGTTATTCCAGATGAATTTGCAAATTGTTCTGTCTAACTCTTTGAAGAATTGGATTGGTATTTTGATGGGGATTGCATTGAATCTGTAGATTGCTTTTGGTAAAATGGCCATTTTTACTATATTAATCCTGCCAATCCATGAGCATGGGAGATCTTTCCATCTTCTGAGGTCTTAGTCAATTTCCTTCTTCAGTGTCTTGTAGTTCTTATTGTACAGATCTTTTACTTGCTTGGTTAAAGTCACACCGAGGTACTTTATATTATTTGGGTCTATTATGAAGGGTGTTGTTTCCCTAATTTCTTTCTCGGCTTGTTTCTCTTTTGTGTAGAGGAAGGCTACTGATTTATTTGAGTTAATTTTATACCCAGCCACTTTGCTGAAGTTGTTTATCAGCTTTAGTAATATCTATGTTTTCTAATTGTCTTAAGCAACCCCTATGAAAGGGTCATATGATCCCTAAAGTGGTTGTGACCCCCAGGTTGAGAACCACTGCTCAAGTGTTATTAATGTGAGCTGGGTCACCTGGGCAATCTTAATGTTCACCCCTTATGCCTCTTCAGTAAACTCCCAGGTCATTTTGGTGGGTCTTTTCTCAGTTTCTCTCGTGGTTAGAACCTCTCAAGAGATGGCTGAGCTTTCTTCTGTCTAATGATTCCTCCAGTTTACACAGTAAATTGGCCAGGTTCTTGAGAAACCCAATGGGACAGGCAAGGCCTTTGGAAACCTAGACTCAAAATTTGCAGATTGCTACTTCCTCTACATTTTTTCACTGGAATAAAAGTGATGCCCTGGGGAGTTAGAATCTATATCTTACCAGAAGTTATAATCTGTATCTGAAGGAAATTGCTTCACCCTTTCTAGTTCTTTCTGAACTCTGACTGGCTGGTTCAACTCAGCTGTTCTGCTCAAACTCCTCTCCAAGCTGACTGATTAAAACTGTCTTCTCTCAGATTCTCACTGAATCGCTCTGCTTGCCTTCAAACTAACTATGGCAATTTGTTCTAATCTTCTGGCTCCTTATTCTCTGGCTTCAACTGCCTCTGCGAACCTGCACTGAATTGCATGAATGAACTCACAAATGAATTCAACTCCACTGAATTACGCTCACTCCCAACTGACTGAACAAACTCAACTCCACTCAGTTGAACTGAGTGACTCTCCCTGCCCACTCTTAGGGAGCCTCTCTTTTTCCTTTGTTCTCATGAGAGTTGGTGTACCCCATTTCTGACTCTGTCAAATCTTTCTCTGTTTCATCACTTTGTCTGACCCTCAATTAGATGCTACTTTCAAACATGACTGTTTCCTTCTCCAAACTAATCTTAGCTACATTGTTTGAGATTAAAGGTGTGTACTGAACCAGTGTCTGTATCCCAGGCAGAGCAAACATGCTGCTGAATTAAAACTCTTCTACACCTTGCCTTCCTGTATGGCCACATCCATTCTAGGTGGTATGACCTATCACTATCCCACACTGGCTTCCTGTCATTAGGCACTTTTCATGGAAGCCTGCATTATGCCCTCCTTTCCAGTATCTCCTACTAGCCTCCTTTCTCTAGATTCTTCCATATTCATTTTCTCTTTATTCATAACAACGTGGTCCAGGGCTTAATGCCTTGGAGTTGCTTGTGTCAGACTACTAACCAACTCCCAGTAATCCACCATACACCCTCTCCATTTACCTTTCAGTAATTTTCGGAATTTTTCTTCACAGAGGAAGTTTAGCTACAGAATGTGTTTCCAAGGTTCATTTGCAGTTCTGTGAAGGTGGCAATTTTATATCAAGTTGCAAATTCTTGATACCTCTCACTGAAAAGGCAAAACCTAACTCTTACAAGAGTGTACTAGCCACAGTGGTTACGCCTAATGAATAGGGTGATGTGTAAAGGATACAAACCAAGTCATAACTGCTTTTCCTCTTGGGTTACCATACTCTGAGACAGCATATAAAAGTCACTGAAGGGGTTGGGGATTTAGCTCAGTGGTAGAGCGCTTGCCTAGCAAGCACAAGGCCCTGGGTTCGGTCCCCAGCTCCGAAAAAAAGAAAAAGAAAAAAAAAGTCACTGAAACTGAGAGAGTTGCTAGAGGCCTGGTGGCCTTCTGGCTGGGCGCTGACAGGGACTTAAAGTATTACTGGAAGACGGGAGAAAGAACACCTTCAAAATTCGATAGAAAATCTATCACCAACACACTGACTGAGGTCGTTCACACTCCAGAGAAGGTGGGGAAGATGCACTTGACTTCTTTCTGCTACTTTAAGAAAGAGACAGGTATAAGCTGGAAAAGATACTGTTGAACTGGAAGGAGCCAGTGTGCAAAGAACCTTCTCACCCAGCTGGTCAACTCGGATGCCTCTATTAGCCTTTGAAGGAAGAAAGAAAATTAGATAAAAATTTAATAATATATGCCAGGCGGCCCACACCTTTAATCCCAACACTTGAGCGGCAGAGGCGGATAGATCTCTGTGGGTTTGAAACCAGCCTGGTCTACACATTAAGGTCTAGTTTTGACCGGTGATTCCAGATAGTTTTTAGGCTCTAAGAACATTTAATATTGGAAAGGAAGGATAGGAGGAAAAAGTTGCATCCTCTGATGTGGAAACCCCTACCTGTGTTGTGCTCAGGCAGAGCTAAGTTCTAAACTGATTTGCATATACAATCAGAGGAGCCACTGTGCAATGACATCATCACAGCATGATAGAGGTCACAGATAGAACCCAACTGGTATTGATGCAGACAGGAAGCCAAAGCATTCTATCTTCTACTCTGAGAATACCTCAAGGCTGGATATAAAACATTGAGAGATCATGTGACATCTTCAAGGCAACAGACTCTGTCTTTCATGACCAGAACAAGGTCCCATTCACTGGTGAGTAGAGAGCTCCTGCTTAACACATTCATTTTGCGCTTTAATGTGTGTATGCAGATCCCTGGACTCTCCTATGAGAGGTTTACATTGGTTGTGAACCTGTAACCAAGAGTGCCCTCCTTGTCCCAATCCATACAAATGGTTTGTTGTCATTGTGGTATCACTTAAAGTCATTACCAGAGGTGCCTTTCCTCACTGCTAACTATAGAATAGCAGGGTTTCTGGTTTTTTTAAATTGTTATATTTTAAAATTATATGTATGTGTCTGTGTTTAAATATGAGTATGTACACACGAGTGCAGGTTCCTGCAGAGTCCAGAAGAGGGCATTAGATCCCTCTGAGCTGGAGTTATAGGTGGTCATGAGCTGCCCATTGTGGGCTCTGCTCAGGTCCTTCCGCAAGAACAATTGTCTCTTTTGTTTTGTTTGTTTTCTCTGCATAACCCTAGTTATCCTGAAACTTGCTCTGTAAACCACACTGGCCTTTAACTCACAGAGATCCACTTTGGTACTGACTCTTGGGAGCCCGGACAATTGTTTCTTAATCTATTGTGACTCAGTCTTTCCAAGATTTCCTGGATTCTGGAGCCTGAGGTAGAGAGTAACTGATGTTCGGAGACTTGTTACTATAGGGACAAGAAGAATAAAGGATGGAGAAAGCAAACTGAGAGGCCTTGGATAAGAATGTGCTACACCAGGCTTCTTCACCCTGGTCAGCAAGAGGCCCATCCCAGCTGGGGTTCAGCAGGAACATTTTCATGAAGTTTACATAGAAATCTAAGAAGAATGACCATCTGTCCATAAAAATATCAACCCTTTGTCCAGTTTCTAGGCCTGAACTACTGATTATAAATGAGCAGCTGACTGAAGAGTGTGTCCTCAGAAGGCAGAGCCTTGCAGTACCACAGCACGTGGGAAGCCGCGACTCCTCTTCCTGCCCCAAAGAGGTCTTCTTGGGCCTCTGCCTATTGAGTTCCAGATTTAAAGGCATGTGCCACCACACCCAGCTTCCCTCAGTTCTTGTCTGAGGGAAAGAATTCAGCTGAGAAACATGGTCTATTTAAGCAGACGTTGATTTAGAAAAGCAAAACATGCACTCCAGACGGAGATTTGAGTGGGCTGTCTGAAAGGCTGTAGCGACACAATGCATCCTACATGGAGGAAGCTTTTTATGAATATTCATGAGGTGTATGGAATATTCATAGAGTAAGGTGATTCTTTCTCGCTCGCCTCCCAAACCATGATAGACTAGCTCTCCTTCTAGGGTATTTCTTCCTATTTGTGAGATGACCAGTTCTTTCACTGTCAGCTTTTCCCAGTTGATGGTAGTCCTTTGCCTAGGGTTGAGACCTCTCAAGCTTTCCCACATCCCTGTTAGCATGTCCCTACATGTCTTTGTTTGTTCAGGTCTTCTTTCTGCAGCCATGCTGATGAGACCTCATGGGTGTAGACTCTCTGATATTTCTAGGAGATCAAACTAATTTTAAATGGGTTTAAATCAAAATGAAAACTAACACCCAACGATAAGTGACATATGTGGGATTATTTCTTGCAGTAGTTCTATAATTAAAACTTAATGAATGTCATATATAATATAGTTCATGCAGCTCTTATTTAGCAAACAAATAATGGTGAATATTGCCAAGAATCTGTGAGGAAGCAAAATATGGGTACATGTAAATAATAATCAGCCATGTGAGCTTTGCAAACTTGGCTCCATGGAGATAGTAACTGTCCATATGAACTTTGCTTGTTCTTCTGTCCAAAGAAGAACTTTTCTTATCTTTCATCTCACTCAGCAATGCAGTCCTCTCTACCTGCTGCCCTGAGGTTCCTGTGATGCTTGATTTGTCATTGTGTGCATGCACTAGTACACACACACACACACACACACACACACACACACACACACATCGACACATATACCATCATATCCACACATAAACCCATTCTCTCTCTCTCTCTCTCTCTCACACACACACACACACACACACACACACACACACACACACACATACACATCTACAATCACCTGAAAAAGAATTGCTATTGAGTCATTGTCTTTGTCAGGTTGGTCTGTGGACCCGTCTTTGAGGGATTGTCTTGATTCTCTGGGACTGATATAAGAGCACACACATGCACAGGCAGAGAGCAAGAGTTGGGGGTTGGGGGAAGAGCAAAGAAAGCAAACTGGAAGTGGAGCAACACCTTGAACTCTCAAAGCCTGCACCCCCTAATGTCGTACTTCCTCTCCGCTAACTCTCCCTCAAAGCCTGCCTCCTAATGACATAATTCCTCTAGAAGGCGGCAACTCCTAAAGGCTTCATGGCATCCTCCAAGAAGGCACTGCCACCTGAAGGACCAGGGGCTCACTACTAAGCCACCACCCTCCGCAAAGCTGCTGTGATTCTTTGTCTCTCTCCCAGCAACAAAACAGAAGCGTGAGTACTGCCTTATTCTGTAGCTCTGCCATAGAGTGTTTCCTCTCATGAACAATCTGTCAGTTGCCTGGTTTCTTGGCTCCATGACCTCTTTCATCCTCTAAACACTAGTCTCTGCTCCCAAATCACTCCATTCTCCTCTCTTCCAAACTCACTCATACCAATGATACTTCTTCAATCATTACTCCTCCAACCTCTGGTCGAGTGACGTCACCGCCTTCTTCAATGTCCATTGCCTTTCTCAATTACCAGCTCAGAATCGCAATAACTTTTATTTTTACTTCCAACTCCCACTTCATGCCTTCCTCCCCCTGCATTGGATAACTCCACCTATGGCTCAACCCATCTCTCCAAGTTCCTATGTGATGGTTAAGTCAGTGAGTCAGCTTCACTGAATTCCAGGAGGCTCAGACAGCTGACTAAACACAATTTTTTGGGATGCGTCTGGGAAGGAGTTTCCAGAGGAGATTAGCACTTGAATTGGTGGCTAAGCAGAGCACATGATGCTCCTCCGTGCCCCTACCCACACCAGTCTGCAGAGGGCTTGCAGAGAGCCGAAAGCAGCAAAAGCACGGAGAAGTTGACGTCCCTCTGGTCATTCTGACTGAGCAGGATCATTGGTATGCCATCAGAGCTTTCGACTCTCAGGCATTGAAACCTAGCTGCTCTCTGGACCTCAGATCTTTGACCTGTACTGATGGCTTTCGTGAACATACAGCTTGGAGAGCTGGTGAGGTTTCTCAGTATTCATAACTCTATGAAGCAATGCATATATTACTAGCCACATGCATATGCAGAGTTCCTATTGGTTTTGTTTGTCAGGGTAGCACTAACACTCCGTAGTTGAACAGTTGGTTTGATGGAGAAGCAATGATTCATTTTCTTTCCTTCCTTCCTTCCTTCCTTCCTTCCTTCCTTCCTCCCTTCCTCAGGATCAGTGTCTGCCTATGAAGCCCAGGTTGTCACTGAAATGACAGCTCTCTTGTCTTGGTGTCCCCAGTGTATAGGCACTGAGACTGTTATGTATTTAATTTGAGACAGGGCTGTGCCGTGGGGTCCAGGCTGGCCTCGAACTCCCTTTTGGTTTGAGTACCCAAGCCCCGCATGTAGCTGGGTCTATAGGTACCATGTGTACCACACTGGCTCTAGCCCTCACTTTGTTATGGCCACGGTCTGAGAAGCTTAGCAGCACCCCCACCACATTCATCTCTCATGAATCCCTAGTGAATTCAGCTCCTGTGGTACCCTGCCACCCCTAATCCCTGTCTCAATAGTCTCCTTGTTTACATTTTTGTACTCAGTCCTTACTCAGCAGGAATGCCCAAGGATAATTGGGGGAGTGGGGGGGGCGCTCTTTGCCTTTCTGTCGCAAATCCCAGCTTCACAATCCCTGGCCTTTAGTGTTATTCAGAAGTGGGTTTTCCCTCCCTTCAGCATAAGGGCTTTCTATCTAGTTTTCCTCCTCCCACCTCTGCCTGGCTGAGTATGCTGTATGTGAGGCACAGTACATTCAAGAAAGAAGGCTTGCTAGTCTCACCCGGATCCTCACACTCCACTCAGTATCGGCTGGTATCCTGGACCCCATGCATGTCAACTCACTAGTGACCTAAATAGCCTTTTAAAGATGAAAATCAGATCGAGTCACTTGTAGAAGACCCATCTGCCAGAAGAGGTGTCCCCTCAGATAAGTCCTGTGATGAAGATCATTGCTGCAGTGTTTGGAGGCATGGCTTTGGAGGAAGCAGCTCCTGGGGGCTAGAGCTCATCAATGGAATGGTCTAGTGAAGACTAGTACTTTTTTTTTTTTTTTTTATTAACTTGAGTATTCCTTATATACATTTCGAGTGTTATTCCCTTTCCCGGTTTCCGGGCAAACATCCCCCTCCCCACTCCCCTTCCTTATGGGTGTTCCCCTCCCCATCCTCCCCCCATTGCCGACCTCCCCCCAACAATCTAGTTCACTGGGGGTTCAGTCTTAGCAGGACCCAGGGCTTCCCCTCCCACTGGTGCTCTTACTAGGATATTCATTGCTACCTATGAGATCAGAGTCCAGGGTCAGTCCATGTATAGTCTTTAGGTAGTGGCTTAGTCCCTGGAAGCTCTGGTTGCTTGGCATTGTTGTACATATGGGGTCTCGAGCCCCTTCAAGCTCTTCCAGTTCTTTCTCTGATTCCTTCAACGGGGGTCCTATTCTCAGTTCAGTGGTTTGCTGCTGGCATTCGCCTCTGTATTTGCTGTATTCTGGCTGTGTCTCTCAGGAGCGATCTACATCCGGCTCCTGTCAGTCTGCACTTCTTTGCTTCATCCATCTTGTCTAATTGGGTGGCTGTATATGTATGGGCCACATGTGGGGCAGGCTCTGAATGGGTGTTCCTTCAGTCTCTGTTTTAATCTTTGCCTCTCCCTTCCCTGCCAAGGGTATTCTTGTTCCCCTTTTAAAGAAGGAGTGAAGCATTCACATTTTGATCATCCGTCTTGAGTTTCATTTGTTCTAGGCATCTAGGGTAATTCAAGCATTTGGGCTAATAGCCACTTATCAATGAGTGCATACTATGTATGTCTTTCTGTGATTGGGTTACCTCACTCAGGATGATATTTTCCGGTTCCAACCATTTGCCTACGAATTTCATAAACTCGTTGTTTTTGATAGCTGAGTAATATTCCATTGTGTAGATGTACCACATTTTCTGTATCCATTCCTCTGTTGAAGGGCATCTGGGTTCTTTCCAGCTTCTGGCTATTATAAATAAGGCTGCGATGAACATAGTGGACCACGTGTCTCTTTTATATGTTGAGGCATCTTTTGGGTATATGCCCAAGAGAGGTATAGCTGGATCCTCAGGCAGTTCAATGTCCAATTTTCTGAGGAACCTCCAGACTGATTTCCAGAATGGTTTTACCAGTCTGCAATCCCACCAACAATGGAGGAGTGTTCCTCTTTCTCCACATCCTCGCCAGCATCTGCTGTCACCTGAGTTTTTGATCTTAGCCATTCTCACTGGTGTGAGGTGAAATCTCAGGGTTGTTTTGATTTGCATTTCCCTTATGACTAAAGATGTTGAACATTTATTTAGGTGTTTCTCAGCCATTTGGCATTCCTCAGCTGTGAATTCTTTGTTTAGCTCTGAACCCCATTTTTAATAGGGTTATTTGACTCCCTGCGGTCTAACTTCTTGAGTTCTTTGTATATTTTGGATATAAGGCCTCTATCTGTTGTAGGATTGGTAAAGATCTTTTCCCAATCTGTTGGTTGCCGTTTTGTCCTAACCACAGTGTCCTTTGCCTTACAGAAGCTTTGCAGTTTTATGAGATCCCATTTGTCGATTCTTGATCTTAGAGGAAGACTAGTACTTTATAGGCATAACTGGAAAGTGGTGGAAATCCGGAAGTGGGATTGAGTTGGAGGAAAGTAGGGTGTGCCCTTAAAGACGTATGCAACACGACCGGGCCCTCCCTGTTACTTTTCCTTCTTGACCAACTCGAGGCGTGCAGCTTTGCAGTTTCCACCCTCACAATGCTGTGCTGGCTCTCCACCACTCCGAAACTATGGCTCTAGCTGAGTTCAGACTGAAACCTTCGAAACTGTGAGTAAAATGTAGCTCTCCCCCCACATTTGGCTTTCTCAAGGATCTGTCACACTGACGAAACACTGGCAAAGCTGTCAGCACTGTTTCACTAGTGCTTTGTGTGGTCATTTTGTAGGATAAAGTCAGGACTCTACCACGGCTTGCCAACTCGGTGTGAGTGTTCTCTTTCTGCCAGCTCTGCAGCCTCATGGCTGTCATTCCTACACCTCCAGCCCCTTGCCCACTCCGCACAGCTGCTGTGATGCTCCTGTGGTTTCCTGAGGATTTACTTGAAAGCCAGTCTTAGCTTTATGACTCATCCAGTCCCCGTTTGCTCTGTCTGCCATGGCCTTGCTTCCTGAATGTCACATGACTATCACTTCACATCTCGACTCAAAACATCACTCCCCTGTCCACTCCTATCTCTCTTTCAATGAGCTGCCCAGATTTCTGCTGCACGTTTTTTTCCTTCCTTGTTCTTAACATGTATTAGAATGTTAATACACCCTGATGAATTCCAGGCTTCTGTGTTGTCCGCCTTTCCTCAAACTTATCTACATGGTTGGCTATGGTCATTAGGACACTGGGAAATAAGACGGAAATGGAGAATTAATGAGGCCTTACATAGTAGGGCTTGCCCTGGTACAGCACCTGTAGGAAGAGCGATGAGCTGGAAAAGGCCACATGGAGGACAACAGAAGCACAGCAGTCAACAGCCCCAGGCCATTGGAAAATGTAAATGAAGCTACCTAGTTTCTGTCACTTAGTGCCTCGGCACTAACACACCCAGGAATACCACATGGATTATAGAATTGACTCAATAGCAAGATGTCTTGTGAGCACTTGTCCTCATGTACATGGCTAGCTGTAGTACATCTCCAAAACTCAAGTATCTTAGTCAGGATTCTATTCCTGCACAACATCATGACCAAGAAACAAGTTGGGGAGGAAAGGGTTTATTCAGCTTACACTTCCACATTTCTGTTCATCACCAAAGGAAGTCAGGACTGGAACTCACACAGGGCAGGAACCTGGAGACAGGAGTGAATGAATGCAGAGGCCATGGAGGGGTGCTGCTTACTGGATTGCTTCCCCTGGCTTGCTTAGTTTGCCTTCTTATAGAACCCAGGACTACTAGCCCAGGGATGGCACCACCCACAATTGGCTCTCCTACTCTGATCACTAATTGAGAAAATGTCTCACAGCTGGATCTCATGGACGCATTTCCTCAAAGGAGGGTCCTTTTCCTGTGACAACTCCAGCTTGTGTCAAGTTGACTTGATAAACCAGCCAGTACACTCAAGCTTCTCTCTGTCTCTGTCTCTCTGTCTCTCTGTCTCTCTGTCTCTCTGTCTCTCTGTCTCTCTCTCTCTCTCTCTCTCTCTCTCTCTCTCTCTCTCTCTCTCTCTCTCTCCCTCCCTCCCTCCCTCTCATCTGTCTTTCCTCTGTAGTCCATGTCTCGGTAAGGACAACATATCTCCTTACAATGGTTAGTTTTTTCTTTACTCACATTTGTTTTTATTTATACATGTGTGTGCTTGTGTGCATGTCAAGGTATATATGTGGGAGTCAGAGGACAAACTGTGGGAGGTGGTTCTCTTCTTCAGTGGTGCAGATCTTGAGGATCAAACTCCAGTTATTAGGTTTAACCAGGCACCTCTACCCACTGAGCCATCTCAGCGGGCCTGTACTTAGCTTTCAACTTGACACAATGAAGAATCACCTGAGAAAAAAGTCTCAAGGACAGATTGTCTAGATTAGGTTTGAATGTGAGGGTGTCTGTGAGTATTTTCTTGATTATGTTAATTGTGATAGAAAGACCAGTCCACTGTAGGTGGTACCATTCCCTAGGCAGGGGATCATGTCAGAGAAGTAACTGAGCCTTAACATACATGTCTTAATTCACTGCTCTACGCTTTTGAATGAGATATAATGTACTGGGTACTTACCATATATCACTTGACTTCACCAAGGTGATGGTGCACTGATGTCACTTCACATGAAGCAGATGATGACTTTCCTACTGTAACTTGGAATTGTGGGCCAAATAAGCCTTTTCACTGAAATTATTGTTGCCAGGATATTTTATCACAGCAACAAGAAGGAAAACTCAGATAGGAACCAAGCTTTCAAAGTGTGATGATGGTGAATTTTATGTACCCAGAATATGGTGCCCAATTATTTGGTCAAACTCCAGTCTAGGTGTTGCTGGGCAGGTGTCTTCAGATGTGGTCAACATAAGCAGCAAACTGAGTATAATGGTTTCTCCTCCACAATTGGGTTGAGTCTCATCCAAGTCACTCAAAGCATGGTGAGAAAAGCTTGAATTCATCTGAGAAGGAAGGAACTCTGACGCTGGAATTCCTTCAGGCTTAAAATGGCAACATCAGCTCTTACCAGACTCCCCAGCCAGCCAGGTTTGAGATTTGTCCACACCCACAGCGTGCACGGGTTCTTAAAACCATCTCTATGGACACATGAATGTGCACACAAACATCTAAACATCATATTGATTCTATGTCTCTGCAGAGCCCTCATGCAGAGGTTATTGTGTGTGCATGTACGTGATGTGTGATCATGTATGGTACAGGTACCTATGTGGAAGATATCAGGTGTCTTCCTCTATCGCTCTCTGTTTTATTTCCCTGAGACAGGGTCACTGTTTTGTCTAGGTTAACTAGCCAGGGAGCTGTCCTCAGATTACGGGTATGTGTGGCTATACCTTCTGCATTTTGCTAATGCAGGGACATGATTTGAACCCAGGAATTCATGTTTGAAGAGCAAGGGCTCCTACATGCCACCCCAGCCCTCAGTTGTGAATCCACTTTTACGGCCTCATCAACCTCCTAATCCCCATCACCCCACCGACAGGGTTGTCCATCTAAGATATGAATCTACTCATATCACTATTGCAAAGTCTTCTGACCGCTCAGGACTTGGAGGACCCAATACTGTCCCTCCATGTAGAATACAAAAACTCTTTAACAACCAGACCCAATTAAACCACTGCCTCGTTCTCTCTGAATTTGTTGGTTAGTTTTGTTTTTTTTTTTTTTTCAACTTGACATGTGAACTTCAACTGGAAAACTATCTCCTGTAGACTGGCTTGTAGGCTAGTCTGTGGGGTATTTTTTTTTATAAATTGGTAACTAACGTGGTAGGGACTGAAGTGGTGCCTTTCCTGAGCAGGTGACCCCGGGATGTATAACAAAGCAAACTGAGCAAGCCAGGAGAAGCAAGCCAGTAGGCAGCACCCCACTATGGCCTCTGGGTCAGTTCTGCCTCTAGGTTCCCGCTCTGATTTTTCTGAATGATGATGGCCTACAAATTGTAAGATGTTGCAAGATGAAATAAACTTTTCCCTCTCCAAGTTGCTTTTGTCCATGGTGTTTTATCACAGCAATAGAAACCCTGAGACATTGTTGTTGTTGTTGAGGTTGTTGTTGTTTGTTTTGTTTTGTGTCAGTGAGACTCAGGTTGGACTCTGAGAGGAGGGAACCTCAATTGGCAAAATAACTCCCCATTGTATTGGATGGAGAGAGGCCTACGGGACATTTTCTGGATTGATGTGGTGGGGTCCAGGCCACGATGGGCAGTTCCCTCTCTGAGAAGATGGTCCTGGGTCACAAGAAAACAAGCTAAGCAAACCAGCAAGCAGCACTCCTCCATGACCTCTGCTTCAGTTTCTGTCTCTGGGTTCCTGTCTTGAGTTCTTGCCCTGACTTTCTTTCCGGGTGGACTACAACCGTAAGCAAAAATGAGTTTTGTTTCTTCCCAAGTCACTTTTAGTCATGGTGCTTATCACAGCAGTACAAACCTAACTGGAACACTGTGCGCACAAGCATCCTACGTTCCAGCTGGAACTAACTAGTTGTCAGTCCCCAAGAGTGCCGTGCTCCCTTGATGTTGCATGATCTGGTCCCTTTACTTGGAATGCCTACCCATTTGTCTGGAAAACTTGATACTCTTTGTATTAGTCAGGATTCTCTAGAGAAACAGACCTTACAGAATGAGTATATATGTATATACATATATATTAATGTATATATGTGGGATTTATTTATTATATATGGAGTATATCATTCATATATATGTATATATGGGATTTATTAGAATGACTTACATATTGTGGTTCAACTCGTTCAATAATGGCTATCAACCAATGGAAGTTCTGAGAATCTAGTAGTTGTTTAGTCCACAAGGCCAGGCATCAGCTGGTCTTCAGTATACGCCAGAATCCTGAAGAAGTAGCTTTCACAACCAGAGAAGGAATGGACTTGCTAGACAGAGGGAGAGCAAGCAGGCAAAGAGCACGCTTCCTTCTTCTGTGTCCTTCAGAAAATGTGGCTCACATTAAAGGTGGATTTCCACCTCAAAAGATCCAGATTAAAACTTGGGCTTCCAACTTAAAGTTATTTAATTAAGAAAAATGTTTCTCTCTCTGGTGTATCCAGCTGCTTGGCTTTCAGTTAATTCTGGAAACGGTCAGTCAGGTTGACAACCAAGAACAGCTACCACACTCTTTAAACCCTGGCTCAGAGTGGTCTTTGTTGCAAATGCTTGGTAATAATTTTGGAAATAGCAAAGGTCTTTTCACCAACCCCATGTGATTTATTGAAGGTAGTGTGCTCCTCTGTATTTAGACAAGGTTTGCTGATGGCCCTTGTATCTACCAGTAGAATCCCTCCTCCTATCCTTCCCTTAGCTGCTATTAGCCGTTGAGTCCATCTTCCCACGTTTATTCTATATCCATCGATGGCAGGATATTTAGTCATCTCTATGTTACTTCCCTTCCAGGATCTTAGGCACAGATGAAGCTTGAGGAATTTGAGTACGGAACTTTGGTTCTTGGAGAAGGTAAACATTTCATCTCTTTCTGTTGCCAGAAATGCCAGTGTCACCCTAAGTGGTGTCACAATGATCTTAAGTTAAGCAACAGTTCACAAGAAGGAAAAAATGCTGTCACCTGTGAGGCACTGTTTTGGGGAACTGGAAGTAAAAGCAAATGACTTAATTTTTATTTTAGAACTACACTGTTTCCTATTTTCTCTGTCTTCTGAAAAATACTTTTTTTTCAGTTGTTTTGAGACTTTTTTTTTTTTTTTCGGAGCTGGGGACCGAACCCAGGGCCTTGCAGTTGCTAGGCAAGCGCTCTACCACTGAGCCAAATCCCCAACCCCGTTTTGAGACTTTTCAAACCCACATTAAATTAGATATTTCTAGACTTATACAAAGAACCCCTGGATACACACACACACACACACACACACACACACACACACACACACACACACCAACATCTTTCCACACCAGCTCTCACATCCCCACCCACCCATACACACACACTTCCCATTTCTCTCTGCTGACAGCAGGTAGCTGTCCTCACAGCATTTGATCACTGCCTGCATCTTGCCTAATTAAAAACAATCTTGTTTTCCAGCAAGTTAGACTCACTATTATACCGAAGCCAATTGATGCTAATTCAACAAAGTCATCTCGTGTACACTCTGGACTCCAATCTCCCCACTTATCCTCCGAACAACCTTGACTGTATGTACCACTGTCTTGACTGAGAATCCAGTCAATTTCTCGCAATGATCTGGCTTTTCCCTCTCTCCATACATTTTGCCAATATTGTCCCTTGGCTCTGAAAACCCAGCCCAACTTACCTGCAAAATGCCCACTCCCTGGACTTTTGTGCATCCTGGTTTGCTTTCTGGTGCTATGATGAAACACAGAACAAAACTCCTTGGGGGAGCAAAATGTCTCCCATTAGCTTATACTTCCAAGTCCTGTTGTGTCATTGTGGGGAGTCGGGCAGGAGCTCAAGCAGAGACCTGGAGACAATAAATGCAGTGGGTACTCTGAAGAAATGCTACTCACTGCCTTTCTCCTAGGTTCATGTTCAGATGCCTTTGCTATACAGCCCAGCCAACCTACTCAGGATGGCACTGCCCAGGAGTGGGCTGGGCCCTCTTCCATCAACGAGCAAGAAGGAAAATGCCTCCAGACATGGACACAGGCCAGCTTCATGGAAGTAGTTCTTCACTGAAATTCCCTCTTCCCAGGTGTCTTTACTTTGTGTCAAGTTAGCCAAAAAAAAAAAAAAAAAAAAAAAAAAAACCAAAAAAACAAACAAACAAAAAAACAAAACAAAAAAACAAAACACCCAACTAGCACGTTCTTGTCTGTTACATCAGAGTGTGATATAGGTGAAACCTTTCCAGGATATTTTGTCCTGAGGTGCTCTTCCCTGGCATCTTCAGATCAGGAACTTAAGAGTTAGATTATTCCACTGGAGCTGGTGCCAACATGACAGGATGTGAACACGGCGGGTCCTGGCAGATTTCCTTAATGTAAAGGCCATGTTGCCTTTGAAATTAACAAGTAACTTATGAGTTCATGGGAATACCTGTTTCTCTGGAGTCTTCTCTTCAGTAGGTTATGCGATTCAATGGTTATCACTGTCTAAATAAATTATTACACAGAGAATTACAAAATGGTGTAAAACTTTATATATTTAATACATTTCCACAATCAGATCTTTTCCTGTCTTTTTAGAATCATTCTGGAATCATGATTTTTTTTAAAAAGTCAGTGTATTATAGTCATATACTTATATGAATATGGAGGCTGGAAAACAGCCTCAGGAGTCACTACTCAGGTGCCAGAAATTAAAAGAAAGCGAGGCCAGCGGCCATTGAGCAAAGTGCAGGGATTACAAGCACATGTCACCTCCTGGGGCTTGCTTTCTCATAGAACCCAGGACTACCAGCCCAGGGCTAACACCCACCCACAATGGGCTGAATCCTTCCCCCTTGATCACTAATTGAGAAAACGCTTTACAGCTGGATCTCATGGAGGCATTTCCTCAAGGGAGGCTCCTTTCTCTGTGATAACTCCAGCTTGTGTCAAGTTGACACACAACACCAGCCAGTTATAGAGGGAGAGGGGTTTTTATCAGTCACTTTCCTTGTTGCTGTGGAAAGACCTGATGGAATCTAGGTGCTTTGGTTTACAGTTTCAGCTGTGCTAGGGAAGGCATGGTGGTGTCTTTGGAGGGAAGGATGGAATCTATGGCGGCAGGTAGCAGGTCTCAAAGAAACCCTGGGACAAGTCTCGCTCAGTATGTGGCTCTTCCCAGCACTTCTCACCCCACCCTCTCCCTAAACCTCTCCTGTCCAGGGGCTGGGTTTGAGTCCTTCCTCCAGCTTCTGATTTCTACAGAACTTACCCATTCGGCTTTGCGCTTGCTTGGTTTTCCGGAGCTCTCCTGCTCTCTTGACGCGACATTGATCACTTGTTCCTTGGCTCCTCTTTTGGTCTGTTTGCCATTCCCTCTTCTCATCTCTCCCCTCCCACCCTCCCCCTCCCCCTCCCCCTCCCACTAGAGTGGCCTGGTTCACTCTAAGACCCTTCCGGATGCCTCTGGCTGTTTTCTCCCACATATCTACAATAAAATCTTCTTAACCGTACACAGGAGCAGCCATGTCCTCATTTTCACTCTGCAGGGTGGCCTTGATGGAAGCTATGGTGGCAGGGGTGGGTGGTGGAGGCTCCTCATTCTTTGACAGATCAATAAACTGAAAGCTGGACTGGTATCAGGCCCGGGCTACGGCTTTCAAAGAGGAACCATGGTGATTTCCACTGGGCAGATTCACACGACCTGAGTGCTCCACGACCTTTTAAAATTAGTACCTAACTTTCGGAACTGAGTGTCCAAAACCAGTGGGTCAACCAGACACCTTAAGGTCAAGCAGTAACTAACATTCTGCTCCAGGCCCACAGAGACTCACACCCATTTTGCAGTACAAAAATGTAAAAAGCAGAACAAAAGGCTTGGCAAAGCCAGACTCGGGAGTCAAGTTGTGGATATAACCAATGTGACAAAGCAGCTCTCAATGTTGACAAGAACAGTGACGTTAAAGAGGGGCTCTTTTAGCACTGGGTTAATAAGCAAGGAGCCTGGGGAGAAAGCCCTGCCCATCCATCAATCCTTCAGCAAGGGGCCGGTCCTCATGAGCCCCTCCCTTCTCCTTGTTGGAATTTTTAAATTGCTGGGTCCTGACACTCCTCTCAACCACGCAGACAGGGGTGTGCTGAATCAGGATGCTTCGTCAGACCACTGGGATGGGCTTTTCTAGACAAGGAGCATTCCCACCCAATTCACCATCATTGCCTTTTTAACTGGACACCACTGTTGTGGGAGAAGAGTGGGACAGATGCCAGTGATTGCGTTAGTTGCATAGGAAAGCCAGCTGCCCACTCCTGGAGAGCTTGAGGGTCAGTGGGAGGCTGGCTTTGGGAAAGACCCTCTGAGGCTGTGGGGTTCTGGCTTCAAGTGCATCCCATCTTCCTTGAGAAAGAGAAAGGCCTTCAGGACCACATCTAGTTAACCTGGAATGAAACCCCCAAAGCCATTTTGGGAGGCAGATTTGCTCTGTGCAGCGCAATATCTGGCTTAGAGAGGGATATGCAGAAATGGGGGTGCATGTGGGCCAGTGTGGTGTGATGATAGGGTGAGAAGTCTCTGCTCTGTCTCCTCAGCTCCAGCATAGGACATCAAGATCTCTTGGAAGTTCACAAACCCCAAAAGTAAGAGCGGTATAGCTCTGTATGCATAGGGAACCTTTTCATCTTTCTGAAGTGACTTCACAGGCCCCTAGATAGTCCTGGGGTAGGGGTTGGTAGCCAGAGGAACCACCATGTGAATAGAGTGGAGGAACCTGAGTGCTACACTTAAACCTCTAGAGACAACAGATGGTAGAGACTGGGCTATCTGACAATAATCTATGGTTTCCTCACACATGCCCACCATCTGGAGCCTCAATAAGAATCTCTAAATGAAGAGTTACAGGGAGGTTTATGATTGGTGAACATCATTTTGTACCAAGATGAAGGGTGCACTCCTCAGTAGGATAGAAGCTTCGGTTTAGGGTAGTTTGGGACCCTGCCCTCTGAACTTCATTTGTGTTCCTTCTTTCTTTATAATGAGCTGGTAACAGTAACTGAAACTGGGTTCCAGTTGTGAGAGAGCCATCCTAGCAACTTGTCAAGCCAGGGTGTGGGCTGTAGGAATCCCTGGTTAACAAGTGTTAAGTCAGAAGTTCAGCAAACTAAGGACTTGCATTTGTCTACAAAATGGGGCAGTCTTACAGACTGCATGGTCAATCCTCCGGCACTGCTGTTAACCCCTGGTGGTAAGCATCAGAAGTCCCTCATTGACAATTGATAGGAAACACCTACATTTTGATATCAGAAGTGTTGTGAGCAGAGCAGCTTGGCGGTGGAGAGAGAAAGCATCAAGCTTTAGTGAGATGATCTGTGAGGCTGTGAACCCTGAATAACACAGAACCTTAGTACTAATGCTTCAATGATACAGAAAGCACTTGAATCTTGTGATGGTCTATCCCTTTAGTTAGCACTGGCTGTGCGTTTATTCTTGGCTTATGGTGACATACATCACAGTGAACCTGCAGGGTCTGCAGTCACCAGACAGGTGTCAAACCAAGTGCACACTTTAAAGGACTGTTCGTGCGGTGGAACTTTCATAGCTCGTTCGTTATGTTCTGTGAGTCTAATTTTAGCGCACAAAACACCCCAGGAGACTGGAGGCCTGAATCTGAGACCTGGATTTAGAGATAATGACACCCTGATTTTGCTTGGGCGTTGGAAGCTGAATTGGAGTTCTGGGGACCTTCGGAAACTGGTGTCTTAATTCTGTCACTTCTTTCACAGAAGACAAAGAAAAACGGTGACAGCAAAGAAACCCACTATCTTGAAAAAGTCAAGAAGACCAAACCTTGGTAACAGAGTCAAGGCTTTCTTCTCTCTCATGTTTATCTGAAAGTCTTTGCACTTATAGTAGTTCCTTGGCTTATCAAGGGGTTACATGTGGATAAACCCCTTAAGTTCATTGTATGTGCTTGGCCTGCCGTGCGCCCTGGTCATCCACAGTACACTGACTGAACCATCTCATTGGTTTCCTGCACGGTAATACAGTTGGAAGATGTAGCTAGAGGCCACTTTCCACTGCTAGCAACACATCACGGCACACTGCTAGCAAATGCAAAAGTTCAAGATGGTTTCTACCCAGTGTGCCTTGCTCTTATAACATCAAAAGGATTTAAGTTGAACAAGTGCAAGCTGGGATTTTTTTTTTCCTTTTTCTTTTTTTTGGAGCTGGGGACCGAACCCAGGGCCTTGTGCTTCCTAGGCAAGCACTCTACCACTGAGCTAAATCCCCAACCCCGCAAGCTGGGATTACGAGCACACTGTTCCAAGCTGTCACACCGGCTGGCCAGTGCCACTGACCTCAACTTGGTCATCACACCAGGTTCTCATACAGAGTATTCCATGTGCCTGGATCTGTGTCTTGGTCAAGGTGCCTGCTGGCCTCTGAGCCACAGTCACTGTGCCCACTCACATGATATTTATCATCCCAAATGAAACCATCTGCCTCCCCAAGCAGCCACTTTTTTCCCTCCCAATGTCATAGTTTCTTTTCTATTGCTGTGACAGGACACCATGACTGAGCAAACTTATAAAAGAAAGCCTTGAATTGGGGCTCAGGGTTCCAGAGGGTGGCAGAGCCTGTGACCAACATTAAGAGGAACATGGCAGCAGTCAGGCAGGCAGGCAGGCACAATAGCTGAGAGCTTACAACTAATCCACAATCATGAGGCAGGGAGGGAGGGAGAGAGACAGAGATGGCGAAAAAGACTGAGAACAGAGAGAGAGACACAGAGAGATAGAGACACACAGAGGCATAGACAGACAGCTATCTTGAAGCTGTGGGCTTTTGAAACCTCAAAGCCACGTTAGTGACACATCTCCTCATCCTTCCAGAGAGACACTTCTACCAACTTTTGGACCAAGCATTCAAATATACAAACCTATGGGGGCCATTCTCATTCAAAGCACCACACTCATTTTACTGAATGACTAAAAAGAGAAGAAAAAAAAAATAAAAACGGATAAGAACTCCTATGGTGGTGGGGAGGTCTTACCTCTGCCGTGACTCTCATCACTCTCAGGACAAACTGGAAACTTTTAGTGTCACATGGAAAGGAATGTTCCAGTCTCCTGGTCTCCCACCCTGTCCTCTAGCCCAGAAATCCCCATGCTCTCCTCTGAGGGCCTGATGCTTTCTTCTTCCGTGGTCCATCTTCCTGGTTTCAGGCTCTGTATTCTTTGTCTGTGCTGCAGAGATCATGGTGGCCACAGCAGCCTGGGTTGTCTGTACACAGGCAATCTTTGAGCTATGTTCCGCAAACAGTGGTTGAAGAAATGACAGACGGAGACACCCAAGAAGGAAGAAAGGATCAAAAATGTCCCCAAGCTAAATCCTGACAACAACAAAGTAAAACCAAACCAGGCTGCAGACCGGTACTAAAGCAGCGGGCAGCTGCTGACTGACAGTGCTCTGGGAAGAGACCAGAAGTTAGGGTACCACAGTCACACTTGCTGTGTGTGTGTGTGTGTGTGTGTGTGTGTGTGTGTGTGTGTGTGTGTTTGTGTGTGTGTATGTGTGTGTGTGTGTGTGTGTATGTTTGCATTTTTGAGTGAGCACACACTTGTGGTTGGGGATAGACAGATACATACCTTTTGGAGGAGTACTCATATTTCACTATGTTGAGATTTTACATTTCTCTGTATTAGTTGTTTTCCTGTTCCTGGAAAAAAACATGTTGGCCAAGGCAATTTATAGGAAGAATTTACTTTTAGGCTTATAGTTCTAGGAGACTAGAGTCCGTATGGATGAGCCAAGGTCTGGTATCATGAGCAGGACGCTGAGGACTAACATCTTGAACCACAAGCAGGAAGGAGAGAGGGATAACTCAAAATGGCATAAATATTTAAACTCCCAAAGCTTGTGTTTGGTGATACACTTCCCACAACAAGGCCACAGCTCCCGAGGCTCCCTAAACAGCACCTAATTAGCTGGGGACCAACCATTCAGATGCCTGAGACTCTAAAAGAAGCCCTTCTGATAGAATGGCTGCCTTTGCGAGAAGAGGATGAGAGGCTCTAGCTGGTGTGCTCCCTTCCCTTTCTTGTGTGTCGTGACCCTCTACTATCTGATAACACAATGAGAAGGCACTTGGCAGGTACCCTTGGATTCCCTGACTCAAGAACTATGAGACAAATAACTCACTGTTCTTTATAAACAGCCCTTGCTCCAGGTATTGTGTTACAGCGGCAGATGATGGCTTGACAGTGTGGCCTCAGTTCTTATTAGTTTTTATTATTAAATCTTTTATCATTGCAGTGTGTATATATGTGTGTGTGTGTGTGTGTGTGTGTGTGTGTGTGCATGTGTGCATGCACATGTACGATTATACAGGCACACAGGTGGTAGCTCTTCTGACACATGGATTCTACCAATCAAAAAGGTTATCAGGTTTTGTAGCATGCATCTTATTTTGCAGAGGTAACTCATTAGCTCCACTTCTTTTTAATTAGCTATTTTGAAGTCTTCAGAGAAAATCCATTCTAGAGTTGGAGCAATGGCTCAGTGGTTAAGGGACAGCACTGTTCTTACAGAGGGTCTGAGTTCAATTCCTGGTACGACCTATAGCTGCTGCTCCAGAGAATCTGATGCCCTCTTTCGGTTTCGGTTACTACCAGTACTTAAAATATCGTGCACACGTGCATGCATGCACACACACACACACACACACACACACACACACACACACACACGTAATACATATTTTAAAAATAAAATTTTGAGGCCTGGAGAGATGGCTCAGCAGTTAAGAGCACTGACTGCTCTTCCAGAGGTCCTGAGTTCAATTCCCAGCAACCACATGGTGGCTCACAGCCACCTGTAATAGGATCCAATTAAAGAGAGCAACTGTATATTACCATACATAAAAGAAATAAATCTTTAAAATAAAAATAAAAATTTGAAAAAAAATCCTTTTTGGAAGACAGGCCAGTGGTCTTGTTAGCTGACAAGTGACTTGGAGGGATAGACAATGTAACCACTAATCAGTCATTAATGGGGCACCATCAAAGTTGGGCACATAAAAGTATGGCTTTTAGTTTCCAGTGAGGCCAGAAAGGTGGGAGTCTGGGACACAGCAGGACCCAGCTGTAGCTCACATCTGCCCCTCTCCCTTCCAGGTGCTAACAAAAGAATTAAATGTAGCGGATCAGGGATCAGACACAAAGATTCTTTAAACCAGACACCTAGGAATTAAATAATTTTGACATTGGAGCAAAAGATGAAGTAAAGCCCAAAGAAAGGACAGCTACCTTGGGCAGAAGATTCCAGAGTTACTCAAGAAACATGGAGGAGTTCAGAGCAGCCTCTCAAACCAGGGCAGGCAGTACCACAGGACGAAAGACCTGATGTGAAGTTGGCCAGTTTCTTCACTGGACAAGGACATCTACAGAAGCAGTTCACCGAGGTGAACTTCAGCCTGTGCTCTCTTTTCTAAGCTGTGCTCCCTGCCGTGGGGCTTCATCTTCTCAGAATTGAGGATGCCTTGCCTAATTTGCACAAAGTCACTGCACGCATGTGCAGTGGTCCCAAGAAAGCCTTTTTGTTGTTACATGCATATGATCTGCTGGTATGACCTCTTCTTGGACAGAGAATAAAAATATGATCTCTCTTTGGTGTACTCAAACTGGTTTAGCCCAACAGGTGTCTGAGAGGCCAGCCCTTCATGGGAGGTTGTTTGTTTGTGGTAAACACATCCCTTTGGAAAAGCTGGTCAAACAGATATTTCTTGCTTAGATAGTCTTGTTTTTACAAGCACCACAGACAATCAGTTGGACATGGGAAGCTAATTACTATTATGTTTCAGGCATTAGACCAGGAAGTAGGGTCAGGAAAGGCTGTGAGGTGGGGTCAGATCTCCTTTTCCATTGTTACTGCTACATGATGTGCTTGTGGATCCGTGCTTAGAACCATCCATTAAGTCAGTGGCTAAAAATGTTCAGAAAGTTGGGAATAAGGAATAGAAAGCTTGGTAAGATAAGGATAGACATGATTGGACAATGCTAATCCACAAACTTTCTATCTATATCAACGTTGATCTATATAACCCGTACAACAGCTCCTTTTCTAGAGAACTGTGGAGTCACTGCAAAGACAAACACACACACACACACACACACACACACACACACACACACACACACACACACACACACACACACAGAGTCTTGTTGATGTGTTTCCAGCTCTTTTGTGGCTCAACTTGATTTTGCCCAGTGAGACTCCCTCTACATGGGAAGTTATTTATTCCTTTTGTCTGTTACAGAATTTCTACCTACTTTTAAAAGAGAAAACAGACAAGAAGCCTCCAAGAGTCCCTATGTGCTTCCTGTCAGCCTTTTCAAGATCTGTTGGTTTTTTTAATTGTTTTTTGTCCATCCAGTAGCTACAATTGTTTCCACTCTTTAGAATTTGGGAGGGGGTAGCTTTCTAGCTTCTTTGTCCTTTTCTGATATATATTGTCTAATTGTGTAACTCATTATTATTCATGACACTATTCCCAAAAAAATCAAAGTCAAGATCAAAAGAGTCTTAAATAGAACCCCCCCAAGACTTGTTTTTAATTATTTATTTTGAGTCAGGCTCTCATTGTGTAGCTTTGGCTAGACTGGAGCTTGCTATATAGACCAGGTTGAGATTGAATTCACTGAAATCTGTCTGCTTGTTTCTGCCTCTGCCTCCCAAGTGCTGGAATTAAAGCTTGCACTACATCCAAGTTGTTGCAAGTAGAGAACAAGACTTAGCAGCTTCCACCCAATATTAGTTTTCTGTGCTCAGGGCTGAATACATTACTTGGGCATCACAAAGATTAGGCAAAGAGTAACTACTCAGTAATAGTAATTTATGTGTCTCTACTAGTATCTTCTTGCATTCTACAAGTGTTCAGTAATTATTAGAGGTCAGAAGTAAAGAAGAGCATGGGGCTAGAGGAAGTAATCCTTTGTCTGAGCAGCCTTTTCTCTACAGTTATTTGGAAAGGGGGAGGGAGATAATGAAGACAGCAGTCACACATAGCAACCATGGTTTAGCCTTTTGGGGACTCCCTTGCTAGCAGCTTTTACTGCATCCAGAGATCCTCAGATCCTGATGACAATAATTAGAATTCAGGGGGAGGAGGAACATGAAGAATCTTATAAACTTGTTTCTGAAAGTTATCTCTGGTTTTGGACCACAGGGATACCAGTTCTAGAAGACCACTGCCCTGCATCCTCAGATCAGGTCTCTGTCAAGTACTAAACAAAGCCCGAATTGCATCAAAAAGCATCTTTATCTACCCAAAGCTCCTCCACCAAGGCCAAGAAGGTCCCACATTGGACAGAATTGCTTGGGTGGGGAGGATGACTGGATTGTTCCCATATTGCTTTTTCATTGCTTCTATGACCTCCTCACACCTGGATGCCCCCAAAACTCAAGATATCACTGCTGAGTAACAATGTTCAGAAGAAAACAATGACTGATCTACACCTGCAAATCATGTAACCTTTTCTCAAGCTGAAATCCGATCAGAAAGACTGTTCTCCGAGCTTTAACAAGTCAGGAAAGATGCTATCTACATACCAAACCCTTCTGAAACATGATTTTTGGATTCAGTTTAAAGGAGAAATCTCTTGGCCCTGAGGATTTCCGTTGCCACATTTATTATCAATTTTAAGCGGCACCTTTTGGATTGTGAATCTCTTGCAGGTAGAATCCACATCTACAGGACCCAGTGGTGTACCAGGCACGTAGTAGGTGGTTAACAAACTTTTGTGTGAATCCAAGACATGTAATTCCTTCAAATACAACATACATTCAGATAACTGCTGACATCTAGCCTGCAATGTATAAATAAATGTTTGCATACATAGAAACAGAGGTATATAGTGGCCATCTAGATTAGCATTACAAACCTTAACCCCAGGCAGTGGGCTCTCGTTGCTTTGAGAATGCACCAAAACCATACCGTGAATGCAGGCTGGATACAGAGTATGAGTAGAGGATGCCAGGTACCCTGATGCATGCACTCTCTGGATTGAAGAAGGGTCTTTCATTCTAGTCTTTCCAACATTCAACCAGGAGAACCACATGGGGAGCTCTAGGATTCTCCACCTCTGAGGCCGCCTTGTGACACGCACAACAGATCTACCGAAGCAACCACCTCCAAAGCTTGGCACACTAGCACAGTAGGGCCACAGGCCACCCTCTGGCCTCTCTGCTTCCTGATCAGCTCGCTGACAATCTGCAAAGAACAACTCTCACTTCAGAGCCTTCAGCTCCCTTAACTAGAAGCGACTTCACCAGCCTGTGCCCTATGGCCTGGTGGGTCCTTACTCTTAAAATCAGAGGGCCAAACCAGACGTCCTTCCTTGACTCCAAATGTGCTTTTCTTCGTTTCCCAAGTCAGCGTTTGCATCTGACACAGTTACGAAGGCTGTTCCTGCAAGGGACCTGGACAAGGGCGTGCTGAGTCCTGAGTGAGGAAATACATGGCCAGGAGCACTCAGTTATTTTCTTCAATACTGAGGGATGGACGAGTGTCTGCTGTGACTGGAGAAAGTGGGAATGCGCCCCCTTCCTCCTTTTATAATTCAAAGCCCAGACTCCCCTTGGGGCTAGTCCTCTACCTGGGCCCCTCATCCAGAAGGGAAAAGGGACTATTTTCGTTGGTCCCCAGCTCCCCAGGGACGCTGCACAGCTCGCACCCACGGAGCCCAGCCCAGGATGTTCAGCCAGACCTAGGGCGGCCCCGCCCCTACACGAACTTGACCGCACCCTCTTTCCCGGCGCGGCCAGGCCTGACGTCACAAGGCACTCAGCCGCCGGCACCCCGCGGTGCGCACCCTGCACCCGGACCGGTCCCCGTTGTCCTCGCTGCTCTCCCGGCGCTCACCGCCAGGCGCGCGCGCGCGCGTGCCCGCCCGCCTCCCTCCCTGTCCCCGTCCCCATCCCCGTCCCCGCCAGCAAAACACCGCTGAAGATGGCGAGCCCGGCGCCGGAGGAGCACGCCACGCAGGGATGCCCAGCTACGGAGGAGCAGGAACCGCGACCCGGGGTTCCCGGGGAGGAGGCAGGGCCGGAGGGCGCCGGGCCGCAGGTGGAGGAGGCCGCGGGCAGAGTGGCCGCCGCCCTGACCTGGCTACTCGGGGAGCCCGTGCTGTGGCTGGGCTGGCGCGCCGACGAGCTCCTGAGCTGGAAGAGGCCGCTGCGCAGCCTGCTCGCCTTCCTGGGTGCCAACCTGCTGTTCTGGTGAGCGCTCGGGCTGGGTGGGGGCGCCCCAGAGGGCAGGTGACCTTGGGGCGCCCATGGCCGGATGTGGCCTGGCTGGGGGAGGGGGAGCTGGGCGTCGCTGCGGTGGAAGTGACAGTCTGGTCCCACTTGCTTGGTCACCTGTCTGAAACAGGTAGTCACCCACTTCAACTTTCCTCCAGACGCACTTCCCTGTGAGTGGCTGTCACCCTTGCTGAGGGTGTCCAGTCTCCAAGGGGAGGTGATGGTCAGCTGACCCACGTGTGCTCCTGTATCTAGGGATGTTCCAGAGCTCTTGAAAACTTCGGCCCTGGTATTGTTAACTCTCAGGTCTTGACCTATACTTTCAAGTATGGGGGTACAGAGGCCCGTGGTCTTGAATTAATTTTTGCACCCAGAGACATATCTGGACCACCTTAGGTATCCTCTGAGCACTGCTACCTTCGTCAGCCACCAGAGATGGACAGCGAATGATTTGTTTTTCTTTTCCCTGGAGGGTAGGGTTTACTGTCTTTGATCCCAGATGAGAAAGAAGGAGGTAAACAAACAGGTGGATTAGGTACATCGCCCCGCCCCAAGATTGCATAGCTGTGGGGGTGGAGGATAGGTGGGGATGGGTAGTAATTTCAGGCAAACCCCAGAGGGAATATTCGGGGGATTTTCTTTAAGTAGCCCCTCAATCAACAGGTTTACCTCACCAGAAAGTGTTCTGCCTAGGTAAGCATCAGGCAGTGTCCGGCTCCACCGCGGAATGATGAGCGTTTTCGTCTGGTACTAGTTCATCAAGGGCGAAGAAAAACCTTTGTTTGCTAAGTGTCTTCAT
Organism: Rattus norvegicus; assembly: GCF_021556685.1. Lineage (NCBI taxonomy): Eukaryota > Metazoa > Chordata > Mammalia > Rodentia > Muridae > Rattus > Rattus norvegicus. The sequence goes on from NC_141535.1 coordinate 78,149,683, forward strand.
AACATGCATAGCCCTCGAAGTACGGAATAAGCAGTTTCGCTAACAAGTACCTATTCACAGGACGTAGATTTCGTAACCCCAAAGTTGGGAAATAAATAAATGCATACAAAGAGACCGTAGCCTGTTATTTTTTTTTTCTAGATTAATAACTTGAGCAACGTGAAGGATTTTCTTCAGATCCCTGCTGGTCTTGGTTTACTCTGAAAACGAGCTGTGTCTTGTTGCTGTCTGTGGATGTTAATTAACTTTGGGTCTCCCAGTGTTGCTGTTTCTGAAGTTTATCCCAGGTCTCTATCCTGTTGTAAAGTTACCTTGGCCCTTAAATAAAGAGGTTATATTATGTTGTGCTAGACTGGGCAGGATACTGAGTCTTAGGGCTGTGTCTCAATTATTTACTAATAAGCAACATGTTTTAGATTTTAAAGTTTTATTTACTTAAAAAACACCACAGTTCTAAAGCTTGAAGGTACAAAAATGTAAACACTTTGAAAATCTTCTCTCTTTGAAAATCTCTTTCCCACGCCCATCCCAGCTCTCCAGCTTCCTCCCAGAGGCCACAGGGGCTGCTAGCTTGCTCTCTGAGGCCTTTTTTTCTTTTTTTTTTTTTTTATAGTGCCTGTTTCAGCAGAAGTTCTCTGTGTTGTGCAAACTGTGGGCTGGCATAGTAAGGATTCTTCGTTTAAGGGCTGGTGCCTTGTTGAATACACCTTGTTTTGTCAATGCATAGAATTCTTTTCCAAGAGTATGGAACCCACCTCCTAAGATGTAGTTTCCAGCATGTGCATTTTGAATGTGACAGCTGAGTCTTGTACTGTGTATCATTTTGTATATCTGAAACCTTTTAAAGGGTGAGTCCGGTAAGAGAAACAGTTGGGTCAGGGGGCATGTGCCCTTGCATTTTGATGGATGTCTCTGTATTGTGGGTCTGACCACCATACTGTTGTTGGGGTTCTGCCAGATCATTTGCTCACCAGTGAGTGTGACAGCGCACTCCTCTATACTCTTGCCAAGAAGCTTTTGAAAAGTGTTTTACTCTTGTAAATCTAGTAAGTGGAAAGGGCACTTTGGTATGGTTTTAAATTTGCATTTGTCTAAGATTGATTGCTTTTCTTACGTTCAAGGACACCATGATCTGCAGTGCCTATTTATCTATAACTCTGGTTTGTTTCTTTACTTTGGACGTTGATCTTCTTATTGACTTACTGGAGCTCTTTTTATATGATGGATTTTACACAATGTAAAGAGTTACAAACATTTTTTCCTGTGATGTATTCTTGCATGTATGCATGTGTGTGTGTATGGGGTATGCGAGGAGTTTATGGGTGTTCTGGTCTACATCTATGTTTGTGCATGTAGTAGAAGCCAGAGGGCCTCTTTAATTGCCCTTGTTAGTTTTTTCCAACAGGCTTTCTACTAACCCTGGAGCTCATAAACATGGCTGGGTTGGTTGGTCACTGAGCCTCGGGGCTCTGCCTGTCTCTAGCCCTTTCACACGCTATCTCTCCTGGCTTGTATGTAGTCCTTGGGAGCTCAGTGCTTGAGTGACAGGCACATTCCTGACTGAGCCACCTCTCTAGCCTCCCTGTGACATATTCTTTCAGAACCATTGTTGGAGCTATTTTTTGTATAAATAATTAAAAAGAGTATTTGATGTTTTTCATGAGTCCATCTTACCCACTACTCTGATGGGATGACAAACAGTGGCCAGAGATTGAAGTTGGTTAGGATCTTACTTGTTTTATTTTCCCTGTTTGCAGTAGCTGAATTCCATGTATGCATTTCCCCTGACAGAATCACCATCCTGCTCTCAGAATCCCGAAGCAATTGCTGCTTTTGTGTAACAATCCATTGGACTTTAGGACTTTTTTTTTTTTAATTGATGTCATAACGGTTTTTGAAATCTTCATTATTTGTTTCTCTGGACTTGAAATATTCTGCTTAAAGCCTAAAACTTATTTTTTTAAAAAAGCTAATTTATTTCTTCTCAAATAAGCCTATCTTTGTTTTCATTCCTTCTTTCTTCTCCCTTTCCCCCCAGAGAGTATTTCTCTGTGTAGCCCCAGCTGTGCAGGAATTTGCTCTGTAGACCAGGCTGGCCTTGAACTCACAGAGATCTACCTGCCTTTGCTTCCTGAGGGCTGGGATTAAAGACATGAGCCACTACCGTCCAGCCTTTTTCTTTTTAATAAATACAAACAGGTTATTACTCTGTTAATGAAATTAGCCTCAAACTCAAGATAATCCTCCTGCCTTGGCTTCCTAAACACTAGAGTAGGTATTAGCCATCATTCCTGGTTATAGATGACTTCATTGTGTTCTTTAATTTCCTTTGTCTTGGGGATGCTAACAATTTTGTTTTCTATGAAAAAAACCATCAAGAAGTCAATATATTAAAGATATAATGGGCTATACAATTCGACCCTGTCTCAAGAACAAACAAAACGCCTCCAATTTTAGCATAAACAATGGGTGCTAAACTTGAAACTTGTCATTGCTGCTGTTCCACTCTTGTGGAAGTTAACTTGGTAAATATACAGATTGTATAATTTAATACCCAGTGCTTATAATTGCTTTCAGGATCTTGAATTTGACTCAGGAATTTTGACACTGACTACCTGCCCATGGCCTGCAACAGTAGTGCATGGGAAAGCAGGGATTGAAACAGATCCCAGCAGGTTCGAGTATCTCCAGTATGTATCCAGCAAATATATGGGTGGATGTTTTGAGGAAGGATAATTCACTTTGCGATGGTATGGGTGGGACAGAGTCATTATGGATGGGAGGGTCTTCATGGATTGGGATGAAACTGAACCTTGACAAGAACAGAGGTGGTTTTAGTAGATCTTGTACCTGGATAACTGTCTAATTGTAAGGAGTATACCCAGTGAAAGGAAGACATCTTTAAAGGCATACTCAGCATTTCATCTATAAGTCAATCTGGTAGAGAAAAGCAACAAGGGAATAAAATGTCGATGAGATTGGCTAGGTGCTGTGGGTATGTATCTGGGGTACAGTGCTTGCCAGAAATGCTGTGTTCGAACTGTCCTTAATCTTTCTTTAAGGACAATAAAAAATGTCCTGTGAAATGTACACAAATATTAAAATGGATAAATAAATTGGTGACCACTTATTCCTACCGTGGACAATTCATTGCTGTGAATAGACACCATGACCATGGCAACTCTTATAATTGGGGCTGGCTTACAGTTTCAGAGGTTCATTGTCATCATGGCGGGAAGCATGGCAGCTTGCCAAGGAGACATGGTGCTGGAAGAGAGTTCTACATCTTGATTTGAAGGCTGCCGGAAGGAGCCTTCTACATACATTGGGCAGATCTAGGCATCCTCAAAGCCTGCTTACACAATGGCACACTTCCTCCAACAAGGCCACACCTATTCCAACAAGGCTACACCTCCTAATATGGCTACTTCCCACAGGCCAGACTTTCAAACATGAGTCTGTGGGAGTCTATTCAAACCACCACAGACAGCTATACGCCAGTGAAGATAAACAATGGTACAATGGCAGATGAGTTTTGCAAATGTAGTTTGGGATAAAAGAAGCACAAAGTGACATGCACTGGGGCTGGTTCTGCAGTGTTGTAGATGGACTTAGAGTTCAAAGGTGTGTGTGAAAGTAAAGCAGACTGATTTAATGACATTCACTTAGGGGATAAGACTGCAAACATAACGTTCTTTAATCAGACATGAATATATTTTAAATATGATATACTTGAGAAAAATGCTAACACGTGAAAAAATGCCAAACATAGATGTTTAGTCATATTGTGGTGAAGTAAGATTAAATGTAGGCTGCATTTAACACGAGTCTTTAGAATCAAGATTTCCACAATGGAAACCAACTGGACCACTGCTCAGTAGTTCTGGGACAATACCTGGCTTCAGAACGCATGGTCTCACTCACTGAACTTACAAGGAACACATTTTCAAAATTCCTTTTCTTAATTTTTAAAATAACTAATGTAACTTCATAATTTCATATATTAAAAAAAGCAGAAAAGGGAAAACATTTTAGAAGTCTTCCCCATGCCTGGCCCTGAGCCCTCTCACAAGGGCAGCTAGTGTTACAGTTTTAAATTCAGCTTGAAGTGAAACTACTAGCGAAACAGAAATGACAATTTACTTTTTAAAAGGTTTGTTTTATTTTCTAATTGTGTATGTGTGGAAGGTGTGTGTGTGTGTGTGTGTGTGTGTGTGTGTGTGTGCGTGTGCGCGCGCGCGCGTGTGAATACACGTGCCTATGAAGGCCAGAGGTCACTGGATCCCTGGAGCTGGAGTTACAGGAGATCATGAGCTACCTTAGGTATGTGCCAGGAGCTAAACTCAAGTCCTCTGTAAGGGCTACAAGGAAAGCATTTAATTTGGGAGCTCCCTGTTCCAGATGGGTAGAGTCCATGACTATCATGGTGGGGAGCATGGCAGCCGGCAGGCAGGCATGGTCCTGGAGCAACAGCAACAGCTGAGAGCTTATATCTGGTCAACGAGCGCCAGGCAGAGCGAGCTCACTGGAATTGACTCAGGCTCTGAAACCTCAAATCTCACTCCCAGGGCTGCACCTCCTCCAACAAGGCCACACCTCCTAATTCTCCCCAAATAGTCCCATCAGCTGTGGCCCAAGTGTTGATATGAACCTAAGGGGACCATTCTCATTCAAACCACCACAGCCTCAAAGGGTACTTTGGTCTGCTTCCTGTCAGTGCTCCCTTCAGGGTCTGATCTGTTTTAATATGACATCAGTCTCCTTTCCTAAAGTTCCACATGATGGTAGCATGTGGCATGCTGTCTTGTCTGACCTCAGTGAGTTTGCACCAAGTTTTAAGCTTCTTTCCTGCTATTTGCATCAGTTATTTGCCCTTTTTTGTTTTTGTTTTGTTTGAGACAGGGTTTTTTTTTTGTTTTTGTTTTTGTTTTTTGTTTTTTGTTTTTTTGTATAGTCCTGGTTGTCCTGGAACTAGCTCTGTAGACCAGGGTGGCCTCAAACTCACAGAGATCCATCTGCCTCTGCCTCCCGAGTGCAGGGATTAAAGGCATCAGTGCATTGTTCATTTTATTTATTTGTTTGTTTGTTTATTGCTGAGTGCTATGCTACTTTGGAGGAGTGTGTCACAACTGGCTCCTCCATTCGCAAGCTGATGTTCGTATAAAGAATTTTGATGCTTGCCTATTCTTATTATTTAGTATTATTAAAGTTACTGGGAAGCTTAGGGACAAGCCTGGGTGGGAAGTAGTAAGTGGCAATCTGGGCTTTGTTATAGAATCATGATGGTGACCCTGGAAGAGAAAGGAATGGAGCAAAAAGCCCATCTTACACATCTCCTTGCCAACCCTGGTTCTGAAATATAACGATTAAAGCAGCCTCTCTTTGAGTCACGTGACTCTGCAGTTTAAAAAGCTGCTCTGATCAAGCTTTGAACTCACTGTTGGTGACCATGGCATCTAAAAGTCTACGTAGAGGAGTTTTTCTTCATGTCTCGAGGTTATGTGAAGATTCTTCCTTCCACCCATGGGACTATTGAAATGCAGTGGTGTTCTTGAGATGGCTATGCAGGGACACACCTCGAAGGGGACCTTGGGCCCTTTGACTTTTGAAGCATCTTGGGTACGTTCTGGAATGCTGATGGGTCCCATGAGAGTCCTTGGAGTGCCATCTGTGGCGTTGGTTCAGAAAGCGGCACGTTCCAACCTCCCACTTGGTGTCAAGCCTGCCCTCTCCCCTGCTCCATGGTTCCCCATCCTGCAGTGTGAGCATACACTAGCAGCAGCATTTCCTGCTGGTCAGCTATGCAGATACCCAGCCCTCCCCAAGCCTCCCTAACCGGAATTCCTGGAGGTGGGATGGAGCTCCCTGGCCTTCTCCAGCTCTCTAGGTTACTGGATACACACTCATGTTGGAGTAGCATCGGGTTTGGGCACTTTCTGTAGTTGTAAGTCCTCTTTTCTATAAGATGCCATTTCTCTTGCTGGGTGACTCCAGCTGGTATGTGTCTTTACCTGGAGCTACTGGCTGCCCCTGGGTGATAGCCAAGTCACCAGCATCCCAGTCCCACCTATAAACCTTAAAGTGACAACTCTGGTGGCTTGTCAAAGCGAAGTTTGGTGATTACATTATAATAAGATATTTTCATATCTAGCACCTCATTTGCATCCATTTACATACACATTATCCCCGTCTTACACAAAGAGGAGCAAGGGCTCATTGATGTGAACTTAGCTACCCAAAATGGCTGCCTATGCACTGTTCAGTAGAGAGTTTGCCCCGAGGAAGATTATTCTGCGTTTGCCTAGCCCACTCCAGTGAGTAGTATATTCTTGGGGGCTATCAAACACCTGAAATAAGGGTAGGAAGGCCATTTTGCAACCCCTTTGGGTCGGACCACCCTTTCATAGGGGTCACCTTAGACCGTTGGAAAATACAGGTACTTAAATACATTACTATTCATAACAGCAAATTACAGTTATGAAGTAGCAACAAAATAATTTTATGGTTGGGGTTACCACAACATGAGAAACTATATTAAAGGGTCCCGGTGTTAGGCAGATTGAGTACCACTGGACTGGAGTGACTTAGTGCTTTTCTTATATGTATGTTATATGTATGTGTCCCCCACCCGTGTGTGTGTGTGTGTGTGTGTGTGTATCATGTCACCTGTGGGACAGTGGACCATTCAGTATGTTGTACTACCCCTCTGGTTTATTTTGATGCTTCCACCCTACCCCAGATTTTCACTACAAATAACATTAGAGATAGTCACTCCAACAACACTCTCCTGTATAAAAAGGAAAGGAGGAGCTATGGGACAGTGGACTATGTCAGGAAACTTGGTAAGGTAGAGCGGGTCTGAGACCCCAGAACTCAGGCGTACTCCTGAGACAGGCGCCTCCCTCACTGCTCCCTACTAGATTCCTGGTCAGGAACACATGTGGGTCATGTAGCCATGAACAGAGTTCTCCATGCTGATGAGGTATCTGGAGGCCCTGAGGCTTTAGCCAGTAAGCTTCCTTTCCTGGACATTCCTCCCTGCAAAAGGTATTTAATCTCTGGTCCACCCTGAGGAGGTGGTATGCATTCATTTCCCCCAATGAATAGTCAATAAATGGAATGGATAAACATGGACCGTCTCTTTCATGGAGAACCGACTGCCATGGGAGGCATGGAGCATGGAGGAGACCTTCAGAAGGCCTTTCTGCGAGTCCAGACAACCACCTCTACCTTTGCTGATGAGCTAAGCTGGAGTTCCCATTACCCTGGCCCCAGGCTAGTTGCTGTCCTCAGCCCTGGGACCCCAGTGGTCCAGCCTTACCACTGGTCATGGATCCTTGATCTTTTGTTCTTGATCCCTCTGTGCAACACCCCAATGGGGCCTGGAGGTCTGGAAGTCAGGGAATCCCAAATTCGCTACCCCCTCATCTCAGACTGCATTTTCCCACTCCCTGAGCATTGTCTTAGTACTTCCCTATAGCCTCACACCCAAGTGGCAGGGCAGAACGAGGACCCACAGTCACCTGTGAGGATAAGTGTGGCCATCAGAAGTCAACATTGGGTGCTTTCCTCTAGGACTGCCTATCAGAGTTTTGAGACAGGGCATCTTACCGAACTGGAGCTTGCCATTTTAGTTAGACTGGCTGTTGTTAGGTTCCCAGAATCTGCTGTGCTTGTCTTTGTTTTCTAGAACTGGGGTGACCACCACCACCAGTTCTAGAAGTGGGCGATTACCACTCTGCCTGGCTTTTTCTGTGGTTGCTGGGGATTGAACTCAGGGCCTCATGTTTGCGTCGCAAGCACTTGACTTATTGAGCCTTCTCTTCGTGTCCTTGATAAATTAATTTTTAATTAGATTTACTTTAAATGTAAAGCGTCCCATGTGGTTAATGGCCGTCCTGGCAGACACACAGTTCCTGATGATAGGTATAAGGATGGGTCATGAAGTGTGCCCGTTTTCAAAAGTTCAGCATTCCACTGCTTAAAAGAATGCCACGAGGAAACTTGAATCATACTTTCCAATATTACATAATTAGAGTTAGTGATTCCAGAACGGAACAAAGACACTGTTGTTGGGAGGTGGTTGTTTTTGTATCAGTTAAATTTATTTTTTTACCTTACTAACGGGTCGAGTCAAAATTCCTTGCTCATCCTTTGTGCTGGTTTGATTAAGAGACGTTCCCCATAGTCTCAGACATTTGAATATTTGGTTCCCAGTTGAAGGTGCTGTTTGAGAGACTTAGGAGGAGTGACTCTGTTGGAGGAGGCATGTCACTGGGGCCATTTCAGGTTTGCCCTCTCTACTTCTGGTTTATGGTTCAAGATGTGAGCCCTCAGTTTCCCACTCAGGCTGCCATGCCTTCACTCCACTGTGAGAGGCTCAAACCTTGGAACATTAGCCCCAATCAACTCTCCCGTAAGTTCCCTGGATTGTGATGTTTTATCACAATAATAGAAGTAATTACATTTCTCTTTGACCTGGGTTACCAGAAGACACAGCTGAGCATGCGTTCAGTCTGGTGCTGGATCCAGGGATGGAGCAGAGGTCCTAGGGCTACACTTGCCCCTGAGAGCTTTCCTGCTCCTGGGGAAGGCATTGCTGGTTCACCAAGTTGAGCCAAACAGCCCCTCCTGGTTCTGAGCTGCATGCCATAGTGTCCAGGAGCTTACAGCTTCGGGCCAAGTGCAGATCTGGGTAGTTTGGCAAAGCTGGTGCAAGCTTCGGGTAGGGCGTTTTATAGGTTTAAAAGGGGGATTTTACAAGTGAGGTGAATGCCGAGAACTTTGGCCATAGGTAAAGCAGGAATGATAAGGGGTGATCTCTAGGTGTTCGCAGACTGGGGGGCCTTCCCTGGCCCCCAGGGATGTGACTGGGGGAGTTGGGCGTGTGATATGGTGTACCTGAAGAGGATCTGAAAGGCAGGAGTGTAGCAGATGTGACGGGTCTAGGTGAACTGGATTGTCTTCCTCTAGCCACACTGGAAGAGCTGGTTTGAAAGGGGCCTTCAAAATAGAAAGAACTCAGTCCACTGAAGACAGAGATAGCCCATTAGGTAGTGAGCCTTCAGCAGATGTTTCTTGAGCAATGGCTTCCTGAGGGACACAGTGGCTCCTTGTGTGGCTGTCTCAAGCCACACTCAGCACCAGCGAAAGCAGGGCTGATCTCAACAGCTTGGTGCTTATTTCCTTAAACCAATCGGGATGGCCGCTGCGCTGTGACAGCCGTGAACGTCAGAGCCACCCCTTCAGGCCCTTTCGGTGATTTTCGCACGGACTTAGCGAGAATCACTTCACCTCAGCTCCATTTGGCTTGTCTGTCCTTTTATCTTGTTCTGTGCACGAATGTTCTCAGGCTGCCCAATTGATCCAGATGAGTACAAGTAAATGAGGTGTGTCATTACTCTTGCTTCTGGGAAAGGAGTGGTGACACGGACATGGTCTGATCCCCAGGGATCCGGACCGGAGGGAAGCAAGTTAGTGACTATGTGTAAGACTGCTTAGGTTGTCACATGGGAGCCAGGAAGAAGCAGCAGGAGTTTGGTTTTTTTTTTTTTTAATTGGATTTTTTTTTATTTATTTACATTTCAAATGTTATCCCCTTTCCTGGTTTCCCGCCCACAAACCCCCTATCCTATCTCCTCTCCCCCTGCTTCTATGAGGGAGTTTCCCCTCCCCAACCACTCCTTCCTGCCTCCCCTCCCTGACATCCCCTACACTGGGGGGTCCAGCCTTGGCAGGACCAAGGGCTTATCCTCCCATTGGTGCCCAGCAAGGCCATCCTCTGCTACATATGCAGCTGGAGCCTTGGTCAGTCCATGTTTAGTCTTTGGCTGGAGGTTTCATCCCTGGGAGCTCCCGTTGGTTGTTGTTGCTGTTCTTATGGGGTTGCAAATTCCTTCAGCTCCTTCAATCCTTTCTCTGACTCCTCCAACAGGGACCCCGTTCTCAGTTCAATGGTTGGCTGCGAGCATTCGCCTCTGTATTTGTCATGCTCCCAGCAGGAGTTTTTTTGGCAGTGGGTGAAGAGATGATAGGCTTTTAAAGTGTCCCCTAAAAATTCACATGCTGGAAATGTAATCCTCAAGTTCATCTTAATGAGATTTGCAAGAGGAAACTTGAAGAGGTAGTAATTAGGCTAGGGGAGGTCATAGAGCAAGGCCTCAGAAAGGGGAAGAAGCCCAGAGCGTGTGTGCTTGCTCTGTCACATTATGCTGCAGCGAGAGGCCCTTACCTGGTGATGACGTCATGTTCCTGGGCTTCCCAGGCATCAGAAGCATAGCCAAGCAGTACTCTATTCTTCAAAAAGTCTCCTATCCATGATTATTCAGTTAGAGTAACAAAATAGATCAGGACAAGAGGGCATTAGCATTGAGGGCGAGGAACACAGGCTGATCAGTATGTAAAGGTGCAGCTGAGCTGCTGTTCCCTTTTGACTGCTGAGTTGACTTATGGAAACAGAATAACACTGCAGCGGTTGTGAATTTCTTCATGTAGGGAAAAAGACAGAGATAGAGGGGAAGGTTAGCTTTATGTGCTGATTGGAAGCGGAAGTTTGGGACGTCAGTTTATGAAGGGGTTATTATTGGACTGTGCAATATTCTCACTCCATTCTTTACTACACAGCACGAGGGAGAGAGCCTAGCTGCTACAGCCCATCCCCAGGCTAGCCAAGTGCTCTACTGCTGAACTATCTAGTCCTTTTAAAAATTTGAGACATGATCTCAATTCATTGCCTAGGCTAGCCTTGAACTTGTGACCCTCCTATCTCTTAACTAGCTGGAAGTAAGGCCTTCTACCAGACCTGGTACTTTCCTCCTTTTCTCTTGGGAGAGAAAGTCTTCCTATAGCTTAGAACTTTATGCTGCAATCCTACTGGATTGGATTCTGCTCACCAGCTTTCTGTTCACTCTCCATTAGGGGACCAAGAGCCAGGGGGATGGGGACCAGCTAGGACACCACTGCAGAATGCTTGGGTGGGGTGGAGTGGGGGCCTGGCTGAAGGTGCTTTCAGTGTGGGTGGGAAAGAGGAAATGGATTAAAACTGAGGGTAAAATCTGAGAGGGTTGACCCATTTGGTGGTGGGAAGTAGCTTAGATGACCCCAAGTGGCTGGGAATGACAATTATCAACCCGAGGGTCATTGGGGGTGCACCCCGAGGGTTCTGTCCTGGTTTGGGGATTTTGAGTTTTGTGGGCCTGTGACTTCCCAGGCAGTTACTTACATAGGTGGCTCTGAGTCAGATCCGAGGACTGATGCCTCAAGTTTGGGCTGAGTGGAAGTGCATAGCTAGGCATGTTGCAGTTTAGATCTTGCAGGTTTATGAGTGTGAAATTTCTGGGGAGCATTTGCTAGGAATGATGTCATGGGGAAGGTGCTGAGGAAGCCAGTGTTACCAAGTGGGGTGACTCAAAGAAGTGTCTTGTGGAGAGGAACATTGTGGGGCAGTTCTAGGTTTACATTTCTCCTCAGAAGCCAACAGAGGCCAGTGCTGAGAATGAGACCCGCCTTTGATTAGCATTCTTGAGTGGTTTTCCACAGAGAGCTGAGGAGCCCAGACCCCGTCTCTCTCATTTATCTCCTCCTCGCTACAGTGGCATGCTTCTGTATTCCTGGGCCCCTGTGTTACTTAATCTCAGACTACTCCTGACCTGGTCACTGACGGGAGTGATAGTAGCCTAAGAAATCCTTTTCCCAATTCCCTCTGAATGCTTCTGTCCTCTCCAATTCACACACAATTCTCGGGCAGTAACAGGAAGGAAAACTGGGACTATGGAGGGCCATAGGGTCACTGAGGGAAGAGCTGTGGTGAGTGGGATTAGCGTCCCTACAAAAGAGACTTCGTGGAGCTCATTCTCGTCTTCCACCATGTGGGGACATGGCAAGAAGGTGCCATTCACAAATCAGGAAGTGAACCTCAACAGATGCTACATCTGCAGGTATCTTCGTCTTTCAAGAAGTTTGTAACCTACATGCTGTAGAGTTTATGGCCACCTTTGCTTAGCAGTCCAAGCCAACCAAGTCTCTTGATTCAGTGCTTAGTGAGAAGCAGCATGATCTGCATCCCTGTACGTTTTCTGTGTAGTCTCTAGCGCTTTCTGATTATTCTGCAAAATCCTGGATGTCTTGGTGGGTGCTCTGAAACGTAGAGGATTTTATAGAGAAGGAAATAAAGGATAGGAGGATTGTTGTTGCTCTATGAGGAGTGGACCAGAAGGGGCTGAGTTAGAAGGTAACTTTTCCTCTGGTACTGAGAATAGTGTAGAGACAGATGTGCTCAGAGTGCAACGGAGGCAGGTCATGGCATCTGACCTCTCCCTGAAGGAGGAGTTGGTGTCTGGTGGGACAGAGGAAGAGGAGGCAGGCCGAGGAATCTGCAGAAGCCCACTGGTTTGGGACAGATATCATGACAGTACAAATGATTAGGATATATGGGGTTATGATTCTGTTTTCTAAGATTTATATATATTTTATCATTTTCTCTGATGGTTTGGATCATATTCTGGGTCTTCCTCATTGTCCTTAAGGATTGATTCCCCCTTGCCCCCCACAATGTGCATTTCTCAATGGAACAGTACTACATGTCTAGTATTTGGGTGACTTTTGTGTTAGATTAGTAGTAACTATTTTTTTTTTTTTTGTGGAGGATTTTCTCACCATAAAAGATAAAAAAGCCAAGTCCATGCTATATCTACAGATCGTGACAGACACTGGGATGCTGGGAGCCTTAAGATATTTGGGGATTGTGCCACGTGAGCCGTTGCCCTGTGATCTGTTTATCTGGAAGGATCTTTGTGGGATGAGCATATAGTTCCCAAGTGGAAATGTGCGGACTGCAGACTACTCACTGCCACACTCCTGGTTGTGGCTGCAGACACAGGGTGTCTTCGGGGTTTTCCTGAGCTTACAGAATTTTTATTTTATCCCAGTCAAGGCTGAGAACATCACTTCTCATAACAAAATGACAGAAGTAGTATGTTTAGGGCCATTTTAGAGCTTGTTAGAAAAGCTGTCCTCATCCCTAGCCCAAATTCATTATAGTTTTTAAATGAAACTCACGTCCTGTCTTAGTTAGGGTTTTATTGCTGTGAAGACACCATGACCAATGCAAGTTTTATAAAGGACGACATTTAATTGGGGCTGGCTTACAGGTTCACAGGTTCAGTCCATTATCGAGGCAGAAGCATGGTAGCATCCAGGCAGGCATGGTGCAGGAGGAGCTGAGTTCTACATCTTTACCCAAAGGAAGCCAGGAACAGCCTGAGCATCCTCAGGCAGCTAGGAGGAGGGCCTCCAAGCCCAACCGCACAGTGACACACTTCCGTCAGCCAAGGAGGGCACACCTTCTAATAGTGCCACTCCCTGGGCCAAGCATATGCAAACCATCACAAGTCCCCAATCTAAACATCAATTTACAAAAGTTTAAAGTTCTAGCGTCACCGGTGATACAGCCCCAGACATACTAAGTTGATAGGAACTTGCTAAAGAGTGGCAGTAGGATAACATGAGAAATCTTTGTTTTCAATGACTCCATTGCTACGTTTCTATAAAAGTAGGAAACTCCACAGTAAAACACGGATTTAGTGACAGGCTAATCTGAGGTCCACACTGAGACATTTCCTGAAGTTCTTGCCGACACCTCAGGACTGAGGCCAGGGTGAAGTTGTGCAATGCTTCAGGGAAGACTGCTGGAAAGACCTCAGATTCACTGCACCTTTGACTTTAAATTCCCTTCACTATTGCAGGACCCTCCAGTTCAGTCACGCAGCCTTCAGTTTAAGGATCTCTATCTTAGGCACAGTCAGCTCAAGCCTCCATTGGAAACCCCAGCTCTCTCCCATAGTTTGCCTTTCCTATCAAGCTTTTAGAGGAGGAAATAGAGATTCCCCACACCGAGGGGCTTAATTCTCTCAGGGATCCTCACCCCTACAGGGACTTCCTATCTCCACAGAGGCCCACCTCCCCCACACAAGTCCCCACCTCCATGGAGGCCCCCCTACCTCACGGAAGTCTCCACCCACACGGAGGCCCTCCCATCCTCACAAAGGTCCCCACATCCACAGACAGCCTCACTCCCACGGAAGCAACCTTTGTTTTCTGCTTCAGGCCTCAGTTCCCAGGCCAGGCTACTTTTTGAGTTGTGGAGTGACCCAGTTTCATCATATTTCACTTCCTCTTTGTGTTTGCCCTTTTGACCTAGAAATGTCTCTTAGTGTACAGGTAAAGTGTCATGTGAACTCTAGCGGGTCCAGATGCCTGTGTGGGTCTGTGGGGTAGGGTGGAGGTGTTCGGATGCTGCCTTGGATGACTCTGCCTTTAAGGAGGATGTTTGGAACATGGGTGGGTGGAGTTGGACTGCCAGGCTGCAGTGCAGGCATTGGCATTGACAGGGTGCAGAGGATATTGGGAATTGCATAAGCACTTATCCCTCACTGGCTGAGTCACCAGATGCAGCCATTAGCTGCCCAAAGACCACTGAGACAGAGCATCAAGGCTTAGGCTCTGTCTTCCTTACCTAGCCTCTTCTCTGTCATCAGGCTTCAGAGTCACCTCCTCAGCCAAGATGTCTCTGGCTACCTGACCTAGGGCTTGTCCACAACTGGCACGTGTGTGTGTGTGTGTGTGTGTGTGTGTGTGTGTATTTCCCCCCACTCTGTGTGAGAAAGGTCTTACTATGTAGCTTGGAACTCATTATGCAGAACAGGTTGGCCTCGAACTCACAGAGATCCTCCTGCCTCAGCTGCTGGAAAGCTGGGACTAATGTTTGCATCGCCATACCTGACAATATTGTGAATTTATTGATTTACATTCCAGTGTCTGGGAAGTCCAAGAATCTGACATTCCAATGTGCTATATCAGAATATGGTAGGAGGGGAAAGGTAAAGAGAATGAAGCGCAGCAGTTACGAAGGAACCAAGTAGTCCCTGATAGCCGCATTAATGTATTCACAAGGGTGGAGCCCTTGACCTAAATCAATTCTGTTACCCCATCTCCCAACACTGTTGCACCAGGAACTAAACTGCTACACATTTGAACAATTAACATCTATGAGGTTCATTATTTCTTTCTTTTCTTGTTTCTTTTTTTCCTTGCAAAAGGAAAATATTTTATTTAGAATGTTTATGATATACTAATAAACCAAGTTTCCCCAAAACGTATTTTGTAGAATTCATAAATACTTCCTAAATTAGCCTTCAATGTTGTTTGAAGTTAATTTAAGGTCATATTTAACATGGTAATTGTGACTCTGGAGAAGTGCTTCCTTTAATCTAAATTACAGTGTGTAAAACCCAGAGTGGATTAGAATTAAATTATCAATACCTGTCAGTGAGGCTTCTGACCCTGATATGTTAAACTGGTAAGGACCAGTCAGAGAAGATATAGAATTATACTGAAAATGAGATTTGACCTCATGAATAAATAGGCTGGCCCTTGCCTAATTCAGACGGCTGTCTGTCAGTCCTTTAAAACAAAACTCTGCACTAGCACAGTAAAAAGCCTTGTTTGTGTGGAAACACTGGTGCAGAAGGGCACCGTGCAGAATTTAAATAAGTGCCCTCTCTTCCTTCATCTGTACGAAATTCCGAGGACTGGGCCAAGGAATGTCTATATTTTCTTTGGAGATATTTTTTCCCAATCAAATACAACTTCACTTAAGAAAACCACATCCATTAAGACTTCATTGGCCTCAACTGCTTTTTGTATACTTTATTCGGTAAAATGTATTAGTACTGAAGTCTTTGGAGAGGTGAATTAGGAATAGATTTGGGGGACAGAAGCTGAGAGGGACTATCCCCAAACCCACCTTGACTTCACAGCAGCCCTCCTGCTCCAGCATCACAAGCAGCTTCCACTTCAGCTTCTGTTCTTCAGAGAATCTTTAACACTTGAAGGCATTTTATTTACTGCTTGTTTTCTAAGTCTTAGAGTCAGAATTGCAAATGCTGACAACTTGACTTAGATCAAAGACGGAACGGCCAAGACAGAAACTATGATGTGGAGAATAATGTGCATCAAAATCAAGTCCCATCTTATGTTTACACACACACACACACACACACACACACACACACACACTCACACACACATACACACACTCACACACATATACACTCACACACACGTACACACATACACACTCACACACATACACATACTCACACACATACACACACTCACACACACTCACACAGACACTCACACACACACTCACACACATACACACACTCACACACATACACATACTCACACACATACACTCACACACACTCACACACACAATCACACACACACACACTCACACACATACACACATACACATACTCACACACATACACACACACACTCACACACACAATCACACACATACACACACTCACACACACACTCACACACATACACATACTCACACACATACACACACTCACACACACACAATCACACACATACTCACACACATACACACACTCACACACATACATGCACACAATCATACACACACACACACACACACACACACACACACAAGTGTATACCCACACCTACCTACACACATAAAGACCCAGATATACACACAGGGATATTTTCATGTAAACGGATGTTTATATATATATATATATTATATGTGTATATATATATGCACATATATATATATGTATATATATGCACATAAGCATATACATGCACACACACACACACACACACAACCCAGACACGGATGTACAGGCATACACATATACAAACACAGGCAAATACACATACAGATGTGTACACACAGACACACGTACACATGCACACACACAGGTGTACATTCATCTACATAGATGCACATGCACACATACAGAAGACACATGCACAGACGTGCACACACCTTAGACCTCTGTAACTTCACTGGCCTTGGAGGACAACTGTGAACTTCCCAGTCCTAGTTCTCTCAGCTCCACATGCTCAGCTGTCCTTACACTATCCTAACTACTATTTCTGGGATGCCTTAAACCGTAGCCACATGTTAACTTAGCACTCTAAGGGAAGCCCAGGAGCAACTGGGGGTCAGCAGAGTGTTGGCCAGGGATTCCATTTCTTTTGGAGAATTGCTTAAGTGCTGATTTGTTCTGAGTTGGTTTTTTTTTTTTTTTTTTTTTTTTGCCCCACATAAACTCTTACTGCCCTGCCTCCACTGTGACTGTTCCTATCAGTTTTCGGTTAAATCATTTCTGATGGAGCTAAGTAGACGTCATGTTTATACTCCTCCCCCCTCCTTTCTCTCTCTCTCTCTCTCTCTCTCTCTCTCTCTCTCTCTGTGTGTGTGTATGTGTGTGTGTGTGTGTGTGTGTGTGTATGCACACCTGTTTATGTAGAGAACAGAGGATAACCTTGGCTGTCATTTCTCTGGAATCTTTCTTCCTTTTTCCGGGAGCTCACCACAAAGTGTGTCTTGGCTGGCCAGGGGACTCCGCTCTGCCTTTCCAGGGCTGAAATTCTAAGTGTACTCCACCATCCTATTCCTCACTCCGTCAGTTTTTATGCATGTTCTGGGGATTGAACTTGGGTCCTCGTACATTTAGGGCAGGTACTGCACAGAGCTTGTCCTGCAGTCCGTTACTACTTAGACAAGTTTGCATGTCTGTTGCTCTTAATATTTTTGTCAAGTTGATCTTTTAAACTCTCCAGCATACCTAGAAAATTCCTTCAGATCAAGAGTGACTCTCTGGCTGACGTGTCAGACATGGCAGTTTCTCTGTTATCTCCCCACTCCAGCTCCCTCGAGTCAGCCTTCTCATCCTGACTTGTAAGTGACCCTTTGAGGAGTAGCACTTGAGGCCTTCAATTCTGACCTTGTCCGATGCTCCCCTAGTGATTCCCTAGACCTGCTCTCCGCTGAGGACATCAGCATCTTCCTCTTTTGTTTTCTCCTATGGTAGGGCCTCTTACTCGACCCAGGCTGCAACTGGGGGTCCAGAGAAGGTCGGAGTCCCCGGTGGTGGCCTTCTTTCTAGCCCAACCCTCTGAGATTATCGAGGGTGGATAAAGACTTCCCTGTGCTTGCTTGTTCAAAGATTTTTATTTCTGTTTGTTTTTCCCTGGACTGAACTCATTCTTGCTGCTCTCCTCTGCGCCAGGAGCATGTGTTCTCTAGCTTTGAGAGAGCACAAAGGAGCCGTGTGTGTGTGTGTGTGTGTGTGTGTGTGTGTGTGTGTGCGCGTTTGTGTGCACGAGCATGCAGAAAATATCTTTAGCTCAGTCTTGATTGCTGGGTTGACTTGATTTAGAATTCTGGGTCTGAAACAAGTTTCCTTTTGAACTGGAATTATTGCCGCTTACCATGTCCCTTCCCCCCCCTGCCCCCCTTGTGTGTGTGTGTATGTGTGTGTGTGTGTGTGTACATCTGTGAGTTGAATGCCAGTCTTTGCACATGCTCAGCAAGTGTGTTCTGTAATTGAGCTTCACTTCCACTCCTCCTACAGATACCTCAGCCTAAGGCAGCGTCTTCCTGAGGTGCCCCAGAAGTCCTAAAGCTTCTGACATTTCTGCTTCAGCTTCCCAGGTAACATGGATTGGAGGCCCGAGCCACCAACCTGGCCTGATTTGCATTTGAATAGTGCTGGAGTTTTTTTGATTCATTTTTCCTCTGAAAAGCTTCTAGGAACTTCTTATCCTTAGCTTCAGGACAGATTTTTATTCATCCTGCTCTGGGTTTCATTTGCAAACTCAACCCAGAGGTTTCCTTAAACAGTGAGTTGGTTTCTGTTGTTATAGTTTTAATTTGGTCTTGTAATTTTGTACTTCTGGAAACCGCATTAGTCAAACATTGGCCCTCTCGGGTAGTTCCGGATCTTCTCACCACTTGTCTCTGGGTTTATCTCCGCCTTCAGTTCTCCGCTGGGATTCACTATCTCTCAGTCATTTGAAGTGTATTGTCCGATTTTTTAGTTTTATGACATTTTTCTCATTTTTGATCTCTCCTTTTAGAATGCTTGTTTTTGTTTCTCAATTTGGGCTTTTGGCTTTTTCTCCTGGAGAATTTCAAGGGACCTGACTTGAGGTTTTCCTGCGTTTATTTGGTGTTCCTTATTTCTGTGTTTAGTACTCTGTTCTGTGTTGGAGGCTTTCTCTAGATATTTAATTGCGAGCCTTAGGCCCCTGTTCCCATTTCACAGCGAATGACTAACAAGAAGCAAGGTGGGCCAAGATACGACCTCACCATGTGGTTTCCTGTGGTTCATCTGACGAAAATTGTCTCTGCATCCTGAGGGAATGGCCAGCAGTGGTCTGGCCTGCCCACTTTTGGAGTGACGTGACTCATGCATGGCTCCTGTGGCATCAGGGCAGGGCCTAGAAGTGGTAGAAGTCTGGCTGTGTTCTGGGCACTGAGTCTGAGAGGTGGAGGAGGTGAAGATGGGTTCTGGAATCAGAATGATAACTGATACTCTCTCCCCTGTTTCCAGTGTGTCCTAATTCCTGTGCTCCTCCTCTCTGAATGTGAAGACTATTACTATTCTTAATGTTTTCAGAGAACAGCCCTCTATTTTTGTAAGGGGATAGAGGGTATCTCTCCTGAATTTGTGGTGTGGGTAAGAAGATGGGATAT
The DNA here is from genome assembly GCF_021556685.1 of Rattus norvegicus. Taxonomy (NCBI): domain Eukaryota; kingdom Metazoa; phylum Chordata; class Mammalia; order Rodentia; family Muridae; genus Rattus; species Rattus norvegicus. Next base: position 78,169,268 of record NC_141535.1, read on the forward strand.
GAAGTTCTAGTTCTTCATCGTGAAGATTTTGGTGCTCCCCAACCCTGTCATCCCTTCAGGTCCTAGCATGGAGGTCCAAGCATTCTAAGCTTCTTGACTTGGTTATCCTAATCAGCCTCCTTCCCGTCCAAAGGACTGTTTCCTGACATCTAGGTTCCTGGTCTTTGCTCTCCCGCTTGCACACCTGGGTTCCTGTTTTACCTTTTAATCCTGGTGTGCTTAAGAGAGGGAGGGACAGACAGGGACATGTATTTAGATGACGTGTCTAAGTACAAACCAGTCCTTCCCCACAGTGAGACTGTCTCCAAGGGAGGGTATGCGTCATCCACAGGCTCCGTGATGTGCAGATGTGCAGTAGCTGCTTGGCAATCACGTAGCTGAGGCTGAGCACATATGTGGCCCTTCATATACTTTAGATTAGAAATCGACCTAACTCGGCTCAATTTTCACAAAGAATGTTCATGTGTGTGCTGGTTACTTGCATTGTTATGGCTAAATACCTGACAAGAGGCAACATACGGAGGAAGGACTTACCTTGGCTGACGGTGTGAGAGGATACAGTCTGTCTGTCATGCACAGAAGCCATGGCTGTAGGAATGAATGTAAGGCAGTGTGTTACACTGAGTCTACTGTCAGAGAGTGGAGAGAGAGGGAAATGCTGGAACTCAGCTGCTTTCTCCCTTCCCCTCTTTTAGAGCCATCCAGGCCTCTAGCCCATGAGGTGCTGGCACCCATATTCCGCATAAAGTCTTCCACTTAGTTAAACCTTTGGAAACGCCCTCAAAGATATGTCCGGATGTGTATGTCCAATCACAGTGATGATTATTACATACTACAAATATATGATGTGCTGGTTGTATTAACTTGAAGATGACATTTTGTCCATCATAATATTTTCCTCCTAAAAACTGTAAACTAAGCTGATAGAGCATGATTTGGTGAACAAAGGCTTCCAATATCAAAAATAAACCATGTATCTTTAAGTCATTTAAGTATAACATCAAGTTTTCAAAAACTTTATTTTGTGTGTATTTTGCTGGCATGTTAGTATGTTCATGTTGGTGCTGGGCATTGAGCCCAGGTCCTTGGGACAACATCCGGTGCTGTTAACCTCTACGCTATCTCTCTAGCCCCAACATTGAGGTCTTGGGTGTCAGTAGGTTTGATAAACTGCTGAGTATAATAAAGTCTAATAAAGGGGGACCAAATAGGTTGGGTTCCATTTACATCCTTAGACTCACCAGAATCTATGGACCTTACAATTTGATGCCTCTCGGGAGAAAATGCAGTACATAGCAGGTACTTGGGATGTGACACACACACATACATAACATGTACGCCAAACTGGTAATGGGAACAGGGGTCTATCCTTAAATAGGATTCACACCATAGCTGAGTTCATAATGGTAATTAGATGTACTTTGGATGAGAGGGGCTCTCCAAGGCCATGAAGGATGGAAAGAAGTGACAGAAGATGAAAAAATAGTGATTCATTTTGTTAGCAAATGTCGACTGGGGACATGCCAGGTGGAAGTCACCAAGCCAGATTTTGGCTGTGCTGTGTCTTTCCTGAAACTCTGGGAAGAAACTAAAGTAAAAGAATTGTAGATATCTTCTAGATAATTCTAAATCCAGTCACAACGAAGATTAAGCACCACCAGCACAAGGTGTATCTGGGTTTTGTTGATTGCATTGACTTGAAGATGACATTCTGATACGGTCATTTCAGGGTAGTAATTGGGTATCTCGGAGGGCAGCCACATGGCTGGTAGGATCTAGAGGAAGTGACGGTTTGGCCAAGATCTTAAATGATCGGTAGAGCTGGCCAGGTCACCTGGTATGCAGCTGGAAAGAAGTTGTTCCAAACAAGGAAAGCAGTGTGTGCAACCATCTAGAGGAAGGGGCATCTGTGTGAGCGTGGGGGCAGTGACAAGGTGAGGTGACAAAGTTGAGGAGGTGTGAAAGTCAGGTCAGCCATGAAAGGTCTCTGCAGCAAAGGGAGAAGCCTGGCTTTTCCTGGAGAGTAGCCCAAAGCAGGGTCTGTCTTGGTAACTAGAGCAGTTGCCTACTTCTTTCTAAGGACCTAGTATTAGAAGTAGCAAGAGATGAAGTAGAGAGGAGCTAGCCTAGATCCAGAAGGCCCTAGGCCTAGCCCAGGTATGGGGACCAATTCCTGTTAGACCTGGTGAGCCAGTGGGGGATATTATGTTTGACACTGGCATGAGGCTTTCTGTGACAGAAGATGTTTCAAGGCAAGAAGGTGGGGTGTGTGGAGACCATTTAGAGGGTAGCAAATGGGGAGTAGAGAGGAGATCCGTGAGGGTTCCCAGACTTCCACAGGGAAGTACTGGTAGGAGTGGCCTGAGGTCACTGTATAGTGTGGAGTGGCCACAGGGCAGAGCAGGTATGATACAACACTCCCTCAGATGGGACTCTGAAAAGGCCACTGACATCCTGTCAAGTCTCAGGCCCAGCTCTGCCCAGCCCAGAAGACCTGTGTGAGGCTGCAGGACTTTGGAGGGTGCTCACGTTCTAGTAGAGAAAGGGAATACACTTGCCATGGCTTCCAGGTTAGGCTTCATCATTTGGGCATTGTATAGTTGGGCCTTAATGGAAGTCACAGTGCGAAACTAGTGAATCACACTTCTCAGCCAGTTTGGGCCTCCTGTTTCAGGCCGTGTATCCCATATATGCAACAACGGACTGAGAAGACGTAAGTATCATTCATACTCCCATGATGACCCCAGGGAGCAAAGAAGTTAAGTGACAGGGGTACCTAGCTTGTGTGTGTGGTTAATATTGCCTTGTGGTGCTTGCCCTTGACTTTCAGGGGGTGGAGGTAGTTTGCATGCCTGTTACCATTGGCCAGCCTGCTTGTCAGTATCCTTAGTATGTCACTAGGATAATTGCCCTCCTCCGTGTTGGTCTAGCTGCTGACTACAGCTCCTAATAGGTAGGGAAGCAGACATCAGATGGATCTCTGTGTGACAATTTCTAGTTCTTTAGGTCTTCAGGACAAGCTTAAAGCAATTTTACCTTTTGTGGTCCACTGTCCAGGTGGATGCATTGGATGGAGCATCTGCATTCCATATAGGAGTGCTAATCCTGGAGATGTGCTGGGAGGCTACTCTGGATATCTTTTTATTTTTTTATTTTTTTTATTTTTTTTATGTAGTTGTACCCTGAGGGGTCAAAGTGAGGTCTGACAATGACTTGGCATTTTTGGGAACTGAAATGGGTTCTGAACAACCTACACGGCAGAGGGAAAGTCATGCCAAGACTTGACCATACAACATTTGAAACAAATATTCCAACTGGTCAGTGTCCAGGATGTGCTGAGTTCATGGAAGGTCATTACTGTTTATATTCTGGGCTTGGTCTGAAGCTTAGTGTTACAATGGAGCCTTTACCTTCTGGGCTCCAAATGGCACTGTGGCATTTTAGGTTATTATTTCAGTCTCTGTACCTGACGGGATATGTTATATCAGAAGTGAAAAGGTTTCTGCCAAGGAATCCCAGACTTACATGGCGACATTGGAGTGCCCAGTTCTCTAAGGCACCAACGTGTGTCCAGCCTTCAGACACCTGGTAAGTATTTACTGCTGTGCTCAACTTGCACCGACAGAAACCTGTATAGTGGGTTGCTTGGTTGGCAATCAAACCTTTCATAAGAAGGCATCTCTGTGATGAAATAAAGGGACAGGAGAATCTTTTAGTTTGTGGGTGAAGAAACTGAGACTCCACTGACAGCATGATCAGCGTCAGAATCTCACCGCTCTGTAAATTGTGCTGCTAAGTGTTGAATGGGACAGAACTCAGGAAGCAAAGGGAGAATGTTCTCGAGTTCCCCAGATCACCAGTTATGTTTTGTGGATCTGGGTGGGAACTTGACTGTGTTGACCCAACTGTGTCTCTGGGACCTTTTTGTTTGTATGAGTTTTAAGATAAACTGTTTATGATTAGCATGTATTTATTATGTATCATAGTTCATTTGTCATGGCATCTTAATACATGCTTATAAAGTATTCTGATCATATTTGCCTCCCATTACCCTCTCCAATCCCTTCTCACTCGCATTACATTTTTCATCTTCCTTGGCTAGCCCCTCTTCTATTTTCATATACCTCTGCCCGGCCCCCTTTTTAATGGCCCTAGTGAGTTTCATTAGAGTTGCTCACCAGAGCAAGGCACCTTTGGAGCCTTCTGAGGGTCTAGGGTGGCTGTTCTGACAGATGTCCCCATTCTCAGCTTTTAGCTGTGCCCCTGAAACCTGAAGCTTGCACCTAACCTCCTTGTTTCCCAGACACAGGGTGCAGCTAGTCCACTTTGATAGAAGCGGACAGTGATATTCTCTTGCTTTGCATAGGAATGGTTTGTGTTTGACTCTACTTGAAACAGGGCAGCGGGCACATGAAGGCCGTCTGTACAGGAAATCCCTGGCACCCGAAAACTTACTTACTCATCAAAGGAAACGTTTTCCCTCTTCTGATTACTAATTTACATGGTGTTTAGTTAAGCAACCTGTGACCTGTTAACATGGACATGGTCACTTTGATGGCTCTATTTGTTATCAAAGCACAACTTAATGAAACGTGTGCAATAGAGTATTCACTATGTCTCCTGTAACCCTTTCATGTTATGCCTTTCTTGTTATTACACATTTCATGCTAGTATACATCCTGTAAGCGCCACGAGCCTTGCAGGAGTGTCCAATTCACAGCCTGCAGGGCGGCATGTAGCCTAGGAGAGTTATGCATGTGTCCCACGACAGAACCATAAACTGATTGAAAAGTTATGGGATATATTTGTAACTGTTTTGTCCCTTGACCGGGAAGCTTACGAGTAACAGTTCTTTGTCAGTGTAAGCCAGCAAAACCAAGGGGATGGACTCCATTGAGAGCCCCGTATGTACCCAGTGCCTTCATACTTTGGCCTTTCCTTGCGAAGTAAACCCAGAATAGAACAAAGGCTGGAGACCAGTGAAGTCCACTAGAAGATAGGGTTTAGAGGCACCGTGTGTGGGCTGTGACTGCGGTGGATTTGCACACAGCCAGGACTTGGTGGGGAAACTAAACTCTGAGTCAGAGATCGCTTCATGTCTGGGGCCCATTTGCTCGCCAGTTGCACAAAATCGTTTCTGGTGGGGGAAATGGCTCCTAATTGGAGGGAGGGACATTCTAGGGACAGTCTTCCCGCAACCTGCTGGGTATTGCTAACAGGTACTGACTGAGCAAATCTTTATCCATTTCTTTATCTTTTAAGGAATGAATGCATGTCTTGTTGGCACACTCTTTCAAAATACCTTCAGAGTAAATTAAACTCTGAAGGTATCCTTTTTTTGTGTTCCTTAACGGGAATTTTTAGGGTGAGAATTTTAGCCTTGTTTTCATGGTCTATGAAAAATGAACAAATTAAATTTTCATTCTCTCATCTTTGTATACATACTTTGTAGTGGAATTTCAGTTTCTGTTCAAGTGCTTAGTGTGTGAGAATATATATTTAAACATAATTCAGTGGAAATAAAGATGTAATTTCAGAATTGCTTTTGTGTTCTTTTAAATCCACAAGCATTAGTGAATAGTAGCTTTCACTAATCAAAATGGGAATTGAACCTCAGGAGAAATTACTTAATTAGTTAGTTTTGGTTGTTTGATACAGGGTTACATGTAGCTTAATCTGGTTTCAGTTTTGCCATGTAGCTGTGGCCACCTTTGAACTTTATCTTCCAGCTTTTGCTTCCCAAATGTTGAGAGTAAAAACGCGCTCAGTTTTATTTTTGGTAGCACCTTTGAATACATCAGTGAGGTTTTGTGTATAGTTGGTGCCCTGTGTGACTCAGTTATTGGGCTTTCAGTCCCGTGAATGTCTTTTGTGTGAGTTTTGCTTATGAGACCACGGTGCTGTCTGTCCTTCCTGTATTGCCTGCCACATTCATGAGTTGAGTAGCAGCAGTCCCAGGGGACCACAGACAATCAGTCTTGAGTTAATGATGACTTTAAAGTAAAAGACCATCTTTTTAGAGAAGCCCAGATATGTTTGGTGGTGTACAGCCTATGCTGTAAACCGAGCTGCTTTGCCTTGTTGGAAGTGTCTGGGCTCCAGGTCCATTAGTGATAAGGAAATGTGAGAGTCCCTCTTGTGACCCTCCCAGCCACGTGGTTACAATACTGCTTTAGCTCAGGGCATGTTATTAGTGCCCAGATTGTTGTCCAGTGGATGGTGCTTTGATTTGACTAAAGTTTTTGTCAACTTGATATAAATAGAGTCATCTGGGAAGAGGAAACCTCAATTGAGGAATTGTTTCCATCAGATTAGCCTGTGGGGAATTTCCTTGATTGAGTGGGGCAGGGAAGCTCACTGAGGGTGGTAACAGCCTGGGCAGATGGTCCTGGGTTGAATATGGAAACCAAGCTGAACAAGCCAGTAAGCAGCATTCCTCCATGGCCTCTGCTTCCCTTGCTGCCTCCGGTTCTTGTCTTGTGCTCCTCCTATTATGCCTTCCCTCCACGGGTTGAATCTGTGAGCTGAAATAAAAGCTCTCCTTCGCAAGTTGTTTCGGTTCAAATGTTTTATCACAGCAACAGAAACATAACTGGAATCTGACCTCTGAAACTCATGTTGGAATTTAATAGCCATCACGAGATGGCTACAAGAGCCAGGACCTGTAAATAGTGATTTGGGTTCTGCCTTTAAGAATAATCTAACCTGATTAAATAATGAGAGGCCTGATGGGTTAATGAACTGTCTGGACAGTAGTCAATTTGGTTTAGACTCTCAAGTTCACAGTCTTTGCCCGGAACATGTGATGTCTGCACTCCTCTGGTCCTATGTCAGCAAGAGGGATACTACTAGACTCAGCCCTTTGACCTTAGGTGAAAACTGAAAAAAACAAAACAAAACTTCTTTTCTTTATAACTTACCAAGTTATTTGCAGTAAAAGATGACTGAGGCAAAGAGAACAGTGACATTCAGGTCTTCTAATGAAGAAGAAATCATGTAAGTCAGATCCAAGGGACTCTAAGGCTAATCATCGCTTTGTAGAGATCTTTAAAATGATATGGGGGTGGTGATGGTCTCTATATATTTCTTTTCAGTTCAGTAAGATGTTCCTGTTATGATTATGTGCTGTAGGGAACCCAAGATTAGTAATTACGTTGGTCATATCTATGGATGGGATATTTGAGTCAAACATTGACAGTTGTCGAATAAACACCGAGCAGACAGCTATTGAACACTGCTGTTGGCAAGACAGTGCCTAAAGTGGGGAGATGCTGGGAATGGGGAAGAGTGGCTCCATCCTGTGTGGAGCTCACAGCTTAAAATGGAGGAGATAGTAAAGAGATGAATAGGGAAATAAATGTGCAGAAGGGAACCACGAGGAGTGCTGTGGAAGGGGCAGACGTTACCCTGGGTGAGCTGTAGGTGTCTGTTTGATTGCAGGCTGCCAAGGAGCCTGGTTGGCTTTTCCTGTCTGTGTCACCGCAGAGTGCAGCCACCCTGTGTATCTGGTGGTGAACCAGGAACCCCCAACCATGCCTTTGTCGAGTTGTGTGGCACTATTGATTGTGTTTTTCCACAGAGCATGGGTATTTATTCACAAGAGAGTCAATTTTTTCTGGATATATGGACTTCAAGTTGTGATGTAACAGATTTCATGATTGGGTTGATTTCAGCGAACTTTCCTTGATGGGGACAGTTCTCTGTAGTGTTTAAAGCATAGATCTGCCTCTCGTCCTCTCCTGGTCTGCTTGAAATGAAAGCTTGGGCTTGGAATGGAGACTTCCGGTTCACCGCACCAATTGTGGATGGCAGGCCACTTGTCCCTCGATTGAGGTGTTTTCTTCTCCTGTGTGTTTGATGTCAGATGTTCTAAACCGAAGCTGTGCCACTCCTCTGGAGAGCTCATTACATGTTCCTTTATTCTCATCCTGTACATTGTGTTCATAGACTGTATCTGTCTTGTTTAGAAAGTTAATGTGGTCCTGACAATCTCAGGTGGAATTACCAGGAGAGACATATGTTTTCCATTGGACCTCGGGGAGGACCGGTGCTGAGGGAGGGCTTTGTCTCCCTTGTTTAATTAGAGAGTTGTTAGGGTTGTTTGTTCCGCTGTGTGTGCACATGTGTGCACACAAAGGGAGCAGGGAATGAGTGAGCCTGCTGGGTGGAGGCGTCTCTCTGGCACAGCCATGTGGGTTCCTAGCACTGTTTATTGGAAGGGGTGGCTTTGCTCCCTCTTGTAACACTTTTAATCGTTTCTTTGGTCTTTCTAGTTAGTCACTGCTCTTTGGCAAGAACTGAAGAGTGTAGGAACTGGCACCCTGAGAGCATCGCCGTGGAGGAGTCAGGGTGTTAATGTTCTGTTCACTGTTCTGCCTCACGATGCTCGTAGAGCCTGAGGCTGTTATGTGCTCCTTGGACAGGATTCATCTTGCTATAAGCTAGTTCTCCTGTTTCCAGAGTCTCTCCTTAACTACACACACACACACACACACACACACACACACACACTCATACTACAGGTGAACATACAGGCGCACGCATGTTTGTGCTCGAATTCTAGGGTTGCCCTGGTTTGTTTGTGGATTCTTTTCTACAGCGACAAGACAGGGACAGTTTCCTGTGTTGGTCTGACTTCTCCTGTTCTGTTGAGGATACACCTCACTAATAATGAAGCATCAAGTTCGCACCCTGAAGGACGAGTCTCCACTTTGTGGCTGTCTTCATGCCTTTCAGCTCATGGTTTGAATTCTTGTGGGTCACCCTTTAAGAGTCCTCGTCATGTCCCTGGTTGGATTTTCCTTTGCCTAACATGTTTATGTTTTATGTTTAGGCTGTGTACAGATATTTAATCTCCCTAAATTACTGTTTGGATGGCGGTATAGAGGAAATGAGTGCTCGTGGAGGCAGGAAAGTTGTGTGAGATGCGTGCCTGTGTGTGTGTCTGCACATGCTTGTGTGTAGTTAGGAGAGATTATAGAAACAGATTAACTAGCTTATATCAAGATGAAACTGGTCCAATGACCTATCTTTCTGAGCTGCCATTGTATTATTTGTATCCAAAAACAAAACAAAACAAAACAAAATAACAACAAAATCCCAAACCAAACCAAATCAAACAGAAAACTCAAAGAATCACATAAGATTCGTTTTTATAGCGAAACAGTGAAGCCCTTGCAGTTAGTCCCCCTCCTAGCTGCAGCCCACCATGAGGCTGTAGTCCACTTCAGAGGTATGGCTCACCTGAGCGTGTGGCCTTCAGATCACATTCAGGACAGCCTTGGCCTCTGGTACTTCAGCATGTCCTGGCTTCCTGCTTTAAACATGTGTCCGTAAACCTCCTAGTCTGTGCTTCTAAGTCGCTTACTGAAGGTTTCTTTTAGAATGATCAAGCATGTAATAGGACATTAGAATATGATCTCAAACACAGATACCCATCTGCCTGCAGGAGCCCACTCTGCTGCGTAGAGATGGGGATTCCGTTTCTGCTGTGCAGGCTTGTGGTTTGAGGGTGTTTGTTGAGCTGGAGCCAGAACCCTGCAGGCTTGCACAGTGGCTCTTTCAGAGTGGATAGCATAGTCTGTGGGTGTGTTGGGGCTGGGGCCAGAAGAACCTAGAGAATTAACAACAATTGAAAGAGATTCATTCTTATCCAATCTTATCTCTTAAAGTACTAGGAGTCCACAGATCCACAAAAAAAAATAGAGCTGTGAGGTTTAGGGAGCAGTGTCCTCCCTTCTTCCTCTCATTCTTCTATTTATCTTCTCTTTTATTTTAAATCCAAATTTAAATGTTTTAATGTTTTAAATTTTTAATTTTGTAATTATATTTATGTACAGAAAACTTAAGTGTACATTTAACCCAGTTTAGTGGCGAGTTCTTTAGCCTTTGCCTTTTCCAGCTTGGCAATGTGAGCCACAGACTTAGGACCCAGGGCATTGCCTCCCCAGTGGCGGCAGATCTCATCATATCTGTCATTATAATTGGTCCTAACAGCTTCCACCAGCTTAGCCAGAGCACCCTTGTCCTCCGTGTTAACCTGTGTGAAGGCAGCAGTGGTGCAGGTCTTCCTGTGGACCAGGCGCCCCAGCCTGGCCTTTCCCTTGATGATGCAGTAGGGCACCCCCATCTTTCGACAAAGGGCAGGCAAGAAAACCACCAGCTCAATGGGGTCTACATCATGGGCAATCACCACCAGCTGAGCCTTCTTGTTCTCTACCAAGGTGGTGACTGTATTGACCCCTGCTCGGAGGACAGGTGGTCTCTTAGTTGGGACGTCCCCTTTGCCAGCAGCTTTCTTCTCAGCGTAGGCCAGTCACCTTTGTTTCTCCTGCTTTGTCTCTGGCCTGTACTTGTGGGCAAGCTTAAGCAGCTGAGTCGCTGTTTGCCTGTCCAGGGCCTGGGTGAACTGGTTGATGGCAGAAGGTACTTTGAGCCACTTATAGAGGATGGCTCTTTGCCGCTGCAGCCTGGTGTAGCGGGGCCATTTGACGAAGCGCGTGAGATCTCGTTTGGGTCTGGATGTCCTGCCCAATGCCAAAGTTCTTAGGCCTTTTCTCAAACAAAGGATTGACCACCTTTTTGGCCTCTTGTTTCTTGACCACGGCGGGGGCCGGGGCCACCTTCTTCCCCTTGGCCTTCTTTCCTTTGGGCATCTTGCTCAGCTGGAGGAGAGAGCTTAAAATTTTTAATCACATGCATTCACTGTCCATGGTGCCGTGTTACATAAGACAGCGCCACACAAGTGTACATAGCCCGTCTTTCCTTTTGCCCCATAGGAAACAACAAGACATTTTTTTTGCCTTCCTAGGGAGGGATAACAGTCTCCCGCCTTGAGGAAGGCCTGCCAATCAAAGACCAACTGTGATGCAATGTGGCCATGGGCGTCAAGTGGCCATTCCTGATATGTAATATTAGTGACCAATATCTGCCTCCTTTAGCCCCTTCTGAGTTTGACTGGAGAGTGGTAGGTAGTCTTCCGTTTGCATAGATGGAGTGGAGGACCATGGCTATCCTCTTCCTGGCCAGCAGCTGAAAGGGCGTCCACTGAATGTGCTGTGACCCCTTTGGTATTGCTCTTAGACACTGCTTCTTGCCCCGCATTGACTGGGACAACTTCTCCAATAGGCATTAGCTTCCGTTTTGAATTCCATATCCTAGGCCTGCCTTGCTAGGAAAGACAGTGACCCAAGAGGGTCCTCTGGATACTGTGCTCAGAATCTGTTGACAAGCATTCATATCTGGTTTTGATGTATGGTTTCTTAAAGATTTTGTCATTGGGTAAAAAACAAAAATGGGATGTTTTCCAGAGCGACTCCTGCATATGCTCCTGATATTAAAGGCTATCTGTGGGGACTGTGACCTCAGACAGAGGCCATATGCGGTATGGCCAGGCCAGTTCTGCTGAGAATTATACCTTTACTACCCTAGAAAAGGAGACTTGATCATGGCCTTCAAGTATGTGGGCCTCCAGATGACAACCAGTTCAGAGTTCAATGTTCTATTTATTTTATCTTTGGAATTTTGGAAACAAATTTGATAAATGCTTCTCTTGTGATACACATTCTTTTGTTTCCTGAGTAGGATGATATAGAACTTACTGTCTAACCCTATGAAGTCCAGAGCAGTGTCCGAACTAGACATGATGGCCTCTGGTCTTAAGTAAACTGCCCTGTTTGGCATAGTTTCCTGATCAGTCACATGCTGATGGTTGGATCATCTAGCCTTGTTTTCATTATAGCATCTGGGAGGACTCTTGGGAAGGGATGGCCCTTGACACAGTGGGCGGCATGCCCATTACAGGGCTAGTTAATACTTTGGGATGGAAGCAGGTCTTGGAGCAAGTAGTTGACTATCTAAATGTTTAGTGTCAGGAACTGAATCATATCCTTCTAAACTGCACACGCTGAGGTCCCAACTCACAGCTCACCGTGGAAAAGTGGCTGGCTGAGCTAGGAATTTCAGTGAGTTTAATAATGTTAAATTAATTTCTATGAGCAGGTCATCACCAAAAGCAAGACAGCAAGGAGCATGAACAAAGACCTTATGAGGACACCACAGGAAAGCATGCATCTACAAGACAAGAGAGAGGCTGTAGGACAAACTGAATCACTGACACCTTGGTCTTAGACTTCTGAATCCCAAAACTCTGAGAAAACGCATTTTACAGTCATGTCCACTAAGCCTAACACCTAGGACTCTATAGCTGGAAAGCCTCAGACTGAGTTCTGGAAGTGAGGGTTGTGGTACTAGATTGGGAAGAAGGTTTGGCCGTATGTAACCTTATTTTCGAGCCTACAAACTTGGCAATGAAGGCCATTAACATGCCAATCTGTACATGGTCATGATCTTGTCAGTGGATTAGCATCTGATCAAGCCTCAGTTTCCTAGCAATGTGTTACCTAGGTCTGGGTGACCAGGATCCCCCACCTCTGGAACCCTGAGAAGGAGAGAAAGCACTGTTGTATGAGCCACCTAGCTAGGCAGTGGACCTGAAGACAGTCTGTTCACTTACTGAGGTAGGAAGGAAGAATCCCCAGAGCTGCATTAGATGCTTGGCCAGTTACATAGAAGGTTTGAGTGGAGGAACCCGGGGAGGAGCCTGCAGGTCTGCACGCCGACAGATAGACCTTATGTCTCACCTGCACCTTCGGTCTTCATCTGCCTGACTCAGAGTTGCACCCAGGAATCTGGAGTTTTAAAACGTGCTTCAGGTAACTCCCAAGATAGAAAGCTCTTTGAGGAAGGCTTATCTCACTGGGGCCTCAATTTAAACACGAAACAGCTTGGGTAGGCGGTGTGTACATTTGTGAACTGTACTGACCTCTGGGCTGCCGGGACTGTGCTGTGCAGGTGGATTGACTTCTTGCCATTTGTATGCAATCCCCAATCAACTGAGAGAAAATCACTGTGTGTGCGTGCACGTCACTGCCCGGGGTCTAGAGTTAAAACGGTAGCGAAACTACCTGAGTGGCTACTGAGAACTGAACTCTGGTCTTCTTGTAGAACAGCCAGAGTTCTTACCCACTGAGCCATCTATGTACTCAACCAGATGTTTATTTCTTTCCTTTTTTCTTTCCACTTTCCATCCCACTTAATAACCCATTTCCCTCTTACCTTTACCCCACTCCATTGTAGCATGTGGTTTTGAGTGACATTTCCCTCCTTTTAGCTCCTCCTACCACTGACTCTGGTGGTTAGGATTGAACTCACTAGTAACCCAGCCAGAACAGGTTGCAGAGTATCTTACCTCTCACCTTGGAGACTTCCCTGTGTTCACCAGGTCACACACAAGGTACCAGGTACAACGTGTTGGCTGACATCCAGCTAAACTTAAGGTGCTTGAAGGAGCCCACTGCTGCCCAAAGCCCCACCTGGCTTGACTTTCCTAGGACATTTTCTCCATACTTAGAATGCAAGGTGGCATCCCAGGCAGCATTGCTCATTCCCTTGTCTCCGATGGCCCTCTCCAGCTGCGCCCTGTGTGTAAACAGAGCGAAGGCTGCCTGCTGCGACCCCTCTCCCTGCCCTTGCTGTCCTGTCTGTTTCTACACCAGCATGCCTTGCTGACCAGGCACATTCCCTGAACTCACTGGGTTGCCACAGCCTGGGTCACCACTGGGAGCCAGTTCTCGCTGCCTCAACTCTCCCGCAGCAGCTTCCCAGTGCTCGCAGGTGCTCAGCACTTCCTGGTTCTTGAGGTTTCCAGAACCCCTCATCTTCCTAGAGGAAGAGGTGCCCCCCATACCCATTTCTCCACTAATTCACACTTTTGGTCATCACAAGAGTAGGGAAGAAAAAGTTACTCCCCTCTGAGTCTGTGACTTATAATTAAAAAAACTACTTGAGCCTAGAGAGCTGGCTCAGTTGGTAAAGTCTTTGGCAAGCATAAGCAGAGTGCTCTTGTCTGGATCCCCAGCACCCACATAAAGTGCCTGGACACCCAGTACTGGGGAAGGGGAGACAAGCAGGTCCTTGGTACTCTCTTAGTAACCGGACTAGCCACACTGGTGAGCTCCAGGTTTAGGGAAATCTCAAAATAACAACAACAACAACAGCAACAACAACAACAACAACAACAACAACAACTTTATCTCATGGAAGATAAACGAAGAAGACACTTGACGTTGATCTTTGGACTGCACACAACACAGAGACCCATATACCCCCTTCCTCACTGACCACCCCCAGGAATTATTACCTTATCTCATTCTTCTCTATGATTAATCTTTTTTCAAATTATTTAAAACATTTATTTTATTGATTTTTAAGACATGTACTTCTATTTCTTTTTTTTCCTTTTTCTTTCTTTTTTTTTTTTCCCCGGAGCTGGGGACCGAACCCAGGGCCTTGCGCTTGCTAGGCAAACGCTCTACCACTGAGCTAAATCCCTAACCCCATGTACTTCTATTTCTAAGCACACACACATTTTACAGTGCTAGGAATCAAACCTCAGCTCTCATGCACGCTAGGCAAACACCCTACCACTGAACTTCACCCCACGTAGACTTTAAATCAATCTAAAATCAAATTTGTATTATAATAATTCAAAGTACCAAATTTACTTGGGGTTTTTTTTTCCCTCCCTTTCTCCCTCCAGTTTTTTTTTGAGACAGGGTTTCTCTGTGTAGCCCTGGGTGTCCTAGACCTCACACTATAGACAAGGCTGGACTTGAACTCAGAGATCTGCCTGCTTCTGCCTCCCAAATGCTGGGGTTAAAGGCATGGCTTTAAAGATTTATTTTTGTTATTTTAATTATGTGTAGGTCAATGTGTCTGTATATGGGTACATGCACGTTAGGGTACGCCCCTTCTTGCTGAAGCTCCAGGAAGCCAGAAGCATCAGATCCCCTGGAGAAGGTTGTGATCCACCCCATTGGACCAAGCTTGGGTCCTCTGGAAGAATAGCAAGAGCTCTTAATCTCCATCTCCTCACCACCCTTTTTCCTCCTTTTAATGGCATGTAATTTAATTTCATGTGGCATTTTCAGTCACTGGTTTTGCAGAATCAATATGGAAGATTCAGGAATTCCTGATATTGAGGGAGATGGTGCCAGCATGCCCAGTGTTTGGCAAAGTAAGTAATCATTTTCAGGTGCAATGATTGGACTTTGAATGATGCTTGGTAAATTGTTAGGCTCTTGAGACTTTCGTCTCTCCTCCCCTCCCTTCTTCCCTCCCTTCCTTGTCCCTCCTCTCCCTCCTCGTCCCTCCCCTCCTTCCTCCCTGCCTCTTCCCCCCCTTTCTCCTTTTCCCCTTCCTCCCGTTGTGTACTTGGAATTGAACTCAAGGACTCATGTATGCTAGGCATGTGCCCTACTACTGAGCAGCCCTGCTACCCCTCTTCCTTATGGTTAGAGCTACTGTAATACTAGATTAAGCTGGCATAGAGGAAGACTGGATCTGGGCCTGGTCTGTAGTTACATTTATTTCAGTGAAGGGAAACAAAGTTGTGCTTTTCTGGTTTGAAAGAGGTACAAAGCTAGATTCCCAGGGAATCCAGTGGTCTGTGTGTGTGTTTTTTTTTTAATGTCTTGACACTATTCATCTCATGGTGCAAAGTGGGAAAGTGGAGGTCAAGTTTTCCCACATGGAAAGAGCTAGGCCTGCCTTTTCCATTCACTTTAAAAATGTATCCTGCCACCCTCTCTCAGTGTATGGAATTCTCTTGGCCCTACAAAGAATTTGTTTAGTGTGGCCATGCAATTGGACTTTGCAAAACTCACCACGGAGTAACGGGGGAAAATGTCAGTTTTCCTCGTCAAAGCATATAGAGCCAACTGAGGCACGTCTTTGTGCTCAGCCACTTAGTGGGCTTCGTCAGAGGGTTTGCTCTGTAGCTTCACCTTTCTCACCATCTAAGCTGTCTGCAGAGCCTGAGGCCTGGCTCCACTCACTGGTCAGCCTGGCCAACTGGCTTTGGTTTTCTCCTGCAGCCACACCCAGAATCCATGCATGTACAACGCTTTGTCTAAAGTCAATGAAAGGTCGAGAAAGGGCTAGGATCTGGGCTGGGGGCTGAGTGATCTACGCACAGAAAGTCAGGCCCCTGAGTTAGTGGAGCGAGTGCCTCAGCTCTCTGGTGGCCAGGAGGATCAAGCACAGACTGATTTTGCTTTCCTAAAGCCTACGTGCTGATAGGATTTTCCATCCTTAAAATTATGGTGCACTCTGAAATGGAGATCATCTGAACTTTACCCAGGTCTTGCATTTCTAGGAGGAAAGTCTTATTTTTGCATTCGTTGAGTCTTTCTCGGCATCTCTCCCCAGTTTTCTTGTATTTGTTTTGTGTCCAAGCATGTGGGTTGGTTCTCATTTTTTCATGTTTTTCTGAGACTGTATGATCATCCTGTTTTCCCTTTCTTTCCTTCAAACCATCCCATGTACCTTTTCTTGCTTGACCTCTCACCCTTTAATATATAAGTATATAGTTAATATTTATGTATGTATATTCCCAGTATAAAAATACAGTTTGCTCAGTACATGTAATATCACACACACATGCACACGCACACACACACACACACACTCTCTCTCACATACATACATACTTTTCTCTCTCTCTCTCACACACACTCTCTCACACACATACTCTTTCACACACATAAACTTTCACACACACTCTCTGTCTCTCTCACACATAAACACAGAGACACACACATACATACACACACTCTCTCACACACACTCTTACACAATGCATACTCTCCCTCTCTCTCACACACACTCTCTCACACACACACTCTTTCACACACACACACACACATTCTCTCTCTCTCTCTCTCTCTCTCTCTCTCTCACACACACACACACACACACACACACACACACACACACACACACACACACTTCCTTTTCGGTTTGACCAGTTGCTACTAAATAACTAATTCCCTAGGGAAGACTTTCTCCTAGTCTGAGTTTCTTAGTTGCCTGTAGTTCTTTGGCTGTGTTTGAGGACCTGTGGGCTTTCTCCTTCCATATTCATTCTCATGCTCTTGCTCTTGCTTAGTTCATGGCTAGGTAGCTGTGTCAGTGAGACTTCATGGGTGTAACATTGCTGGGACACACAGTCTCAGATAAAACTACCTGTTCTGGCTCTTAAAATCGTCACGCTTGGAATATTACTCAGCTATCA
The DNA here is from genome assembly GCF_021556685.1 of Rattus norvegicus. Taxonomy (NCBI): domain Eukaryota; kingdom Metazoa; phylum Chordata; class Mammalia; order Rodentia; family Muridae; genus Rattus; species Rattus norvegicus. Next base: position 78,186,402 of record NC_141535.1, read on the forward strand.
AAAACAATGACTTTATGAAATTCATAGGCAAATGGATGGAACTGGAAAATATCCTGAGTGAGGTAACCCAATCACAGAAAAACACACATGGTATGCACTCATTGATAAGTGGATATTAGCCCAAATGCTTGAATTGCCCTAGATGCACAGAACACATGTAACTCAAGAAGGATGATCAAAATGTGGCTGCTTCACTCCTTCTTTGAAAGGGGAACAAGAATACCCTTGGGAGGGGATAGGGAGGCAAAGATTAAAACAGAGGCAGAAGGAACACCCATTCAGAGCCTGCCCCACATGTGGCCCACACATATACAGCCATCCAATTAGACAAGATGGATGAAGCAAAGAAGTGCAGGCCGACAGGAGCCGGATGTAGATCTCTCCTGAGAGACACAGCCAGAATACAGCAAATACAGAGGCGAATGCCAGCAGCAAACCACTGAACTGAGAATAGGACCCCCGTTGAAGGAATCAGAGAAAGAACTGGAAGAGCTTGAAGGGGCTCGAGACCCCATATGTACAACAAAGCCAAGCAACCAGAGCTTCCAGGGACTAAGCCCCTACCTAAAGACTATACATGGACTGACCCTGGACTCTGACCTCATAGGTAGCAATGAATATCCTAGTAAGAGCACCAGTGGAAGGGGAAGCCCTGGGTCCTGCTAAGACTGAACCCCCAGTGAACTAGATTGTTGGGGGGAGGGCGGAAATGGGGGGAGGGTGTGGAGGGGAACGCCCATAAAGAAGGGGACGGGGAGGGATTAGGGGGATGTTTGCCCGGAAACCGAGAAAGGGAATAACATTCGAAATGTAAATAAGAAATACTCAAGTTAATAAAGATAAAAAAAAATCATCATGCTTCCTCTTCTGCAGTGTTCCCTGAGCCCTCAGTGCAAAAATTGTGGGTATTAGTTCTTAACTGACGCTGACAACTGAACTATCCCAGTGAAGGCAAGTGGGAGGAGACAGTTGGTTACATGGAAAGCGTTTTAAAATTCAAAATACTGTTGGTGATTCTGGGAGTGGAGCAGAAGTGAGGGGAAAAACAAAACAAACCAACATAAACAAGTGGACTAGAGATACGGGTGTCAGGAGGGTGTTTGTGTACCAAGCACAGATCCTGGTTTTGTTCTCCAGCACTAAATAAACTAAGCAGGGCATTGCCTACCTATAACCACAGTTAGGTGGAGGCAGGAGGATCGGAAGGTCAGGGTCATCAACCCTGTCTCAGAAGAGGGAGATAGATTAAAGCAAATAGACAGATTGACGGTTGACTTAGTATAAAAATGAACCAGAAAGGATGATAGACAGGCATGGCTGGAAGTCATCCGTGGGTGGTGACCATAAGATGACCGAGCCACCTGGGTGATGTGGCATGCTCTTAAAGGCACCATTGTGTTGGGTGGAGAAGTAGGTCACAGCTCACTGACAGAGAGCATTGACTTACAGAACTGTCTACTGCAGCAGTGTCCAGACCACGCAGGATGTCTTCATGAGACCAAGGGCTATTATTACACACGAATAACTTTATATTTTATGTGTGTGCTTGCCTAAGATATACACATATTCATTATAATTGTCATAAATTTGCCTTTGTGTCCAAACTATGGAACATCCAGTGAGATAACAGTAATTTACCATGCCAGCTAAAAGAATATGGGATTCCTTTTGTGAACACCATAAGTATTTTAATTAAGACAGGTATACTAATTTTTCGACTATAGTAAACTGGTTGCAAGAATGCTGGAACCAGGGATTAGAGATTGGTGGGAACGGTCTTTATGTGTGTTCTTGCATTTCGGTCCCTAGGCTAAACTATACAGACATGAAAGCTAAAAGCCTTTAAGTAATGAACGAAAATTTATTTTAAAAGAATGCTTTTATTGGTCTCTCAGTGAGGATAAAGTTTGTGTCCTGCCACTTGGCGCCTCCCTGCTCACCCCATGGAGGGAAGCTTGCATTCCCCTGTGTCTGTTGTCCTTCCAGGGGGTGGGAACACAAAGGACTGTGATCCACAGTCATGGAGAGACAACTGCAGTGCTCTTGTTGGAAGTCAGTGAGGAGCACAGGGCAGCCACGGGGCAAAGGCTTCCTGTCTTGCCCAGATCAAGGCCCTTGAGTGTCCTGGAGTGTAGACCACAGTAGATTCTGGGTCTCCCTTTTTTGGTTGGAGTGAGAGATCTCTGGGAGGGGCTGTGCTGTCCCATCAGTCCTGCAGAGTGCCGCCCTTCATGCTTCACCTCAGACCTTGGTTATTATCCTGAGAGAGGATAATGTATGTCCTGCCATGGAGCCTTCCTTTACACTGCACATAGCTTGTCTGCTCCTATGCTTTGACCCCAGTCCCTCTTGTGATAACTGGGCTGCAGCATAGTGGAACCAGACAGTCTTTACTCCAGAATCCCACCACAGGCAAGGTGGTCACAGCAGGCTTCTGGGGACTATGTGACTGGGTAAATCAGTAAAATCCCCAACGTGTTGCCTCATGAAATCCTTGGGAAGATCTGATGGTGAAGATGATCTGATGGTTCTTGTATAGAGGACTGTTGAATATTTCATAGTGGTTCCGTACAGCCCGTGGGGAAGTAATGTAGACCTTAGGGCTTTGAAGCAAGTTGTTTATGAAAGTCTCTTATGATGGAGTGACAGGGACAACAATACCTGCTGAGCTCATGGAGTGCTGGCTCCTAAATGTGGGTCACCCTGATAATGGGGAGTGGCGGGGCCTGAGCAATCATCAGCACCTGTTACCACTGATGTGGCTAAGGACTGCTGATATGCAGATATCAAGTACGCAGATGTCCTGTGGCCAGACAAGGAAACGGGTGTGACTGATGGTCTGTGTGAGTGACGGTTTCTGTCAAACAAGAACAGATTTAGTATACTTAGGTTTGAACATCAGCTGAAAACAGAACTGTCTATAAATTCAACACAGGCAGCGTGCCAGTAGAATTGTTCAGTGAAAAGAGTGTTCTGAGATGAGTTGCAAAATGTATGAACACTGAAAATCCAGCATGTGAATGTTAATGGTGGCTTCAGTCTGAACTGCCAACAATGGGAAGCAACCAAGGTGTCCTTCAGTAGACTAATGGATAAATTTTAATGTACTATACAAGACAGTATTGTGTACAAAGGTTTAAAAGGGCATCCTCTTAATCCACAAAAATACAGTTTGGAATCTTCTATCTGTGGCTGAATGAAGAAGCCAAATGGCTGTTTGTTGAGTGAGTCCATATAAGTGCATATGATGTTCTGGAGAAGGCAAAGGAGTGGACACAGAAATATGAGCAGCTTTCAGGGGCTTGGGTGGGGGATGGATGAAACATTGGGGATTTTTAGGGCAGTGAATTTATTCTGTATCATCCTGTAAAGGCAGATACGTGACAGCGTGTATTCATCAAAGACCAAAGCATGGACATCACAAAGGGCGGAGCTTTAAGGACTTTAGTGACTAATCACACATTGAGAATGGTGTAACCACTGTAATAAATGGGCCCCATCTGAAATGCAAGAACTCTATAGTAGGGGACATGGTATTCAGGGATTGCATGGGAGCTCCCAGCACTCTCTGCTTCATTCTTCTGTTAATCTGAAAGCGATTGTTGGGGGGAGGATGGTGAGGGGAAGCCCTTATAGAAGGGGAGGGGGAGGGGCTAGAGGGATGTTGGCCCGGAAACCAGGAAGGGGAATAATAATCAAAATGTAAATAAGAAATACTCAAGTTAATAAAGATAAAAAAAGTAAAGTTTGTTTACGAACTAGCAACAGTGCTTCCAGCCCTCTTTACAAGATAAGGGGTACATGAAGTGGGCAGCCACCTTCGATCTGAGAGGCAGTTGGCACAATGGTTGAGCTAGACAGTCTGTGTTCACATCTTACTGCCACCTCAACTCATCTTGGAGCCCTAGGCAAGTTTCTGACCTCGCTTTGCTCGTCTGTGTAATGGGATAATGATCAAACCATCCTCATTCACAGTTGGGCGTAAGGATGAAGCAAGTGACTGTGAAACCCCAGAGGGCAGAGCTCTGCCCATTATGCAAGTGATATTTCATTCACCCTGAACTTGGCTCTAGAGGATGTGCCCCACACCAACAAGTAGAGGGATCAAAGGCTCAGGGCACGCTTCCTAACTCTTAGGTTCTACATGCTCTCCTGAGAACATGGTCCTTTTCAACCTGGAACATGCCTCTCCTTCTCACCTGGCTAATGTTGACTTCTTTTGGAAGACAAAATTTTAAAGCCATCCTTGCCCTAGAACTTTGTATTTCTTTTGCAGTTAGGGGCTCTCTTCTGCTCCTGCACCCGCTTGAGTGGTACTTTGATGCAGCATGGCGACTTGCCTATGCTCTCCCGTATTTATTGGGCAGAGCAGGATTCAACACCATCCCAGCTGCTAGCCCAGTGTCAGACACATGCTTAGCAGAATCAAGACGGTAATGGTAGCGTACAGTGGGAAGTGGATGACACAGGGATGTCGGTGGTCGTGTTAGGTGAGATGTGTTAAGTAGAGGTCCGTGATTCCATCCGAAGGGGCTCCTGGACCGAGGGAATGAAGAGGGCTCCTTCCATGTTACTTGTGCTGTGACAGTGACCACATTTTTCAGAGGGTATGACACAGCCCTGGCTGTGGGATCATCGATGCAGACATGCTTGGGATTGCAATGTTGACATTCTTTTCTGTGTAAGGATTAATCGAAAATTGTTTGGTTCATCACAAGATTAGTTATATCATTCAGGAGTACTAATCTGACGGAATCAGACAGCGTATCACAAAGATGGTTGCACAGCCAAGTTTATCATAGGACTGCTTACACTAGTAAAATTACAATATTGGCTAAATGATTAAAAAGGATGTCACCACAGACACACAAACACACACACACACACACACACACACACACACACACACACACACACACACACACACACACACACACACACACACACACCACAGAGCTGTTAAGAACAAAACAGTAACTAAAGAGTACACATGGGACCCATGACTCCAGCTCATATGTAGCAGAGGATGGCATTGTCTGGTTTCAATAGGAGGAGAAGCCTTTGGTCCTCTGAAGATTCATTTCCCCAGTGTAGGGGAATGCCAGGAAGTTGAGGTGGGAGTGGGTGGGAGGGGGAGCACCTTCATAGAAGCAGAAGGAGGGAGATGGGAGAGGGGGAAACTGAAAAAGGAGATAACATTTGAAATGTAAATACAGAAAATATCTAATAAAAAAGTGGAAAGAAAAAACAAAACAGTGATGTTTTCAGGGAAGTTACTATATATGGAGATCATGTTAGCCAAAGTAATCTAAACCCAGAAAGATTACTACCGCTTGTCTTCCTTTACATGCTAGATCTAAGAAGAAAGAACATGAAAAGGAAAGTAGAAGGGACACAAAGAACAGAAAGGGGGCCAGAGGAATGGGTGGGAAGGATACATGTGGGGAAGGCTGGGGGCAGTGATGTATATGTATGTAAATGCATATATACATATGTAAGTACCATATATATGTGTGTGAAAATGTCATATACATACAATCTCATACAGCCAATATCATGGATTTTAAGGCAAATTGATTTGGTTAATCACTTTTAATTATAAATTTGATTTCAGTGGACCATAAGATAATATCTAATGTATACAACATGGACATTGCACCCATGACACCTGGGGTGATCTACACAACATCTGCACAAGACTGGGCCTGTCAGCATCTCATCATGGATGGGAGAGAGTATCAAGAGGTCCTATCCTTCCCCAAGGACTGTTGGCAGTGGTTGCTAGGGATCTTTTTCTCAGTAGTCTAGCCACTGAAAAGCAGCTACGCTCCATTAAACAACCTTTCACACATCCTCGTGTCAGGAAGTGTATTAACATTCACTGGGGCACTCGTGCACACACACACACACACACACACACACACACACACACACACACACCCCCTCTGAGGTAGGCAGGGGACTGCTTGAGATAAAAGAATTCTTTTATCAGATGAGGATGGAGGGTAGGGTGGAAACAACTAAGACTCTTTATCCAAGAATTAACAAGAAAAATAATTTTTATTTTACAAAGTTAGAAATAGAAACCCCTCACTTTCTTTTAATTTACCTTTGTTCATATGTCCACTGTTGTGATATACTTGGCCCTTGTTACTCCCCCCACCCCACTCTTGCTTACCCCTTCGACATCCCAGCCACTCCCTACTTTCACGTCTGCTATTTGTGCACACTGAGACAGCTCACCGTGAGCGACACCACGAAGAAAATGGCACCTCCCTTCCCAGTCTCTGCCAGAGAAGTCTCTGTCTACAGTGGGCAGTTGTTATTGCAGAGATAGATCAAGTGCTGAGAATGAGAGAGACCGGTGAGTGCTCAGCCCTAAAGAGGACATCTATACCCTCCCTCCAAGGCTCAGGGAGCATCATGGAAGAGGGAACAGAGAGACTAAAGAGCCGAAGGATGGGAGTGAGTCCCATGAGGTAGCGTGGCCTTCAGCATCATGAACGCACAGCAGCTGGATCACACGAGACTGGCCCATCCAACGATACATTGGACAGGGGAGGGCTTCATTAGGTCCCACTCATCCCTGAGGAGTGATTGGCAGTTAATGGTCGGCTGAAGCACTAGTCCATGGGTACAAGTGTGACAAATGTAACACCTGTCACCTGTTAATGAACGAGGTACGCTGTAGCAAACGTTTTCAGGAGAATCCCTGGAGAATGCCTGGTTTTATTAAGAAGCCGAGTTACAGTTCTTTGAACACAGCATTTGACATTTTCTCTGTGCCTTTAGTATTTGTTGCCGTCAAAGATTTTTATAATAAGGTTGCCTCAGAGGGACTCAGGAACCACCAACCAGGAAGGATCTGCAAGCACAATGCTATGGTGGATCTAAATGTTTGTGTGTGTGTGCAGGTTCTTGGGTAACATGGGAAAGAAGAAGAATGAAATCGCTTTGGCCACTTGTGGAGGTGACACACTGAGGAACGAGGGTAAAGAGAGGCGAATGTTGAGCGTTCGTCCTGCCTTGCTTGGGAACTTCATCTTCCCCGCTGATTACAAACATCCTTCTCAGAGTTGAGACCCAGCAAGGGGTGAAGGGTCTTTACCCTCACACACCACCACATGCCTTAGGTTTTCCAGGAAAAAATTTCAAACCTGATAAAGCTCCTAGATCCAACTACCAAGTATTAAGCTACTCCCAAGGCCTGGGGAAAATGTTAAACTCTATCACCAGAATTCAGCAAGTGTTTCCCAGAATCTCCAAGCCTTTGCTGAGCAAATGAGTCTCTTCCCACCACAGAAGCAGCCGTCATGGAAGGCTGTGGTGGCAGAATTAGAGTGAGGGAGAAGCATGATCACAGACCCCAGTCTCAGTCTCTGCCGTGGTTGAATCTACGGTCTCTGTCTTTTCCAAGAATCTGTGAAAGTGGGGTTGCAAATATGACCATGGACAAGGTCTGTCATGGCATTGAGGATTAAGGCAGAGCTTGGGGAGGTGTGTGGCAAAATGGCTCAGTCATTAGAGTTGCTCGCTGCAGAAACATGGTGACCAGAGTTCCATCCCCTGTAAAGTCGGAAGAAGGACTGACTCCGTGGACTGGCCTTCCAGCCTCCACAGGTGCGCTGTGCCACGTGAGTGCTCATGTATACATCATATGTAAAGTGATTTTGAAGAACAATCTAAGTATTAAAACGGGACGATGGGAGGATGGCTGCTCAGTGGGTCACTTACTTGCTGTGTAAGCATGCAGAGCTGAGTCTGCACTCATGGAGAAGTCAGCACAGTGGCGTGTGCCTACGGTCCTGAGCACTGACACTTGCTGGCCAGACAGGGATCTGGTGACTCAGTGGACTTCCAGGGCTCTGGTCAGGTCTGTGTTTCTTTGTATTCAGACAGATACTTACGTGGCTTTCCGGTTAGCTTGAAAGCTGTTTGAACTCAAGGGAGCTTTTGCTTTCCTCAGGGCTTTGCCTCATTCTATGAAGACCATTTTGCTGACACATACTAACCTCGCACTTGTTTCTCACTTGACAGGGAGAGACCTTGTCCTCCAAAATGAGCCGGAAGTGACCGAAACAGACTTCCCTACCTACAGATAGCACAGAAGCTTCTGCACAGATACATACATACATGAGCATGTACACATAGATACAGATACATACATAGAAGGACTGAGGCAAAGTTTCACATGTTAACAGTGGTATAGTTCAGTTAAAAAAGAGCTTTGGGGGAGGATGAGTGGAAACATTGTCAGATTAAATTACTTTTGCGGGGATGCACTTCAAGTAGGGCATGGGTATTTAAGGTGGGGCACTGGGTGAGACTATGGAGGGAATGATTGTGCATGGGGAATTGTTAAGGCTGCATTAGTAAACCCTGGCCTCTCTATCAGGGCATGTTTGAAACTTACCAAAGTAATGTTTTAATGACCCAAATTATCTAATAACATAAGCTCTCTAAAATGTTACGCAATTTCTTAAAAGCGAATGCTAAATTCATCAGTGTTTCTAATATTTTCATTTCAAATCACAAATGTAAACTACAGAACGATGGGTGATTTTACGGGCAGTGAAGAGATGGGTTATATTCAACATGATACATAATTAAGATAGCAAGTGTGTACAGATGTTTCTATATGTGCGTTTATTTACCTTAAATATTTGCTTGTCAATGATATTTCGTTCGTTGGAGCCACAGACACTAACCTAGCAAGGAGGCAGCTGAGCGGTCCTGAATGCTGGGGCATCACTTTCCCAAGCATTGTTGTACCTTCTCAGCTGACCATGGATTCTTAATGACCATCAAGACCCTTGGCTGAGATGCCAACTGGGCCTTTGCCCAGGACACAGAAAGGCCTCTAGAGTGTTCTTTGGCGTTACTATGGTAGTGCTGGCCCAGTGAGGTCTGTGGGTTGAAATTCTACCATTACTTATTTTTTTTTAATTCCTGGAAGTTGGAACTCCCAGGCTGAGAGCAAGTAGTGGCTTCCAGAGCTTCAGTTAAGTCTGTGTTCTTTTTGTTTTCAGCCAGACAATTAAGTGGCTCTCCGGCTGGTTCTAAAGATGTTTAAACTTGAGTGAACTTTCACTCTTTCCAGGGCTCTGCATCACCGATACATGTTAATCTACCACTTGACTCATGTGAGCCAAACTGTAAGTTACAACTCATTAGTGATTCTGAGTCAAGTCAGTGAGTGACCAGAACCCCGTGAAGAACATCTGGAAACAGGCAGGTGGTCAGAATGCAAAATGCCTCCTGGAACCCAGGCCTCATTGAGAAATAGTCCATTGTAAATACATCACTAGTTCTCAGTATATTGTCCAGAATATACTCCCAAGAAAACATATAGCACCAAGTGCAATAAATACATAAATAAAACATGTTAAAGGTAAGAATTTTCTCATGGCGGATTCCCAACAAGAATCTTGAAACCTGCCACTTCCATATGATTTGGAGAAATCTGTAACATGGACAATGGCAAGGACTAATTATAAACTGAAACTAAAGAGATAGTCTTAAAAGAAAACAGATGCCAAAATGCAGCCTGTCTTAAAACAAATGTAAAAGAAAAACAACAACAACAACAACAACAACAATAATAATAAATAACAAGAACAACAATAATAATGTTGCTGCCCCATGCTGCATAGTTTTATGTCAACTTGACACAAGCTAAAGTCACTGTAGAGGTGGGAACCTTGATTAAGAAAATGCTCCTTTGATGACAGATTGTGATGGGAAAGTGTAAGCAAAGTAAACCCTTCCTTCTCCAAGTCGCTTTGGGTCCTGGGGCTTTATCACAGTAATAATAACCTAAGTAAGACAGTAAGACAGTGGCAGACCACTCGTTTAGAAGCACTGACCTGGTCTAGCTTGCTCATTTTAGTGCCCTAGGTCACATAGATACTTAGTATGAGAACGAGGATAGAAGATGGGTTTATGTCCCTTTGAGATGGAGGGCTTCATTCATAACTTCATCCAACCTTATGTAGAATCATACACACACACACACACACACACACACACACACACACACACACACACACACACTCTGCAAATAGATGACAAAGTGTACTCCATAGCATTCTAGAAGGGACCTTGGTTACATATTTCCTTCCTAGTTCAGCTTATCCACTTAAATCACTTAGCATTTTACTTTTCTGCACCATACCTTGGGCTTTCTCTCTATAGCCTGTAGCATAAATGCCAGAATGCTACTTTTAAAATACCCAATGAAAGCAACTTAAGGAAGGAAAGGTTTATTTTGGCTCATGGTTTAAGGGGAGACAGTCCCATCACCAAATAAGGCCTGGCAGCCAGATCGTGAGTCAGATGGCCACATTGATGAACAGTGATGAATGTTGCTGTTCAGTACATTGTCTCCTTTTTATTCAAGCTTCTTCAGTGCTTTTTGCTTTTTGTTCACAGTCTGGTATGTTACCAAGACTTGCCATGGCCATTGTTAGCTTAGTCTACATTTGTCTGTCAAGAGAGTTCATAGAAAGCAGTGCACAGCTCTTCCTCTCCTCTCCTCTCCTCTCCTCTCCTCTCCTCTCCTCTCCTCTCCTCTCCTCTCCTCTCCTCTCCTCTCCTCTCCTCTCCCCTCCCCTCCCTCCCCTCCCCTCCCCTCCCCTCCCCTTCCCTTCCCTTCTCTTCCTTCTCCTCTCCTCTCCTCCCCCTCCCCAATCTTTCTTTCTCTTTTTCTCCTCTCCTACTTTGGTTTTGTGCAACAGGTCTCTGTCTACATGTAGTACTGGCTAGGAATTCATTATGTAGATTAGGCTGGCCTCAAACTCAGAGATCCTCCTACTTTTGCCTCTAGAGTATTGAGTTTATAGGCATGCACCACCCCATCTAGCCCCTTTTTTTCTCTATAGAGCCTTGCCACTAAACATTTGTTAACATAACTTTTCTAGGGGGTTTCTGAGTTCATCCAAGTTAATTTCAGTTATCAACTTGGCCAATTAACACATGACAATCAGAGGCTTCGTCCTTTAATCTCATTGAAGAATCCAAGTCTTCTGAGCTCTTGGCTAGTTCTTTCCCTTGTAGGCCTAGCCAAAAGGAGTCTTGCAGGTATTATGTACTCTGTATGGTTAGGGAATTTTAGTTTGTTTTTCTTCAGAGAGGAGGTGGCCATATGGACTAGACCCTTGGGTGCTCTTAAAAGAGGAATGGCTAACAAACTGGATCCTTTTCTTAAAAAAGAAATATGACCATTTATTTATTTATATTTAATGTGCACTGGCATTTTATCGGCTTGTATTTCTGGGTGAAGTTGTTGGATCCCCTGGAACTAGAATTACAGACAGTTATTAGCTGCCATTGTACTTGGTCCTCTGGAAGAATGGCTGTGCTCTTAACGGCTCAGCCATCTCTTCAGCCCAGAAATTGGATCCTTAATACCATTTTTTTTTTTGCGTGTGTGTGTGTGTGTGTGTGTGTGTGTGTGTGCGCGCACGCGCGCCCAAAGATGATGTCAGATGTCTTTCTCAATTGTTCTCAATTATATATGTCAAGGCAGAGTTTGCTTCTGAACACAGAGTTTGCAATTCTGGCTAGTCTATCTTACCAGGTTAAACCAGGGACTCCCTGTTACTGTCACGGGGGGGCGGGGGCTGGGAACATTGGCAGCCACCATACCTGCTTGGCTTTTACATGGCTGCTGGGGATCCAAACTATGGTCATTGCACACAGCAGCTAAAAGTTACATTTATACAGCCCCAGAGCATGCTAGAACACACATGGAGAGGCCAGGCAACCTGGGAAGCTGGCCTTCTCCTTTCACTGTGTGGTCCTAGAGATCTAACTCAAATCATAAGGCTTGGTACCAAGTGCTTTAACCCTCTGAACCATCTTACCATTCCCCCTCAATGCCATTTTTAAGAGACAGGGCACCTTCTGTAGTGCTCCGTGTTGGTAGAGCATCCTGTGGCCCTGGCTCTTCAGTCAGTCAGAACTCAGCTTCAGGCCGTTTCCATTTCACCTGCAGCACCCACAGTTGCATTTGAGTCAGACTCAAGAGAGAGACTCCTCTGTCCAAATTAGAGAGGGAAGCCCAGTGCTGACATAGACATGGACTGAGGGATTTTGATTTTGCTGAACTTGATACAGCAAATTTCAATGGTGTGGTTTTTTTAAAAGAGAAATTATTCTTGAGTATGGTTTTTGTTCCTGTGAGAGAAAGTCAACTTGGTTGTTTTGTTTTAATTGAAAATCTTCACAGTAAAATGGAGTCTCGTCTGTTTCTTTTGGTCCTAGGTTCCTTGCCTTGACTCCGTGGAGAGTGTATCATCTCATTTCTGTCATGATACTTGGTCGTGTTATCATGCAAATCATCAAGGACATGGTTTTGTCCAGGGCAAGAGGTAAGACTATGCAACTTGATTATTTTTTTGTGTGTGTGCATTTTATTTCTAGAGTCTAAATGTGTAATTTTTGTGTGGATATATTTATCTTTTGAACATGAGGATCATGTAACAGACATTTCCTGTCCCCACCCACCCACCCTGGGTGTCTGAGATGGGGTCTTACTCTCTTCCCAGGTTAGCCTAGAACTCCCAGTGATCCTCTTGTCTCAGCTTGCTAAGTGCTGGGATTTAGACAGGAGTCACCATTGTCTGTGTTTGCTTTTTACACACACACACACACACACACACACACACACACACACACACACACACACATACACACTTTAAATTTTACTTTTTTGTTCAGTGCTGGGGGTTAAACCCAGGCCCTTGCACATGTTAGCCAAACAGTGTACCACTGAGCTAAGTCCCAAACTTATAATCTATTTTATGATTCCGTCTCTTGTCAGAACAGGTAAAAGATCCATGTGCCGGGCTCTTCCTTGGTTTTAAGAGATGTCACATGCCAGGGTGATATTTAAGCAGGCTGCTGTAAGAAGAGCAGTTAAATATTTACTCCACCCTACAAGCTCATACCCGGCCCCTGGAAAATGCAGTAGTCTGAGAACAGCTTTCTTTCCCCTCAGCAAAGGAAGCAACAAGCTTAAAACTTCACCATTAGTTACATAAAAGTTCTGGGTGGTGTGTTGGAAAGAGAAGCAAGGGTAAGCACTACACGTTAACTAGGGTGGGAGCTTGACTCATTTTTAAAGAGTGCTTAGTTTCCTTAGGAGCTATGTACTGTCTGCCCCTGAGTGCAGACTTTCTAGGCATCTCCATGCCTCCTCTACCAGTGCTTGAACTAATTTTTGTAAATGGGCAAAAATCCCTCCTGCACATAAGAGTCTACAAAAATCCTTAAGATGAGGCTTCAGTTAGGGTCTATATGGACTGCTGTGAATAGGAACTTTCCAGATTCCCCATCATGGGGATGCATTATGAGAGAGGCACCATCTCTCAAACAAGACCTTGAGCCCTGGAGTTTGACCATCATGGTGTTCCGTGGGTTAGCTTTAAAGCATGGTGTTCCGTGGGTTAGCTTTAAAGCTGGTTCATGTTTAAGTGCCCAGTTCTTAAACCGAGTGCTACAGCAACAGCTTGTTTTACGTTATGGTATGGGGGTGTGGAGGTGACTCCTTCACACCTAGCCTTTCTGGGAAGGTAAACAAATTCATTTTGTCTAGTTCAGGCATCTCAACAGACCCACAGATTCAAATTATGTTCTCACATAGACATTGCCTTCTTCCCCTCACCCCTTTCTAAGAATAGATGCCCAGTTCCCTTGCTTTCAACCCCAACAGCATTTGCTGTTGTGTCCCAGTTGCGCTGCACCATCCTGAGGCTAATACCTCACTCCTCAGGATCTGAGGAGATATTGGTTAGGCAAGCCTTGTGTTTCTGTATTGATTCATAGTGAGAGGAGGAGGGCTGTTTTCTTGGATGTATTTGGAACAAGTTCCTCCCTCAGGAGAAAGCAATTCGTGGATGTGCTCACAAGCAGCTAAACCTCATTGACCACCCAGGAGGTTGAGCAGCTGAGTACTCTCCCTTGGGTGTTCACGCTGGCCACACCACAGGCCAGCGTGAGTTAAGTGAGTCAAAAAGATCAGAGGAATGAGGAGAGGAGGAGCTGAAGGACTTGGCTTCCTAGTGCGAGTGTGAGTGCGGGGACATCCTTGAAAACGAGGCTGTCCTGAAGTCCTTCGGCTCCAGCTCTCAGAGCCCACCAGGGGCTTCAGTTCTCACTTAAGCCAGCCATTCTAGTAGCTACACCATGGAAATTAATGTTAATGTCTGTGGAACCCCCTCTCCCCCTTGTAACAAAGCTGTCCTTAAAAACACTGAGGAAGGACAGCTGAGGTCTACCAGCCTAAGCCTCTGTAATTCTTGAATTTGCATTGCCAAAGCAGGCCTGCGATCTTGGTGACTTGGAGGCCAAGGCCGAGGGATCGAGGGATCGGAAGTTTGAGGCCCGCCTGGGCTAGCCCAGGGAGGAAGTACAAAGCTACCGAGGGGCTGCTGATTGAGATCCTGTCTTAAAATAAAAAGGGGATCTAGTTCAGTCGTACAGTGCTTACCCACATGCACCAGCCTTCGGTCTGGTCCTTCATGGTGCAAGAAAAAAGGAAGGCTAACCAACATGAAGAAAACAAGAGTAATTCTTAAGCTCGTTGGTGTCTGTTCCCAGCTGTGGAGAAACTGCAGGGTCTATGGTTTCCTGTGGCTGCTTTAATGAATTACCACACGCTTGGTGGCTCTGAAGCAGCAGACAGCACTTTCCCCTGTGTGTTCAAACAACACACCAGGTCTATAGTTACCATGGAGGCTCTAGTGAAGGACCCACCCCTGTCTCTTCCTGACTTTGGTTGGTGCTGTTGCCCCTGGGTTAAAGCTGCATCATCACGGTCCTCGGCTCTATGGCTACATCAGCTTCTCTTGTGCTCGCTCAGACCTCCCTCCGAGCTCTCTGCAAGGAATGCTTGCGATTGTGATTGGTGCCCACCCGGGTGACATAGGCCGATCGTCTCTATTCTTAACATTTTGACACTTGTAAAGTCCCCTTTTCTCTATGAAGAAACATTCACAGATATGCAGCCTGCTTTGGTGACGAAACGGCTTTATCCTGTAACAGAAGAGAAACCATGTTTTTCCCTTTAGGATTTATTTATTTCATTTATGTGAGTACACTGTAGCTATCTTCAGACACACCAGAAGGGGGCATTGAATACAATTCCAGATGGTCAGGAGCCACCATGTGGTTGCTGGGAATTGAACTCAGGACCTCTGGAAGAACAGTCAGTGCTCCTAACCACTGAGGCACCTCTCCAGCTTGAGAACCGATTCTTACACCACAGATTCAGGTGAAGGGCTACAGTGAGTGACAGTGACATTGTGGCTGTCCCCCCCCCCAGCCCTTCAGCTGGCAAAGTCAGGACATCTGGGGCACTTTGTCTTCCCATTAGTCAGTCTATAAGTGTCTCTTTGAGCCAAGGAGACTTATAAGCATCAGTTTCTAACGAGGATGCAGACATGCTGGCCTCTTCGGCAGACCCATCTTTCTCTTGGGGTTTCCACTGAAAGATGTTCTGAGCACAGCATTTCTATGCATGAAATAAGGGAAGAGGAAAAGATGGGTTTCCTTCTTCTGCTTTCCCCAGGCATTGGCTGGAGAAACCCTTGGGCCTTCTTTGCCCCTCTTTACTGAGTCTTTTAGGACAAAGACCCAATTGAGCCTCCATGAATAGCTGGCCAGGGATGGCAGCAGGGCTTCCAACCCAACACAGTGCTGGCTCACTCGGCTTCTCACAGGGAGACATAGACTTCATTGCAAGCTATATCTAGAAGCAGCTGTGGGATCGAGGAAGCTCCCATGAGTCACTCTGAGATCCTGGTTCTGCTCACAACAGCAGCCAGTGAAGCCCTGGCCCTGGTCAGCAGAGCTTTCTGGGATCTGCTGCCTCTTTCCCGTTCTGAGCTGCCCACTTTCCACATTCTTGGCTACAGATAGGAACTTTGCTGGCTATGAGTTTGATTGTGTCCTTTCCCCCCACCCCCATGTATTTTTTTTCACTATACATTCCCTCATTTTAAGTGCACATCCCTATAAACTGTGTGCACATGACTGAATAGTTAATTGTGAAGTTTTTCATGTTAGACGTGGACTCTACCCACTGAGAAGCAAGCAAAACCCATGCCTTCTCCTTTCTGGCCCCCATGATCCTCCCTGACATGCCCTTCATGTGAAACAAACGGAGAAAGGGAAGGAGAGACACAATCGTGTGCATTAGTTTTTCTCTGCAAAGCATGTGATACCCAGGCCAGTATCCATAGACCCTGGAAGTATGCACCCCTGTGCACCTCTGCATCACGGCTCACTCTCAGGCTCTGAGGCTGTCTTTGTAGTATGAACAATTTCTCCTATGCCTTTAAACTTGTCCGTGACCATTCCCACGGTTATCAGGGTCAGCCGTCTCCACTTCGGGTTCTAAGATCTACAGAGACTACCTGTGAGGAAAGAGGGACTAGTAGGTGTCCCTACCTCTGCCCACAGCCATGTGGCAGGGGGTCATTGTGTAACCACTCTGTCTTTCTGTTTTCTCTTCTGTGAAATCCACATTACCTAGTGATGCCACAGCCTAGCAGTCTCTTGATTATTAAGATTAGACCTAGTTGAGGTTGGGCCTACAGTCTCTAGTCCTTCATACACTCTCCCTTTGTTATTCTGTCTTGGCTTATCTGTGTGGTGGCTGCTTGTCTGAGCTCAGCCCTTGGGGGCTTGTCAAGGTAACCTGTAAAGTCCCAGAGTCAGTGCACTCTGCTCACTTTCTACGCCTCTGCTCCTGTGTGTCAGCTGTGAGTTTTACCTTTTCCCTCCTCAGCCCTTTGCTAGTTGTGCTGGGCTTTGACCCCATCTTTGTCAGAACTTCCTCCTTCTACACAATCCCTACTAGATCCATGCTCAGTGGTGGTAGCAATTTCACAGTTTCCCAGCAATCTTATCCCTCAACCAACCATAGTTACTTCTCCAACTCTTAACAATAAGACAGGCATCTCATGTTAGAATCTCTTGTCTTTACTGTTGGCTCCAGAGTCATTGGAGAAACACTGTGAAGACTCAAGTTAGACTATTGTGAGGTGAGGGCAGACTGCTGTGTTTTCTATCCAAATCAGTAACTCCAGTCCACATTGTTGCTCACAACTACCTTGGGTTAAGTTGACTTCCCATTATATGCTCTTTGACTCTAGACAGTTTGAGCTATTCTAGAAGCTACAGGAAACACAGTTGTTTCAGAGGCCCAGTGGGGGCAGAAGTCTAGTATTCTAACATGATTTGAGGAACAATTCATACCTACATTTATGCAACCAAGACGGTAAAGGAAACCAGGTCCATTGCATGATTGCAAATTGTCCGAAGAATTGGAAGCCAAGAATTTTGTGTAGCTTTTCCATAGCAGTAAATGTTATGATGAATTTGATATGGGATGTTCACCTCATAGGGGATATTCAAGAACACACAAGGTGATACCTTTGGCATTTGGTTCAATAGAAAGTGCAGAAAATGTTTTATAATTGTTTCGAATTGAGCTTCATTAAATCTAGTAGCTAAGAGTACATAATCAAGACTTGGTCCAATAAAGGTAATCCCTGGAGTTTTAACAAGCAATTGGTCAATCAATCATTCTATCTGTCTATCCATCTATCCATCCATCTACTTTCTATCTACTTACCTATCTATCTACTATCTTTCTATATACTTATTTATCTCTCTCTCTCTGCCTGCCTGTCTCTGTCTATTCATCCATCCATCCATCCATCCATCCATCCATCCATCCATCCATCCATCCACTTGTCTATCTGCCTGTCTATTTATCTACTTATCTATCTATCAATTGATCTATCACCTGCCTATCTATCTTATCTATCTATCTATCTATCTATCTATCTATCTATCTATCTATCTATCTATCTATCTACTTAGCTATCTATCTTCATCATCATCTATCTACTATGTATCTTTCTATCTAGTATCTATTGTCTATCTTCACATTTTCATCAATTTATTTTTTTTCTGTTGATTTCCCTGGAGCTAAGATACAAGTTTAAAATATCTGAACACTGTACATTCACTTCAGTACCATTTCTGTTACTCCCATTTGAGCAGTCATGGTTCTGTCCTCTCTGAAGTATAATGGTTTACCTCTTATCAAATTTCATACTGATTCTTTGATAGCACCTTTTCTTAAGTGGACATGCTTTCTTCCCCCCGGGCAGGGACTATGTTCTAGAGTGCCTGTCCTACCTTTATGATACCTCCTTAAGGGTTTTATAGACTGTCACCTGCATTCTTCATGGTAATGGACACCGACACTGTATGGATTGACAATATATACCACTCAAGAGACATGAGCATTCTGCTTGCAGAAGCTTGGGATATTTCTAAGCTGGCCAATGTTCCCGGGGAGTGATGACTTGCTTAAGTTTTACATTTCACTTCCTCTTGCAGGTGCACAGTTGTGGAGGAGCCTCAGTGAAAGGTAGGGAATTTTGCTTCAACAGCGTGGCTTATGGATGGCAGGGCGGTGGGATGGGTGGGTGACTTGAGTTGCAGAGGTGTATTGCTAAATTGATGTTGTGGTGACAGGGACCCAAGTCCCTGTAATGATTTGCAAGACTGTGGAAAGTAAAGCTGAAGGTGAGGACAAGATGGGGAGTCACTCCAGGGATACATGCACTTCTCTGAGTGGCTGGGCAGTGGATTTGTGAATCATGTGTGAGGATGCAGCAGGGAGGGAGAGGGACCTTTCTGTTTGAAGTCTTCTCTCAGATTCAGTTTTGGAGTGTGAGTGACAGTTGTTGCAGTGGAAGAATGGGGGTAGTTGCAAGTTACAGACCTCTGTTAGAATGTTCCAGAAGGGCTGGCCATGATGTCAGTTAGGGCTTGAGAGAGGAGGAGAGTAAAGGAAGGACAAAGGCCTCAGATACTGACCAGCCACTTGGCCTCTGTCTCACTAGAGTTACATCTGCTCCTTAACTGTCATCTAACCTTCAGGGGGGTGGATGTTTCCAAGTGGAAGAAGGCAGAGTTAGGGCAACGAGGAGAGACACAGTTTGCTTCACCCACAGTGCATAGGAGACAAGAAAGATGGAGAAAGTTCAAGGATTAATATTCCAGTGAAGTCAGTGCTTGTAGGAGCGGATTTTTTCTTTTCTTTTTTTTTAAAGAACAGATTTGTCCATATGTATTTGTGCTAGTTAAGAAAGGATGGTGGGAATACCTTAGACCAAAGAAGCCATCAGAAAATGAAGACACAAAAGTGAGAAACAAAATAAACAGTGCCACGAAACTCCCATGATGACACAGGTCCTTCACTTCCTTGCTTTGAGAATCTGGCTCTCCTGGGCTGTCGTGGCCTGCACCGTGCACTCTGCAGCTGATGAGGCAGAGCCAGCACATCCTTTCTTGTCTCAGTCCACACCCTGCGTAGGTTTCCTTAGTTGTTGTGTGATGCCCTTTTCCAGCTCCAGGGCTCCTCTCAGCCACGTAACCTAACTGCCTCTCCCATCCTATCCTTTGAGCGCCTTTGGGCTGCAATAGCTTTTAGCTCCCTAGTTCGCTTCAACAGCGGCTGGTCGTGCTGCAGGTGCACGGTGACATTTGTCTCTACTCACCCTTTGCCCCAGGCTGTTCTCATGGTAACAGGCCTTGGTATTTGTTTCTGGGAAGTGGGTGTAAAGGTAAAGCACAGGTGCCATAGAGCTGTTCCCAGGTGTAAGTCAGGAAACTTAAGGAAGGAGAGCTGTCTCCAGGCAGCCCACATAAGGCCAGTGGCATTGCAGAGGGGTTTATACCATTTGCATCACATTGGCATGGTTAACGCCCATATGATGTCCCCCTGGACCACCTGGTCTAGGACTGCCTTATGGTCAGCACTCCTTTAGAGACTGACTGATTCTCTTGGTAAGCTGGGTAGTCAGGAGGCTGCGGCTGAACACAGTCAGAGGAGGGATCTGAGTTTCCAGAATAGTGTTGTTGAGACATTCAAATGGCTCCGTGAACAGGCCC
This sequence comes from Rattus norvegicus, assembly GCF_021556685.1. Classification (NCBI taxonomy): domain Eukaryota; kingdom Metazoa; phylum Chordata; class Mammalia; order Rodentia; family Muridae; genus Rattus; species Rattus norvegicus. The sequence goes on from NC_141535.1 coordinate 78,206,379, forward strand.
AGTGTCAGGGGTCTGGTCTTGTGTTCATGCTGGACCACAGTACGTGGCTTAGGTGTTCTGTGCTTTCCATGGTGTACTGGCTGGTTCTGTGTGTCAACTTGATACAGCTGGAGTTATCACAGAGCCTCCCTTGAGGAAATGCCTCCATGAGATCCAACTGTAAGGCATTTTTCTCTATTAGTGAGAAGTGGGGAGAGCCCATTGTGGGTGGTGTTATCCCTGGGCTGGTAGGCCTGGGTTCTGTAAGAAAGCAAGCTGAGCAAGCCTGGGGAAGCAAGCCAGTAAGCAGCATCCCTCCATGATCTCTGCATTAGCTCCTGCTTCCTGGCCTGCTTAAGTTCCAGTCTTGACTTCCTTTGGTGATGAACAGCAGTGTGGAAGTGTAAGCTGAATAAACCTTTTCCTCCCCAACTTGCTTCTTGGTCATGATGTTTGTGCAGGAATAGGAACCTTGACTAAGGCACATACATTGGGAAAAATATGGAGGATTACCTTCTAATTTCAGTGGCTGTAAGATTAGACCAAGTGAGTTCACATGATTTCAAAGCTTTGTGCTCTTTGATACAGAGTTCTCAGATTCAGTGATGCTCGGACCAGTCTGCGTATCTTTTGTTCTGGTTTGGGAAGTGTCCATCCAAACTCATGTGGCTAAGTTATGGGGCAAACCTGTGTTCAGCCACAGAGGGGCTGCTGATCTTGAAGGTGTGGCTAAGTTATTGTTTTCAGCCATATAAGAGATAAAAGAGGATGGCATTACATTTTTGGCAGGAAGATAGAACTGGAAATAGTCACGTTAAGTGAATCACGCCAGTTCTGAAGGACAACTGTCACACACTGTTGCTCGTTGGTGGTTTCTGGATTTTATGCAGTTACCTAAAACCATGTATGCATACATCAAATGGAAGTGGAAGTGAGACTGTCTAGGTCAACAAAGGGAGAAACAGGAACGGGATGGGTGTATGGTCAGAAATATGTTCACTGTACAAAATATACTTGTATGGAAAAAATATAATGTAATTAAATGAAAATCCGAAAAAAAAATCTGCATGTCAGAAGTGTAATTTTCCAAACAGTAGTGGTCATTCCGTGTTCTTTTAGTGGTGGGGCGTAGTGGGAAGGGCGTAGGTCACATGAACTCAGCTATAGAGGCGACGGCACTGGGTGGGGAGTTGCAGCTCTTGCTTACTGTATGGTGCCTCTGCCCCAGCAAGAAGGCCTGTACCACATGTGTCCTGACCGTGGCCATCTGTGTTTGGTCACTGAAGTTCCCAGTGATGAGGATTTCTAATGCTTCTGCTGGAGCTTCCTAGGTGATAACTTGGTGTGCGTGTTCCATGGTTCTCCGCTTCTGTCTGGTCTGGGCTAATGCTTATTTATGTATTTACCAGTGAAAAAAAATGAAAGAAAAGAACTTACAGGTTAAATACACAACGATGGGCAGATCACTGGGGTAGAGCGGGCACTCTGGGCTCACGGGAGACATGTGCCAGTAGGATTGTCTTTATTCCACGTTCACAGATTCTAACGCTAACCCTGACTCTCACCCTCCTCCTTGGCAGTGGCTGGACATTGTCCCCCACTGTCCTTTGGTGCAACAGCTGACATACTCAGGTTACTCAGCAAGGGTTAGTCTTCCCTTTTCCAGTGTCTGCTTTCAGTTTGGGCTTGATCTCAGCATGCGCCTGGCTTCCTGTCTGTGAGCCTTTCTTCAGTTGGGGTAAAGCATTTGACATTTTTCATGGAGGTGGTGGTGCACACACTCACGTGTACGATCCTTCAGACTTTTAAGAACTGTCTGTAGCTCTGCAAGAGTTTGCACTGCAGCAGTTCACCGTGCCAAAGCCGGGCTCTGATTTTCAACGCCATCAATAGTGATTGGGAACTTTAACTCAGATGCCCTGTCAGCCGGCAGAGGTGCCCAGAGCAGTCATTTATGCAAATATGATTCTAGGTGAGCACACTCCAAGAACAGCTCGTGTTTCACCTGTCTGTCTGTCAGGAGCTCTGCAAACTGTTTGCAGGATTATACAGACGTTGCTGTCTGCCGGACTGAATTAACTCTTTTTAAAAATTTATTTATTTCTTTTGCTTATTCACTTTACAGCCCACTCACTAGCCCCCTCCCAGTTAAATCTTTGCCATTCGTGTATGTGTGTGTGTGTGTATGTATGTATGTATACACACACACATATATAATATATATCACCTATGTATTTAATATTTGTACATTATAACCCAATAGTTTGTTCATTATAACCCAAATTAAGGGGCTAGGTTTTCTGCATCAGAAGTCACTTTGTCTTAAGGTTTATTTCATTGGCATTAAAGTTGTAGAAATAGAGACTGAGAAAGCACTGGAGGATTTCTGACATCTTCTGGGACATCCAGAAGCTTCTAGCTGGGAACTGTCTGTAGGAGGCAGTGGTGGCCCTTGAATTTGGCTGCTGCTGGGCGAGGTGCACCAATCTGACTCACCTTGAGGCAGAGCACAGGTCATCCTACCCAGCAGGGGTGAGCAGGAGTCCTGGGGTTTTGCCCCTGTGTGCCCAGATCACCCTTCTTGTTCTGGGTCTCACATGCCTTCTCTGTTTCTCACAGGCTCAGAGCAGCTGTGTGGGCACTGACATTTGGCATTGGCAAGCAATGTTCTTTTGTTCTGTGGGCTTTCAGATAATTCCCACAAACATTGCTTTTGCTGCTCTGTACTTTGAGGGACAGGGAAAGAATCTTTGACCATTAAGGCCAAGTCATGGTGTCCACCCAGTTCACAAGCCTGGAATGAGTCAGAGCACTTAAGTCTGATGGCTCAGACATTAAATTCTGAGGATATTATTCCTCTCAAAAAAAATGAAAATTCACTTAGTGTCTTTTATGTTCCTGTCTATCTCTTCTGACAAATGAGACGTAGTTTAAAAAATGTTTTTTGGTTTGGTTTGGTGTGTGTGTGTGTGTGTGTGTGTGTGTGTGTGTGTGTGTGTGTTTTGCAAGGAGTTGAACAGATGGCTTTTGCATGCTAAGCAAGTGTTATTCTACTAAACAATATCACCAGCAATGCAGGTTCTGTGGGTGTCATGAGGGTAAAGGGGTATCTTGGGTGGAAGGTTGAGTTAAATGGGGAAGAAGGGTTTTCTTTTTCAGAAAATATAGTCACTGGGCTCAGATCTGCTGGATGTCTGCACAAGCCTGTTCTGGCTAAGGAGACCTGGGCTAGCCTGGAAGCTCCACAAACTTGAAAGACTGCCTTCTGCCAAAAACAGAGACCTCCAATAGGCCTTTTATGCCTTTAAAAAAAAAGCAACAGTTGAGCACAATTCCGTAGTTATCTATTGTTCAGTGGGATTCAAAGCCCCTTTCTTCCTCTCCTGACAAAAGAAGAGGCCCATTCATAGAACAAATCCTCACAAGGGTTGACGGGCTGGGTCTCCAGGCCATGCACAGGGCTTCCCAAGATTCAAGCCAACTCAGTTTTGTTGTTCAAGTTGTAGTTAGCTGTTGAGACCCATCGAGGTCAACTACAAGACGGGACTCAATTGTGAAGCCATTCTGGAGGAAATGATGTGGATAAGGAGGCTTATCATCTCTCAACAACAGCCGTATACTTACACAAAAATTATTACCATCTAAAGTGGTCCGTGCTAGATGTTTAATACCCATATTCTTCTTGGGGTGCAGACTGTGAGACTGAAGGAAGTACCAGCCCGGATGGGAAGTCAAACTCCCTGCATATGGATGGCCGTTTTTGCAATGGCAACGAATATGTTTTTCAAACAGTATTAATAATTAAACTCAAGGTATTAAAAATGAAATGAAGGCTGGGAATGCAGTTCGGCTGGTGAGTGTCTGTCTAGCATGCGTGAAGCCCTGGGTTCAGTCCTTAGCACCTCAAAAAAACCAAGGTGGTGGCACAAGTCTTTAACCCCAAGCCTAGCGTGATAAAAACAAGTGAATCAGAAGTTCAAGGAGCCGGGCGCGGTGGCGCACGCCTGTAGTCCCAGCTACTCGGGAGGCTGAGACAGGAGGATCGCTTGAGTCCAGGAGTTCTGGGCTGTAGTGCGCTATGCCGATCGGGTGTCCGCACTAAGTTCGGCATCAATATGGTGACCTCCCGGGAGCGGGGGACCACCAGGTTGTCTAAGGAGGGGTGAACCGGCCCAGGTCGGAAACAGAAGTTCAAGGATATCCTGGGCTACACAGTGTTTTGAGGTCAGTCTGAGACATAAGAATATTCTCTCAATAAAGTATCATAGTTGTGCTTCTGCATCCAGCTATGGTTCACTCATGTTTTTATGCTACCTAAGGTTCCATCATGTGCATGCAGCACAGCCTTTAAATCCTATCTCTGTGTACTGCTCTGAGTCTCTGAGCTTAACTACATTGCAGTGCAGACGCTTGAAAGAAGAGGAACGCCTGGTGCACATGTGAGCATCTGCTGAAGTCAGGAAGCTGCATCTGCTGTTTTATAAAAAGGGAGAAAGAAGCCAGGGATATGTTTGGTAAAGTGAAGTATGGTGCAGGGCGGGGTGGGGTGCCTCTGAGGGCCCATGCTGAGGCAACCCTTCCCCTGAGGTACCAGCCACAGGATGAGTATAGTATAGAATAGAGTTTATTTAGGGCATGGGGAGGGGAGTTGAAGGAGTAGTAGAGACAGAGAAAGGGAGGGAGGGAGGGAGAGAGAGGGAGAGGGAGAGGGAGACGGAGAGGGGGGAGGAGGAGGAGGAAGAAGAGGAGGAGGAGGAGGAGGAGGGGGAGGAGGAGGGGGAGGAGGAGGAGAGGCCGGTCATAAGCACATGGAGAGAGAGAGAGGGGTGAGGGGAATGGAGAGAGAAGGGACAGAAGGTAAGAGAGCAAGATAGTGAGAGAGTGAAGAGGGGCAAGCAGCCCCTTTTATAGTGAGGCAGGCACACCTGGCTGTTGCCAGGTAACTGTGGGGTGGAGCCTAGGAGAAATGCTAACAACATCCATGGAAGGGTGGCACTGGTTTCTGGGCCCAGACTGATAATTTAGAGCCATTGCAAGCCTTCTGGAAAGTTTTCCTTAGGGCTTAGTAAGTGTGCTCAATGATGCTTCTCTACTAGTGGCCACAAGGGGGAGCATAGGAGGCGGGACCTCTCAGTTCATGGAAGCTGAGAAATAAGCCAGTGCTAGGGAGATGAAGCCGTCCACTTCAAAGTGGGGTTAACACCCAAGCATTTGGGCAAGACAAAAACATTCGTGCTTCCCCAGTTACAAGAAGAAAATCCAACTAAAACCTACATCTGTCTATTCTTAGGATGCATATTTGTAAGTGTATGCAATGTAGAGGAGAGTAGAAAAATTAACATAGACCAGGAGAAGCAATAGGACAGTGTGAAGAAACACACGTCTATGGAGAGTAAAGCAGAATGCATGAGGAGGACACCCACAAATGAACCGAACAGACTGGGGACAAAAGGCTGTAACACTTAGTTCTAAAAGGTAAAGGCTTGGGAGGGCGGAAGAACTCAGAGGCACTGTATGTTTTGCTACAGTTTCTACTCACTGTCCATTGTTGCCTTCAAAGTTCTCCCTGCTCCCCCACACCGCACTCCCGAATTAAAACACACAGACATTTTCTTCTCCTTCCTGGTCTAGAACCCTACAGAAAGTCAATCACAAACCCCAGAAAATAGCTTCATTTTAAAGCAGCTGTGTGGGAAGAGGACAAATTGGTGGTCCTTTGATTCTGGGTATAAAACCAACCATTTCAAGTTCTGGGCAAGGATCCCTGTTTGTTAGAAAAACATGCAAGTGCTAAGGGATGCTTCCAGAACCTTGATGTACTTAGAATGTGCTCGGCAATCCTACTGTCCCCACCATGTCCACGTTCTAATCCCTCCCTGTGCCTGTTACCTTAGATGCCGATAGGCACTTTGCAGATGTGGGGCATAGATATTTTCTGGCTTATGCACATGGACCTGGGGTCACCATAGGGCTCTTTCCAGAGCAAGATGGGATTGGGTTGGACAGGAGGTGAAGGAAGGAGGTCCAGGAGAGCAGGCAGATCCATGGAGCTGGACGAGTTGAGTCATCACCTCTGGAAGGGAGATGGCTAACAGATAGGCCACGACTCTAAGACTATGCTTAGGAGAGGCTTCAAGTCACAAGCCTGTGGCAGTTTGTTGCAGCAAAAATAGGAAACTAGTGGAATATTCTGTTTAGTCAGGGTTTCTATTCCTGTACAAACATCATGACCAAGAACAAGTTGGGGAGGAAAGGGTTTATTCAGCTTACACTTCCACATTGCTGTTTATCACTCAAGCAGGTCAGGAAGCAGGAGCTGATGCAGGCCATGGAGGGATGTTACTTACTGGCTTGCTTCCCCAGGCTTGCTCAGCTTGCTTTCTTATAGAACCCAAGACTATCAGCCTAGGGATGGCACCACCCACAATGCCCCCCCCCCACGCCTTGATCACTAATTGAGAAAATGCCTTACAGCTGGGTCTCATGGAGGCATTCCCTCAAGGAGGCTCCTTTCTCTGTGATAACTTAAGCTTGTGTCAAGTTGACACACAAAACCAGCCAGTACACATTCGTTATGGTGTGAAAGAGCCGGTCTTTACCAGAAATTGTCAAGGGCAAATTGGTCAGGTCTATGTACAAACGCAATGCAGTTTTACCTGTTTTGTGGGGTAGCTGTGTCCTGACACAGTTTGTTTCAGTTTGCCCAAGAGCTGGATCCTGAGGCAGGAATGTCAGGGTTGGTGGGACAGAAAGACAGGATGCCAGCCACGAATGTGCCTAGGGGGATGTTGCCACTGGGCGAGAGATAAAGGAGGATCGAAAGAGGAACCAGTGTGGTCAGGAGGGTCCCGAGTCACAGATGCTATGCCAGAAGTCGGCATGGGGCATGGCTTGGAGGCAGCAGCATCTGTGTCCTGAGAGACAGGAAAAAAGCACTGGGGTGTGGAAAGCCACTGGAGACCTTCGTGACTAGTTCTCTGTGGGTTTTGTATATGTCAGGTTGGGGAGAAGGCTGTTAGGACTGTAAACAAATCCAGGGGCTTAAAGATGAGAGGAAGGCTGAGGAAATGGAGGTAGGTGTTATGAGCTGCATCCTGGGAAATGATGGCGAGCGATTGGACATGCAGACTAACCAGTGACCAGGAGAGAACCCTAGGGTTTCTGTCTGGGTCCAGAATGTTCTCATTGCCCTCAGAGGGAGCCTCAGAACTATCAGGTAATTGTTCACATTTCCCCTCCCTGTAGCTCTAGACAGCCACAGTCGGCATGTTCTTTATGCATTTGCCTCTGGATATCCCTATAAACAGATATATGTTCTTCACGAATTGCATCTGGCTTTTTCTCAGCGCGGTCAGTTCATCTATAATGTAACTGACGGCCCCTCACGCAGAGTGACAGACTGCTGCCTGAACAGACTGCATTTTGCTCTGCCATCATTAATTTGATGGTCTTTTTGGTTATTTCCAATTTTTTATCTTTGGCTAGGGAGATGTTTGATTTTTTCTCACTAGTTTGATTTTGATCTCAAAACAGACAGCTATGATCATGTGAATAAAGGACAGGTGAATGCGTGCTATAATTCATTGAAATGTGTTGTTTATATAATGTCTGTATATATTATGTGTGATGTATAATGTATGCATGTATAGTGTGTGTATGTTATATATAATGTTTTATATATACATATATATTACAGCATTATAATGTTATATGTATGTGTATATATATAATGTGTTGTAATGACTAAGTCGAACTAACTAAGGACCTCAGCCTTGGGGAAAGAATGTTTGTGGCTGTGTGAGATGAACTTCTGGTTGACTTAGTTTACAGTTACAGATCTTTTTTGGAAAATTGACCCTGGCTTGAAGTAACTACATCAAATGCCAAATACTGGGTAATATTTGTACCCTTCCCTCCTACCTTGAAACTCCAGCTTTGTACCTCTTCCTTCATCTATCCTTTGAGCCAAGCGCGCGAACACACACACACACACACACACACACACACACACACACACACACACTGTCTCTCTCTCTCTCTCTCTCTCTCTCTCTCTCTCTCTCTCTCTCTCTCTCTCTCTCTCCTCTCTTTCTGTATCGTAGTATGGAGTTTGCAGGGGAAAGGGAAGTAGAGGGTGCTGTTAGTAGGGTCAGTGTTGTTGTTTGAGGTCTGATTACAAGATGTGCAGCCGTGCGGTCCCCTGACTGGGGAGCATTGCACCAGAGCTCATGTGCTGTCCATTAGGTATTTTGAAGGCTATTCTTACTTGTGCCTGCTTTTAATACCTAGGCAACTGGGAGAGAACTTATAATCCTGCAGCCATTTGGCCTGTGTTCTTCGAGAGTATTTTTAAACCGAGACATTTAGAGCCGTCTCGTCTCATGTGGAGCGCAAGCAGGACTGTCAGCACACTGTCCTTTTCTTCTGGACTGCAGCTTTAGATTTCCAATGGTATTTTGAACTCCACCAAAAAAAATGCTTTAAAAAATCCTTCTCTTGGTGTTTTTCTTATTTTTCAGCGATGACTGTTTTGTTATAAGGAACAAGGAAATCTTCAGCCAAGGCTGTGAAGCCATCTGCTGTGGAAAGAAAACTATTGTTTCCTAAAATGTATCTCAACTCAGACATGGACATTTAATTTCAATACGTTGCATATGTGAATATTTTCTCCACTCTGCCTAAGATAATCATGTTTAAGGAGCTTTTTAATGAATGTACCGTGTTCAGTATATAAAGAGTACTAAGTAGTTGGGAGGAATTTTAAGTTTTTAAAATTTATTTTTGATTTTATGGGTATGGTGTTTATCAGGGTGCATATATATGCAACACATGCATGCAGTGTCCTCAGGGAGCTAGAACTGGCATCAGATCCCTGGAACTGGAATTAGAGTTGGTTGTGAGCTGCTGTGTGGTGCTGGGATCTGAACCTTCACCCTTTGGAAGAACAGAAAGTGCGCCCAGCCTTTAGCTTCTAAGCCATCACTCCATCCCTCAAGAGAGTGTTAACTGGAATTGACACTTAACATTTTTAAATTGAATGTTGTGTCTGAAATGAATTTGGAATAGAAACAAGATGGCCTCAGGTCCTAACTTATAAGCTGAGGGGAACAGATTGGTGTTTTCCTTGTAGAGATAACAGTGGAGAAAAGGCAAAGAAGGGTTCACTTTGGCTTACAACGCAGAGGCTTCAGAGTATGAACGCTTGACTTTGCTGTGTCTGCTCCCTGGCACGGTGAGCTGGGACATCCTGGGTGGGGAAGGTGTGTTGGAGCACAGCAGCTCAGCTCACATGCCTTTCGCTGGCGTATTCCCCCAAGGACCTGCTAGACATTTGCTTTTCTATGTCCTTATTCATGTAGTGGCCTACAGATGCAGTTAGTGCCTTCACAGTTCTCTCTCAATAATGTCACCCGACAGGACCAAGCCTTCAACATGTGAACACTTTTGGAGGACATTTCACATCCAAGCCACAACATTTACATATGAGTTATTTGAAGGTCATAAAATCAGACCTTTTTTTTTTCCCAAGTGGAAGGAGGTACTGGTGCTGGAGTAAAGAATTTGTGTTGTCTGTTTAGGAGCCATGGGCACTAGAAACCAATTATGAGTTTGTCTTTGGTCCCTCAGTCACGGCACGAGAGCTTTCTAATAGTGAAAGAAGACATGTCTTGCGATGGATAAGCTGCCTCTTGCTGATCAGAATGTGGGGTCATATGTAACTCACAGCAGAAAGGCAGTTGTGAACTCCAAAGGAAGCCTTGGCCCCTGATTGCTGCCCATGGATGTTGGGAATAGGAGAAAAGCTGTTCTCTGGTAGGCAAGTGCTTTCAGGAAACAGAGAGACCAGCAAGAAGTGGATGACGCTCAGTGACAGGTGTCTAGGGCTGATGCCACATCAGCTACACTGTCGGTCTTCCCCACCTCTGATTAGCATGACCTGTTGGCTCAGATACTCTGTTTCTTCATTTGGACTGCTCTTAAAGAATGCTATGGACCCGGTGGCTCGGATGGCGAGCATTTGTTTCTCACATTGCTGGAAGTTCAGTCCGAGATGATGGGTTCTCGGTATGATTCCTCTTCTGGGTCTGAGAGCACCATCTTCTCATTGTATCCTCATGTGGCAGTCAGAGAGCACTGTGGCCCGTCATCCCCTTGGAAGACAACAGTTCCACAGTGAGTTCTTCATCTCATCGGTTCATGAGCTGCATGTAAATTTAGGGTTTAATTTTAGGTGGCCAGCTCCAGGACTCTCTTTCCTCTGTTGCTTAGCTCTGCTCTTTTAGATATAGCGAGGGGTGGGGGGTGGAGGGATGGAAGGGGTTGATAGAACTACTCGAAATGCAGAATTAGAGAGTTAGGTAAAGTCCTGTGTAACCTGAGCCCAGGAAAGGATTATGTTGAAGCAAAAGCATAGAGGTAATTGGCTCTCACTGATTCCAGGAGAAGGGATGACATCTAATGCCTTCTGCTGAAGTGGTGCTGGTACGTCACAGCCTTCTTAGATACCAGGGGGAAATGTTCCTCAGATCCTTTTAGATGCCTTGCCTTGCTTCTTACGGTTGGATCTGGAGACATGAGGATTTGGGGAGTTCTTGACAGGAGGTATTATAGATACTTCACTGTGGACCCTGGAGCATTAAACCATTTCAGCCTCATGCTGCCTTCATTCAATTATGCTTTGTGGCTGTTGGCAGCCAACTTTGTAACCACTGACAACTGTATGTGATTGTGGTAGATGCGGAGTAGGACGCAAGGGTCCTGTGTCAGTCAAGGTCAGGGGCATCGTCCAATCCCGATCACTTCACTCCTCACAAGCCTGGAGCCTAAGTGACTCCTGATGTTGAGGGAGGACTCTGAGTGTAGCAGAGCCATGGGTCTCCTTTCCTATTACTGTGACAAAACACTTGGGGCCAGGTATAATCCTCAGACTCCCTTCATTGTGACTGAATACTTGACAACATCAGTCTGTAAGAAGGGAAGACTGGAGGAGAGATCAGAGCCCAAGTATCCTCGTCAAGAACATACATACATACATACATACATACATACATACATACATGCATACATACATACATAGTCCCCCAGTGACCTAACCTCTTTCAACTATTCCCTTTCTCCAAAACCTTCTATACTTCTGGAATGCCATAGGTTAGCAACTAACTAATACCTGGGTCTCTTGGGAGACATTTGTGATCAAAACTAACCAGTCATACTGACTCAAACCTATACTCTTAGAACTTGGGAGGCTGTGTAGAAAAGCTGTGAATCTGAGGCTAGATTGGGATACATAGAGAGTCAAAGCACTGCCTAATTTATTAAAAAAAAAAAAAAACAAACTGAACCCAATGGTCTGGGGTGGGGTCTGCATTTTGCCACTGGGATGCCAGACAGCACCAAGTTGGGGGGAGGGGTGAAAGGCAGGGCCATTAGGCTATGTTATTTCCTAGCTGCTGGGGTACTGGGGAGGCAGACCCAACCCTCAGGGGAAGTGAAAAGCAGTCTGAGATAGGGATCCCAGCCTAGGCTGGGGCAGAGGCTGTGGATCTCAAACTCTGAGCACCCAGAAGTGGATGGGAACTATAAGAGTTGAGAATGGGGGTTCCCATTCTCCTATGTACCGAGACACCGCTGAGGAATGGGGGTGGGGGCCTGCAATAAGCCCATGGGGTTTGGGGGGATTGGGCTTAGCTCTGTGAGTGCCATGACTGTGGAGGGCCTTCTGCGGGAGACTTAGGTGTGACTCTATATGACAAGGGCTTCCCTCTATGGTGGAAGGAAGCAGTCCTTGTTGTTCAAACAGTTTATTCATAGCAGATGAGGATGTATACAGTTTACTCAGGGTGAGCTAGAGATTAAATACCTTTTGAAGGAAGGGATGCCCAGGAAGGGAAGCTCATTGGATAGACACTTGGGGTACCTCATTATCATGAGGAATCCTAGTTTCTACCCTACGTGATCCAGTTGTTATGGTCCTCTTAGGGCTGTTGTGGTCAAGTGCTGCAGGACAGGAACCTGGTTGGGAGCTAATTTAAATGCCTAGCAATCTCAATTAGGCGATTTATCAGGGTTTTTTGAGTCTGCTCGACCTTACCAGTTCTTCTGTCTGGTGGCCTGGCTCTACTTACTCCACACCCAAATACTAGTTCACAAAGAAAGTCATAATTGTCACATGTGGAGACTGATAAAGCATGGTTCAGCATCTGCCTAGATGGGGGGAACTTCCTGTTGTAACTTAAGACAGCAATGGCCATTGCAAAATCAGCAAGTGTGCTTAGGAGATACTGAGGAGAAGGCACACTTCCTGAAAATGACGTCTCTCCCATGATAGCAGAGTTAACCTGTGCAGAGGGCACAACCAACTTTCATCCACTCTCGAGGGCTGAACAGGTGGACACATTATGAGGTGAGGTCCCTCTGGCTGATATCCTGGGGACCAAACAAGTGTTCAGTTTCTTAGTACAGCAGCTTTCATGAGAACATGAAGGTCTCGAGAATCGTGAGCATGATTGCGTTCATGCCACAGTATGCAATCTCTTTAATTCATGCCATAGTATGCAATCATGTCAAATGGTTTTGGCCAAAAACAGTTCTCAATATGGTCTCCTTAAGACCTTTTCAAGTTTTTCCTGGACAGCAGTTCACAGAACACCTAGGAGAAACTGTATACTGCATGCCTCGTGACTCTTTCTGCAGAAGGCCTTAAGTCAGTTACTGCATTACAGACAAGCACAAAACCTCTTTGGTGTACAATCTGCGCTTCTTTCTTGCTTCTGTGTCAGGGTTCAGTGGGGTTCAGCTGGTTTAGGAAGGCTTTGCTCTGAGTTTTTATCTTGCATCCAGGACAACTTCATGGCCTTAATCTCCCTTGCCGCAGAGCTGCCCGAGGTGTATTATACTATAGAAGTGGGTAGGAAGATCATGGCAACTCAAATCCAGGCACCCTAACTCTGCCTGTTGTTCATGTCCAGGTAACTGAATTGTATCACATGGACAAGTACTGAGCAAAAGGGGAAAACTTCTGTATACCATGAGGTCGTGACAAGGCATAGATGTACAAACTACAATCAATTGTGTCTCACGATGTGATTAAATTTTTACATGGGGATACTTTTCATGTAATGGTGTCATGGGTTTTTATTCTATATTTGGTGATTTCCAAAGCTCACTAAAATGATTACTTTTTTGACGATATATGTATATTTGTATAAGCATACATATGAATATATATATCCATATACTATCATATATATTTCACTTACAGGATAAAAGTTTCTAAGTGTATCTGTTTATTTACCTATTTATTTATTATCTATCCTCTCTCTCTCTCTCTCTCTCTCTCTCTCTCTCTCTCTCTCCCCATCCCCCATCTGTGTTTCCTTTTTCCCTTTCTTCCTTCTTTTCTGGTGATCTTATACTATTCAGCCCGACTGTCAATTTCTGGGCTCTAGTAACCCTCCTGCCATAGTCTTACCAGTAACTGTTAATTTACTTATTTTATCTGGGTCTTGGATTTAGGAACTCATATAGCCCAGGATGGCCTCAAACTATGTAGCAGAGGATGACCTTGAATTCTTGATCCTTCTGCCTCCACTTTGTAAGGGCTAGCACCATGTGGAGCTTATTATAATAACTAATAATTATCCAATTATTCATATGTATTCATTAATAGATCTTTTTATTGTTTGAAAGTGTCATACATGGATATAGTATGTTTTGATCAAAGCCATCTCTCTCTTCTCCACTTACCCCTTTTCCCCACGCACATCCACTGGTGTTGAACAGACCTACTCTTTTGGATTCCTGCTTACACTTTGGCGTCACTTTCCCTGTAGGTGTCTGGCTCTGTAGCGAGAGTGTTTATTCTTCCAATGAACACTTGAGGCACATAAAGTAGAGTGTTAGTGTTAAGATGCTCCTTTATTTTTTCTGAGTTATAACTTGGGGAAAACCAGCCAAGTGTCAGAGAGACAGGGAAATAGCGGACTGTGCAACTTTGCTGGGCTCATGGGAGCTCTGAGAACACACCTATCGAAGGATTACTAAAATCTCCCGCTCATTACTCTACATAAAGAAACTGTGCTGCTAAGTCAAATTAGATGGGAAGATGATCATGTCATTGTCAGAAGTGTTCATTGGTTCAGATAAGAGGATTATGTCACTCTCAGAAATTTTCATTGGTTCATATAAGAGGATTATGTCACTGTCGGAAATTTTCATTGGTTCTTTAAGGCCTCGAGGAGACCAAGCGCACAGTTATGTTTAAACTGATGCTGTTTTGCTCATTGAAGTGATAATTTTAAGACAAAGTTAAAAAAAAAAAGATAGACAGGAGAGGAATGTTTGAACAAAGGCCAGTAAATTAATTTTTTACCCATGTACTCACAGTCTTTAATATTGGAGATGGCCGTTCATTATTATGTGGAATCTGCATTTTATTTTCATCCCGTTTCCCACTTCCTGTTACAATGACTGTTCAAGTCAAAGGGATTTCTGGTGCAGCACACTGTCTCTAGCAACTGAATGCTTTTCAGAAGGCGAGTGTTTCTCTTAAGAATAGGAACTTTGCTGTGGACAGGCACATATGCACAGAAACTTAGTTCCCTCTCAGGGTTTTGTGTTCCTGTCATTTAAGACTAGATTGACTTTAGTGCTTGTTCAGAGGCTCCAATGGAGGCTGAAAGATTTTCAGTTGACCACAGTCAGAGGTTCTGCCCTGGTTCTGCTGTGTGTCTTCTCTGGCTGGCTTAAATGTCACAGTAAGGTAGAATGAGGTGCCCAAGGAGCTCATTGATCTGTCTCATTGAGGAGGTTTCTGTAATGACAGAAATTAGCATCTCTCTGTTTCCCTCTGTCATGGAAATAAAGTGACATTGTCACTTAGACTCAGAGCATGTTCTGGAAGCCAACAGTATTACGTGCAAGGAAGTACAATGGAACCAGGACATTTTGAGGAACAGAGGAGAAAGACAAGAAGTTTGGAGTGAAGTGAGGTGCCATCAGGGAAGAGAGGGATACAGATAATTATGATTGCAATGGCTGGATGTCACCTGTTAGTGTGAACACTTGTCTGCACTGTGTTGAGTGTCGTGGAGGAAAGAGATAGAGATGATGTTGGTGGCAGT
The DNA here is from genome assembly GCF_021556685.1 of Rattus norvegicus. NCBI lineage: Eukaryota > Metazoa > Chordata > Mammalia > Rodentia > Muridae > Rattus > Rattus norvegicus. The sequence goes on from NC_141535.1 coordinate 78,221,480, forward strand.
GACTGGCTGTCACCTGTTAGTGTGAACACTTGTCTGCACTTTGTTGAATGCTTCCTATAGATTCACTAATTCAGCCTCAGGACAGGGCCTGAGGCACAAGAGCCTTAGAGGTTAGGGACAGCTCTTACCTGTCTTCTCCTCCATTCTTATGGCTTTAGGTAGTGTGCTCTCTTTAAAGCAGAATTTCATGTGTTTTGATTACATGCCCATATGAAGAGGCAGTGATGTGGGTATCATCTGTTTGGGAATTAGACGTGGTCAGGGCCCATGTTAGAGTCTCAGCTGGGCAGAAATAACTCTTATCCTGGGTCCCTTCCAGATGCTGGAGAGATGAGGTAAGCTTTTATTTTGTTTTATTTTTATGACCAAAGGTGTTTGCTTGGTGTTAAAAGTTTTGTTTAATAGGTTTAAAGGTTGTGTCGTTACAAAAATGAGGCTATATTTTCAGCAAGATCAAGTCAATTATTGGCATATTGGTGGAATTTTCTACATACATGTTGCCTTATATGTGTACTATGTGTTCTAAGTGTGTACATGGTCTTAAATATATGAATGAACTTATATCAACTCATTTGTGTCTTGGCACAAGTTACCCCTTGCACATAAAAATATGCTGTCCCCAGCTCCGAAAAAAAGAACCAAAAAAAAATATGCCAAATATTAGTAGTTGAGGTGGTGCCAGTGTAAGTAAGGGTGTGAGCAAATCGCTCAGCCTCCTGGGCTTCTGATTCCTTACTGGCTAAAACAAAGTGAGCAGACTTCCTACAAAGCCGGGAAGTGAAGCCATGGCCCCAGCAGATGTGGTACCATCCACCTTTAGGATAAGTCTTCCCACCTCACTTAGACAAGTCTAGACCATCCCTCACAGGCCTGCTCAGAGATTTATCTCTTGCATGATTCTAGGTCCTGCCAAATTGACAGTATTAATTAGCCATCCAAGGTCAGACATTGACACATGTACTCCTGAGTCCCATGTTGAGTTTACTTGAGGACAGCCTTTGTCCTCTGTGTTAGCTCCCTGTCACTACGACAAAATAACATAAATGACTTCTAAGGAAGGAGAGTGTCTTTGGCTCATTTGAACGAGTGTCAGTCCATGGTTGCTTGGCCCTGTGGCTTTAGATCACTGACTGCTCTGTGTATAACACCAGAAGCTGTGGCAGAGGAGGCTTCTTATGTCATCCAGTCAGGAGGAGAGGAGGAGGAAAGGGAGGCTAGTGCTCCAGTGTCCTCTTGAGGGGTACAGCACCCATGATCTAAACTCCTTCAACAAGGCCACATGTCCTAAAGGTTTTGTCACATTTCTATAGTGGGAAGGACCCGTTTTCAATCCCAGGGCTTTTGATTTTACCACAAGTTAGAGGAACCTAAGGTGAGGGAGTGAGTACTGAGTTGGAAGTGTTCTCTATCTTGCATGTTGTGGTGATTTAAATGAGTAGTTTATTTTCTGTAAATCATACCTCTGTGAGGTCTACACCTTTCTGTCTTCAGCCCTGGCCCCTGAGCCCTCAGCTCTCAACATCCTGGCTACTGAACACAGGTAGTAATCAAAATAAATATATTTCCTGCCTACGTTTTTCTCAGACATTCGCTACTGGCCCAATCACAGGCATTGCTGTGGTATAGGTGTGCTTTGTCTCTGAGAGGCTCAGATGTTGGAGGCTGGTTCTGAGGTCCAGCTGGAGACCAGTGGGGGAAGGTACTGCCTTGAAGCTTTAAGGTTCCATGAGATCCCTTCCTTACCTCTCTCAGGAGGATTAATACAGGAGGAGCAAGGCTGGTTCCTCTCTTGGAGTCTGGCATTCTATCTGTCAATGCTATCTCATTGCCAGTGACAGCATTTATAGTTAGGCACTTAGCAGAAGTTAAACCAATAAGGTTCCCTGATCTTAAACTTCCAACCTCCAAAACCCTGCGTTAAAGGAAACTTTTGGTCATTTATTATATTACTATTGCCACCATCACTTCCAACAAAATAATTTAACATAGGCATAAAGATTAAGTTTTAGTTTTAATCATGAGTATATGTGTATATTTATCTCTATATTATCTATCTATAAATCATCTATCTATCTATCTATCATCGTCATCTGTCTAATCTGTGGTTCTAAGGGAAGAGTCAAATGTGAAATTGAGGCGGTTTATTTTAGATAGGACTTGCAGAAGATCATAATTTGGAGCAGTGGGGAGCTCAAGGTACAGGCAGAAGCCAGTGTCAAATGCATGCTCATCCCACCCCTCCATTCTCTTCTAGCGGGAGAGACCAGACAGCATTTATAGGGGGACACTAATCCAAGTCATGAGGGGAAGCCTTCATGACATAATCAACTTCTAGATGGCTCTACCTCTTAATATGAGCCATTAGGCAACATGTGACTTTAAGTGGGGGCACACAAAAGCTTAGACTGTGACATTGACTGTGAGTTACACTCTCTTTGTTGTGTCAGCTCTAAACAGGGCAGAGCCCCAGATGGTACTCACCCTGGGATTCTTGGGACAGTGGGCACATAGTCAACATTATGTACTGTACAGTCTCCCAACTCTATGCTTTGGTCTTGTCAGTTCCTCTGAATATTCCCTGAACAGCTGCTTCACTCTCCAGTACCTTTGGTCCACACAGATCCATGGGACAGGTTACACAGCCAGTAGCCATGCTTTCTCGGTATGTTCTACCTTCTGTCTCCTGTCTCACTGAGCTCAGAACATTAGATAGCCTGCAACTGGTGTGAGGGGGATATGAGATTTCCACGTTAGCATGGGCTGGATGCGTGCTGCCCTATTTACTCCGTTCCCTTCTCCTGCATACAACCACCAGTTAGATCCAGCGCTAGTTCCAGTTACTAACGGGTCTGTAGCTTTGCCAACACTAGGTTTTCTTAGTGAATCATTCACTGGGCTGTGAATGAAGTTTGGAAAGGGACAAAGGACTTGAGAAGTTCAGCCTTTCAGGTACTTCCTCCCCCAAATTTGCGCTAGAATCGGATCTGTGACATCACTTCTGGGTGACAGTAGCGCTTGTCCACTGTTTACTCCTGAGATGACGGGAAGTCTCTGCAGTTCTGCCACTGCAGGTATGGTCTGCCTTCTGTGTGTACCTTTCCAGGCACCACCAGTGCCTTTGTTGACAAGGTCAAGTTGACAAGGTCAAGTTCAGGAGCTCTGTTGGTTCCTGAGAAGCCACATGTGTTTACAGCAACAGCTCCAAGGTCATCGTCAGAAAGAAAACCCCACAGGCAGGCTTGTTTTGTTGGTATTTTGTAGTTGGTAAATGCAAGCTTGATTTAAGAAAATCCCTTTGGATTCCTAGAGCCAAATCAAAAAAGTTGGAAAAGTGTGGGAGGGTTGGCCCAGATATCTGGCACTTGCTTGCCTTTGGGTTTGATCCTTTGTAAACAAACCACAAAATCACATGCCAAGAACACAGATCCTAAAGAACTGATTTTGCCAGCAAGGTGGTTCAACAGGAGACTTATCTCTGACCTCTATATATGTGGTGCGTGAGCGCGCGCATGCGCGCGCGCGCACACACACACACACACACACACACACACACACACACACTACAGACATATACAGACATAAATAAACAATTTTTAGAAGAACTGATTGTATATATAGCCACATTATTTTCCTAACCAGAAAGCAGTGGAATATAAATACATGAACTTTACATTGAAAAGTGTTTGGTCCTGTACTGTCTTTAAGAAAAGCACGTCTCTGTTCATTCCAAATGTCATTCCCACGTCTCTTATGCAAGGCTACATTACTTTAAAAATACAAATTGTTTTAAAAGCATGACACTCACTTCAGTCATATTTGATAAGTAGAGAGCTAAGTACCAGTAATTACTTGACATTAACTAGCTGTTGAATAAAATGATCGTTAAGGTCTGACAGATACTCCAAACACATTCAAGGCAAGTGCGGGACTCGGTGGTTACACCTGCTAACAAATCATGAGCTCTGCTCCAGAAGGAACACAGGGGATCCAGACATGACAGCAAGCAGAGAGAGAGGGTTGGTTGGGGAGTAGGGTGGACTCTTGAGCAGGTAGTAAGGGCTGGGCTAGGCCGGGCCTTGACCTTTCCTTGTCTCTGGGCTCTCTGAGTCCCAGCTGCTGATTACAAAATGTGCTCTGGATGTTGTTTCCAGAGGGCACAGGTCCTTTTGATGACAGCTTATTTCTGGATTCCCAAGGCAAATGCTTGAAGTGTGATGACATTCAGGGGTGTGTTTACTAGGCCAGCATCTGATTAGTCACCAAATTCCAGGGACTCTCCCAGCTGGCGCAGAGTGTAGCACGTGAGTGCAGAGGTAAAATGACTTATTTCCTCTAGTCTCATTTTAATAGTCTATGAAGCCAAGCCTCGCTCCTTCCCCTAGTCTCTCTCTGTGGGTGATGCTAGGTCATTTAAAAATGAAACCCTCTGTTCTTTGTGGGGAAATAGGGTTGCTAAGTCTTTTGCAGGGCTCCTTATAAGGGTGTGTGACTGTATATCTGAAAAGGTGACTCGAGTCACCTCTGTAAAATCTTAGAAAGTACAGTGAGGCCATGTCAGATTCTTATAGGAGATCCTAGGTGTCACTTTAACAAGTAATGCGCTTATCTTTCCTCTCCATTCCCAGGCTGTGTCTGTGATCCCCGATGAGGCTCAGAGTCTCAGCAGGTCTGTGTTATGCCAAGAGGAAGCGCTATATTAGTCAAGGCTGTGCAGATCCTGTGGCTTTTGAAGTACTGCCTTAAAAATGAGGGTAGTAGGAGGGACAGCCTTGCATAGCTTCAGCAAGGATGGATAGCACTGGTACAAGGTGCACATTGGGTTCCTCTGATCTCTGCTCTTGGTCTCTGTTGTTACTGTCATTTGATTTGAAAGGAGCCACTGATCTGAAGCTGCCCTTATGCCAAGCCCAAGACATCACAGGAGTAGAATCAAGCACTAATCCTGCAGCTGCCGGGATCCCTCACATCACAGACTCCCATGGTCCAAGTCCATCTCTTTATCTGTCCGTGAGGTTGGCGTCTGGGTCCTCACAGTGGCAGCCAGGCGCCATCTGCCTTCCACTTGAGTGGAGGTGGGTATCTGTGGCAGGATTAAATTTCCTAGCGCTCTCCACCACTCAGGGTTGCACCACGGCTCTGGAAATCTCTCCTGATTTGGGGTCTTGTGAGATCTGTGTTCTGCCTTGCAGTTGTCATTTCCTTCTCTAGGCTGTGGTAAAGCGGAGTGACTGGGCTATGGTGTTCTCAGTTCCTGACCCTGCTAAAACCCAGTGGTTCTGTGAATATAGCCGGAGTCAGAGAGTCCCTGCGCTAAATGTGCTTCCTCTCCCTGGTGTTTGCTCTGAATGCTGCAAATGCTGTGGTTTTGGTAAGACAGTGGTTCCAGGCAGTGATCCTGCTGGAAGTTGTGCATTTAGAACTGTAGGTGTGAGTGGCAGGCCTGTGTCAGATGGCCCCTTTCTCCTTCTCTGTTTTACCCTCTCTCCTATCTCTGTTTCGAATTGTCCCTTTCCTGTTAGGAACTAAAGTGTTAGTCTTTGACCAAATCCTCACACGGTCCACTCCCACCTTGTGTAGTTGAGGTGGCCAGTTTGCCCCTGACAGCTGGCTGCTCTGACATCCTGTGGTGTTAGAGGCGTATCACTAACACGGGGTACCTGAGGCTCACCCCCGTCTTTAACTGAGCACTCCCTTTCAGCAAGGACTTGCCCCTTAGCAGGGAATATGATCTTGAAATCTCGTTCCTTTCATATGTAGGAAATGGTATTTAATTTCAGAGGTTAGAGAGAGATTTAAAAACCTCAGGAGTCTCTAACGTGCATGGCAGAGAGCCTCTCTCTGAGAAGAGCTGTTAGACTCATTCAGCTAAGTTAGATAGGTTCTTGGGACAGCCATGGATGAGGGGACGGGGTGAAGATGACTTGGAGCTAATCATGGAAGAATGGAAGAAGGGGAGTCAGTTGGTATTAGACCTTTCAAAAAATCTATCTATCTATCTATCTATCTATCTATCTATCTATCTATCTATCTATCTATCTACCTACCTACCTATCTATCTATCTATCTATCTATCTATCTATCTATCTATCTATCTATCTATTGTGTGATGTGGTGCATATGTGGACATCACAGGACAACGTGAAGAAATTAGTGTTGTTCTAGCCTGTGGACCTTGGGGATTGAACTCCGGTCCTTAGGTTTGGTGAAAGTCCTCTTTACCCACTGAGGCATCTTTCCAGCCCTGGTATTGGGCTGTTTTGCCTGACCCTCTTGCCAGTAGTAAAAGCTCTGGTTAAAAAAAGTTTCCCTAAGGTTTGTGTGTTATAGATTTAATCTCTGAGTTCACACATTAATGGAATTTCAAGGCGGGACTTCTAGGGAGCGATTGTGATTAGATGACGTCATGTGAGATCTGCATAATGTCCCTAGCGCACTGAGAAGAAGAGAGACCCAACCTGGCACAGGCTAGCTCATTGCCACATGAGGATACAACACAGGGCCTTCGTCAGATGCCAGGACCCAATGTTCATGCATTCTCCAGCCTGCACGATCTTGTACCAGGACTCACCATCTTAGGACTGTTATGATAGGAAGTCAACCAGGAGTCAGGCAGGCTGTGGCGCCTTAGCCTCTGGGTAGTTTCCCACTTGAAGTTCATATCTGAAAACCCTCAAGTAGATCCTTGATGTGTTTCTGTCTTTCATTCTTTCCTTTATTCTTTTGCCCTTCCTTCCTTTCTTTTCTTTTAAGACAAACCCCACACTATGCATCTCTGGCTGGCTAGAACTTACTATGTAGGCCAGGTCAACTCCACACTTGTACTCTTTTACCTCTGCTTCCCATGTGCCTCCATGGATGGTGAAAATAAACTCATATGAGAAAGCATTGTCTTCTTCCTCAAGGATGCTACTTTATGACAAAGGTATGAGATGAATTTTGAATCCCGTTAGTTCATAAAACACATCTACCCTAAAGCATCCATTTTCTTAGTCATGAAACAAGAAAATGAATTTGGTTGTGTGAACCTGTAATCTTAGCACTTGAACAAACAGGGAGCTGAGACAGGAGGATTGCCTGGTCTTTAATCTAAGTGAATACCAAGCTGGCTAAAGTTCTATAGTAAGTTCCTGTCTCTAAAAACAAACAACAACAAGAGAGGAAATAGGAGATAGGGCCGTGCTTTGTGTCCTTGTGTTATGAAGTGTAGGCGTTTCCTGGTCTGGAGGATGAACCGGGGCTATAAGAGAGTTTTGAGGGGTGATTCCCTCATGCCTATTGCTCTTGAGGGTAACTCAGGCAAGCAGATTCTTCATGTTTGCGGAAGTAGAGAGTGAGTTTGGGTTCTGATCAGTACGGCTAGGCTTTAGCGTACTGTGTGGAAGTGTCTCTCTCAGAAGGAACCCTTCCGCCCACTGGCTTTACATCCACCTCTGGGAGGAGGCAATATTGTGTCCTATGAAAACAGGCTGGCTGGTCTACCTCAAGGGAGAGAAGTGAAGTGGGTGAGAGTTCACTGCTTTCCTTCCAGGGACAGGCTCCAGGGGAGATAAAAGGACTCAGCCAGCAGCCAGCTCTTGGTTTGTGTCTCCAGTGAGGTGAGAGTACGCTGAGGTACCAGGTGGCTCTTGTTTCAGCCAGAGACTGTGTGTACTTGAGAGCTCCCATCCTTGGAGTGTGCTCTTTGCACTTGGCATCAGACATTAAGTGCAGCCTTATGATCTTGCAAGGGCTGACCTTGACCAATAGCCCAGGAGTGGGTGGGCAGGAGACAGATGAATAATGGAAACGTCGTGAGAGGCATTCTGCGCTGGGAGTGTATGTGTTGAGAATCTTGTTTCGACAGGGTCTTGTATGTCCTTGCCTCGTACCCACTCTATAGCCCATGCCTGTCTTGGACTTCAGTAATTCTTCTGTCTCTGCCTTCCGAAGGCTGGGGTGACTGGTTGTGTGCCACCACCCCCAGCAATCGTTCTGTCTTAATATAACGTATTAGAACCCCGGATTCCAACAACACCTTCTTATCGCGTTTTATAAGCCTCTTCATTCATTGAGTGTGAACCCTGGGAGGCAGGGCCACGGCTCCCCATGCCCTAAATGTCCAGGCCTTGCTGCAGTGGCAGCAGTTAGTAGGCATTCTACAAAATACTTAATGTATGGACGACTTGACTCCTCTACTAGAGACTATTGCTTTATAGAGAAGAGAATGCTAATGGAAGACAATTCCTGCTGAAGTCTGACAGGGGAGAGCTTGCAGTGGGACGAACAGAATGTGTACACAGCAGAATTCTGACGACTTCTCTCCGCAGACAGATAAAACAGAGGTTAGGAGTCCCACGTGGAAAATGGCTAGTGGCAGCTCAGAAGAATGAAAGCTGGCTGGACCTGAGGTGTGAATATTGATATGGATTCAGAAATACCCGGGCTACCCCTGTGGATTGACTCACACATTACCACATGATTGCCTTGGCCCTGAGAAGGTCTGCTGGGCTGAGTATGGCGTCTCTCTTCCCCACTACTCTCCTTAGGCCGGCCCTGCAGTGAAGCGGGACGAGGGAGGAGCCTTGAGCACTTGACCACGATAACCTTGGGGAGTTCCCCGTTTTGGCCCGGTCACAATACTCAAATCAGTGGGTAACTCGTATCTTAGAGTGGCTGTAGACAGGAGGAACCAGACACATAACTGAAGCCTTAGCTCACGAGAACATTCTCTGAGAGTCTGTGGTGTTTAGTTGTTAGGTATGGAGAGGCTGTGTCGTTCTTGACAGCTACTCAGGCCTTTGAAGGGCTTTTCCTGTATACGAGTGCAAGCCTCTCCAAAAGATATGCTGAACTTGCTTTCCCGCCTCCAGGGAGGAGTGAAAGTTGCCACGGTGGGACCTACCCACCAGGTGCATTTGGGTCAGATGTCACACCACAGCTGGGAACAGAGGAAGCAAGCTTAAAGGAATCAGCCATTACAGCATAGATGGCAGTTAACACATCCTTCTCTCCAATGGCAATGCTAAGGGGTCTAGCATTAGGAAGGGCTTTCTGAGATGTAGCCCTTATGGCTGCTGAGGCTTCCAGTAGAGTGACTCACTCTGTGACCCACTAGATGCTCACATGGTCCCATGAACAATCCTTTGTGTCAACATTTTTTAACAGTGTTTGTGTGTGTGTGTGTGTGTGTGTGTGTGTGTGTGTGTGTGTGTGTATGCATGCATAGCATACACGTGCAGGACTAAGCTCTCTCCTTCCACCAGGTGAGTTCTAGGGATCCGACTCAGGTTTGGAGGCCAACACCTTCATCCACTAAGCCACCTCACCGGCCTCAATTACTTTCTGTTTAAGCCAGCTAGAGCAAGTCTTGTCTCTTATGTTACTAGGGATTTTGGCTGAACTAAACTACACCTGGTCTTCCCATGGGTCCTCTGCCCGTATGCATGGCGGGTTACCCATTTGTGAGCATCAGTTGAGAAAGGCTTCGGCCTGCACACTCCCAGGGTGGCACACCTTTGGACATTGTTTCTCAGTGTTGAAACATGGGCCTTTTTCTTGGGAGATGAGGAAAAGGATGAGACTTGCAGGTTAACCATTTAAAGGAATCTTAGAGGACTTAAGACACTGGGTATTCCCCAGTGAACGTGATTGTTGGGGGGAGGGCGGCCATGGGGGGGGAGGGTGGGGAGGGGAACACCCATAAAGAAGGGGAGGGGGAGGGACTAGGGGGATGTTTGCCCGGAAACCAGGAAAGGGAATAACACTCGAAATGTATATAAGAAATACTCAAGTTAAAAAAAAAAAAGACACTGGGTATTCATGTTGTTAACTGCTGAAGTATGTATTTGAATTTCTTGATAATTTCTTTCAGTTTTCAAGTCTAGCATCTAGGACAAGTATCTTCCTAAAAGGGTTTTCTTCATTTTTTTAAATTCTTTTTTTAAAAAAAGATTTATTTGTTTATTATATATAAGTATACTGTAGCTGTCTTCAGTCACACCACAAAGACATCAGATCTTATTATAGATGGTTGTGAGCCACCATGTGGTTGTGGGATTCGAACTCAGGATCTCTGGAAAAGCAGTCAGTGTTCTTAACCACTGAGCCATCTTTCTAGCCCTTTTGTCCCCATGTTTTCATTTTTTTCCATTTTTTATTGGATATTTTAAATTTACATTTCAAATATTATTCCCTTCCCTGCTTTCCCATCCATAAACCCCTATCTCATCCCCCCACCCCCTTCTTCTATGAGTGTGTTTCCCCACCCATCCACCCACCCCTTCCCACCTCCCTGCCATGACATTCCCTTACACTGGGGGACCAAGGGCTTCCCCTCCCATTGGTGCCCAACAAGGCCATCTTCTGCTACATATGCAGCTGGAGCCATAGGTCTGTCCATGTGTAGTCTTTGGATGGTGGTTTAGTCCCTGGGAGCTCTGGTTGGTTAGTATTGTTGTTTTTATGGGGTTGCAAACTCCTTCAGCTCCTTCAATCCTTTCTCTAACTCCTCCAACAGGGACCCTGTTCTCAGTTCAATGGTTGGCTGCAAGCATTCGCCTCTGTATTTGTCATGCTCTGGCACAGCCTCTCAGGAGACAGCTATATCAGGCTCCTGTCAGCATGCACTTCTTGGCATCAGCAATATTGTCTGGGTTTGGTAGCTGTATGTGTATGGGCTGGATCCCCAGGTGGGGCAGTCTCCGGATGGCCTTTCCTTCAGCCTCTGCTCCAAACTCTGTCTCTGTATTTCCTCCTATTAATATTTTTGTTCCCCCTTCTAAGAAGGACTGAAGCATCTGCACTTTGGTAGTCCTTCTTCTTGAGCTTCATGTGGTCTGTGGATTGTATCTTGGATAATTCAAGTTTTTGGGCCAATATCCACTTATCAGTGAGTGCATACTGTGTGTGTTCTTTTGTGATTGTGTTACCTCTTTCAGGATGATATTTTCCAGTTCCATCCATTTGCCTATGAATTTCATGAAGTCATTCTTTTTAATAGCTAAGTAGTACTCCATTGTGTAAATGTACCCCATTTTCTGTATCCATTCCTCTGTTGAAGGGCATCTGGGTTCTTCCCAGCTTCTGGCTATTATAAATAAGGCTGCTATGAACATAGTGGAGCATGTGTCCTTGTTATATGTTGGGGCATTTTTTGGATATATGCCCAGGAGTAGTATAGCTGGGTCCTCAGGTAAAACTATTTCTAATTTTTTGAGGGAGCACCACACTGATTTCCAGACTGGTTGTACCAACTTGCAATCACATAAGCAATAGTTGAGTGTTCCTCTTTCTCTACATCCATGCCAGCATCTGCTGCCATTTGAGGGTTTTTTTTTTAAATCTCCAACCCCTTTTCCCCATTGGTTTTTTTTTTTATAGTGTCACATACAATGAATTAAGATCAGCTCATTGTAGTTCACCTTGCATCTGAGTTGGGCTTTATTCATTAAGATGGTTTAAATTTCACACATATAAGCTATATTATATTGCTTCTAACCATTCACAAAGCAACAATTGGCTTTCCCAAGACAGCTTTACGCTCAGACTTCATGTGTGTTTGGGGGGTTCCTGCAGGGATCTGCATGGAGAGATGATGGGGAGAAGCTCTTCAGAGATGAGCAGATAATAGGATTAGCCTGTGTAAAACCTGCAAAACAGTATCGGTGTGATTGCTTCTGTCTTCCTCTGAACTGTCCCCACAAACCCAGCATCAGATTAAAGAGAGAGGGGGGAGAGAAGTAGGAGAAGAAGGGAGGGTGGGTCTGTATTGGAGACTGTCTTTCTGTGTATTCCATTTCAGAGATCATGAAGACGCTGAGTCAGTTCCCTCCACGATAGAAGTCTGGGCACTTTACTAGGGCAGGCACAGGACAGAGGGTCTGCTCCTCCTCACTGCCACTGGAGGAAAGAGCCTTGTAGTTCAGGGGAAAGGCATGAGGAAACCTTGCTAACAGCAACCCAGTGGTGACCCGCCAACTCTCTCTGCTTATATCAGACGTGGTACAGTCAGGTGTCTGACTTCCGTGTGGAATCTCCACTCTCAGATCCAATGCTTGTTTAACGTGCTTGGGGCAGGCCTCCCTTGGAAGACCCTTGTGCAGTCCCCAGCCCTCCAAGGCTGATTTCTGGGCTCACAGTGAGGTCCCACATCACTCAGTGCTTTCCCTGCTGTAACAGCCTCTATCACGCTGTTTCTTAATTATTTGTTGATCTGTCTTTGTTTGCCAACAGACTAAAACTTGGTGACAGCAGAGACCATTTCTAATCTTTGCCCTCCTGGTGCCAGTCCTGCAATTGGAAACAAATAAATAACCCGTTAAATGAGTTATTCATTTAACCACCTGATGCCATTAGTAAACATTTATGATGAGCGTGTAGCTGTTATTATAAGCAGTGAGTGATTCCCAGGAAAGAAAACAGAGCTGGCTCTGCTGTTTACAAGTTCTGTGACCTGGGGCAGGTTGCTGGGCCTTTCATGAAGTCATTCTTCTTAGCTCCTGAATGGGATAAGCACATTTTCTCCAAGACAGCCTAAGGTTTTATAGTAGCCAGCAGAGGGCCGGGAGCCCACCCAGCAAGAGTGCAATGGCTGCTGTCATTGCTTGTCACCAAGGGTCAGTAAAGGAATAAGAAACAAACACAAACAACAATACCCCGGACTCACTCTCCCTTCCCTTTGAAAATACTTATTTATTACTTATTTAGGACATATGCTGCACATATGTGTGCACTGAGAGACCAGAGTGTGTCTTCACTCTTACCTTCTTAGACAGGGTCTCTCAGGGAGCCTGAAACTTATTACGTCAGCTAGGCTGGCTGGACAGCAAGCCTCTAGGAGCCTCTTGTCTCTGCCCCTGGAACACAGGAAACCCAAGTGTGTGCCATAGTACCCAGGTTTTATGTGAATGCTAGGCCTTGAAATTCATATCCTATGCCTTACCCATTGAGCTCGCTCCCCAGACCCTTTCCTTCCTTTTGATGTTGCTTTCCTGTTGACGGTTTGATGAAATAAAACAGGAAATGTTATGATGGGAGACAGAGGTGAGGAAGGCATATGATTCTTTGTATCTCTTGAATATTTGTTATGGAATATATTCATGTGTGTTTGTGTGTGCATGCATGCCATGTGTGCACGAGCCTATGGAGACCAGAAGTGTCTTGGACCCTCTGGAACTGGAGTGATGGAAACTGTGAGCCACCCAGTTTGTGTTGGGGACTGAATGTGGGCCCTCTGGAAAACAGGAAGCATTTTTAACCACCGAACCATCTCTCTAGTCGTCTTGAGTATTCCTTTAAAATAGATACCTGTGCAGGATCAGCATGTCTGGCATTGTTGCTTTGTGAATGATTAGTCTCCCTCAGTCTATGTACTTTGACTAAGCCCTTTTCCTTGCATAGATTTTTCTAAAGACTCTTTGAAACAACTATACGAAGGACTGTTTTCATCGCTGAAATGCTGGTGAAGAAAGGAATAAGTAATTTGCCCAAGATCCCAGAGGACCTAAGCAGTTATGTTGTCAGAATCCCTTGGCAGTACATGTACTGTTCCCACCACAGTGTGGTAACATCAGTGAAGCTGCCCTTTAATGGGGTTACAGAGTTACAGCAGCACAGACTGCAGTTAAGGAGGGACAATAGAGGAGGACTTTCCAGGTGGGCTCCATGGAAGCAGTCTTCGAGATGGAGATGAGCACAGGGTGCCTAAGAGGGTCCGTGCCCGGCGGGGGCGGGGCGTGAGGAGACCCAGGAGGGGAAGTAGAGCTAAAGTCGCATAGCTTCTGGGACCAACAGAATTGGTCAATGATGTGGAGTCGAGGGCATAGCCCTGTGGACTCCTTGCAGGCTGCCTCAGGCTTTATGTAGAGTTGACTTAGCTGTTGAAAAAGGCAAAAGCCTCCCTCATTGGCCATGCAGGCTGGACAAGGGCTGGAAAGAGCCTGTGTTCTTTGCTCCTAAAGGACAATTACAATTCATTCTGTGCTCTGCTCAGTGGCCATTGGATAGGTGGAACAGACAGCCAAGCACTCGAGAATGGGAAGAATTAGCCCAAATTGGCTGATAGCTAAAACCTTGACATGCAGGTGTCTGATTGACAGTGAGGTGCAGCTGCTTGCCACAGAGCAAGGACTTGTAACCACACAGTGCATCTCCGGTGCGGTGGTAGAATATGCAAAGTTTCTTATTGTTGAATACCAAGTTAGCAGAGAATGCGACTTGCTTGATCGGCGACTGATATGATAAGATGCTAATTATATGACAGGGTGACCCACGTGGCGGGGCAGTCTAGGTCCTAGCAACACAATATTTATCTGGACAGCAAAGGCGAGCTGCTAATTCAAGATGCAATCTTTTTTCCAGAGACTCAGCCAGTGCAGTCAAAAACAACCTTCCCTGTTCCTCACATGGGCACCTTCATCCCCATCCTAGGTCATTGACACACAGCTCTTAAGTTATTTCTTGTCAGCTACTGACTTGGAAATTGTGATCTGATGACCTTCCTTGTATTTTCATACTTAAATAGCCTAAAAAAAACCAAACCAAACCAAACCAAAAACATTCCTCAGACATCATGCTTTCCCTTGTTGGATTTTAAGGATAGACTTACTTTTGTTTTTTCACTTGAAGGGATTTCTTTGATTCAAACAGCAATACAGTTTATTGAGTTACATTATTCCTGTGGAAAATAGAACTACTCCAGATAGGTAACTAAAGGCAGATCAAAATAAGGACATTCCCAATGTCTGCCTTGGGGAAGTGATGAGTTTTATTTGGGTTACTTATAGGACTATGAGAGGAGTAGAAATAGCACCTAGCATGGGTGATAGTTCACGAGAGCTGGAAACCTGGGGTATACCATACAACCTGCTGCAGCTCAACAGGTTGGAGAATGCCCTTTACAGGTAGCTTAGCTGGTCTGAGCCTCTTTCAGGCAGTTTGACTGGTCGGACAAGCTTCTAGGCAACTCAGCTCTTTTGAGAGTAGTTCTCAAAAGTCCTTACCACTTGTAAAAGCATGGGGAGGGCTCTAATGAATCTGGTTGGTTTCAGGGCCTTCCTGTAGCCTTTGAGTTGTTTACTTCCTGTGTTTAAGGCGCTTCCAAGATGGAAAGAACTACATTGCACAGGGCTGGGGAGAAGGCTCAATGAATGAAAGACTTGCTGTGCAAACACGAGGATCTGAATTTGAATTCTTAGAACCCATGTGAAGCCAGATGTAGTCGTATGTACTTGTAATCTCAGCCCTTTCTGAGACACAGCGGACAGAGAGAAGGAATTCTTAGAAGCTTGTGGGCCAGCTAGCTTGGCATACACAGCTGTGAACACAAGACCTTGTCTCAAACAAGGTAGGTGAAGACTGTCCCTTGTGGTTGCCCCTTGAGCTCCATATGTGGTTAATAGCACATGTGTGCCCACATTTACACATACCCGCCCACACCCCAATACACAGACGGTGAGTATTTTTTTAAAAATGGGGGAATACATATGTGGGGAAACTGTTAATGCATATCAGAGTTTGCAGTCAGGTGTGATAGCACAAACCCTTTATCCTAACACTGATCAGGCTAAAGCAGGCAATTTGTGATTTTGAGGCCAGCCTAGGCTACATATTGAGGCACTCTCTGAAAAACCAAACCAAGCAAGTAAACAAACCCATAATACCCCTGACTAGTGACAGTACTAACTGTATTAATGTAGCAGTGTAATTAGCCACATGAAGAAGTTAGCTAGACGAGCTGGCATTAGGAACTTAATTAGCTAGGCATGGTGCTATGCATCATTAATCTCAGCACTCAGGAAGCAGAGGTGGGTAGATCTGAGTTCAAGGCCAAGCTGGACTAGAACTCAAATTCCAGCCCAACTAGGGCTACATAGTGAGACCCTATCTCAAAACAAAAGCAAAATCAATCAAACAAACAAAAAAACAAACAAAGAAACAAATGAGGAAGCTGAGAGGTTGTGTCCCAGCAAACACCAAACAAGTCGATTGGGAGTTGGACAATGCTATAAACTCTCAATCCCTGCTTTCAGTGGTTTACTTCCTGGAGCAAGGTTACCACCTTCCTAAACAGTGGTACCCGCTGGGGACCAAATGTTCAAACGTGCCGACTATAGGAGACATTTCTCATTCAAACCATCACAATACTAATATTAAATCACAAAAAGTGTGAGGTCCCCTCTTCCTTGCAGATGGTATTATAGAACTCAAGTTTTCAAATAAGCAACATGCTCTTTCGTAAGCTGAGTGGGAAGTGTGTGTGTGTAAAACACAAGCGTGGCAGACTCTGGTTCCACACTCCAGGTTCCACACTGTCTGTGCCTGCTTCTTGTGATAATTGCAGCTGAGAGACCATCTGGGCTGCAAACTGAAAGTGTTTACTATCTGGCCCTTCCTACAAAAGTTCGCACTCTCTGTTCAGAGTATGTCAAGCCTCCCACACCATCTGATGTTCCCCTTAAGTGTGCTTTCCAAGGGCTGCATAGTGTTCTGGAGTGTGAAGATGTTGATGGCACCTGTCTGAGGACACACAGTTTCCTGCCTCAGTAAGCCCTCTTGGCTCTTCCTTCTTCCTGTGCCTCAGATGCCACTCCCTTACCTTGGATAGCCAAAGCCAGCTCTGCCCCTCTCTTGAGTCTGATGGGCCTGATCCCTACACCAGTTAATCTGGCAGATTCCTGTTCCACTCAGAAGCAAGGGTTGCCTGGCTAAAGTGATCTCGAATACCCACCTGCGTAAGATAACGGCGGACCCCTTTCCACTGCCAATCTCTTGGGGAAGTTGTTGACCAGTTCAAGAATATAGACACCCAGGAATATAAATTTAAGAGGTGCATTTTCCACTAAATGTAAGTCTCTCTAAAGACATGCCTCAGCTACACAGTGCACATGGAATCACATTTCTTTACAGTGCTTTGCTTTGTCCTGTACCACTCTGTATTAGTTCTACAGTGTTCCGTTGCTGTTCTCTGTGGTTGCAGTTTTATTGACCACAGCTACTTTTTTGAGACTGATATGTTTTCCAGAACAATTACCTTCACCTTTAAATCATGGCAGAGCACTTTTGAAAGTTAGAGTTGGTGATGTCTTTATCAGGTTTGAGAAATTGCTTCATCTCTCCTTATCATCCGACCACAGGCTGTACTGAAGAAACAAGCCTGAAGGCTTATTTGTGTGACGCTTGGCCTTTCTGATGTCGAGTGCACACCTCACACCCGAGCCTTATGAAATATGTGATGATTTTCTTGTTTTGATTACCACTATTGCTGTTATCTCTGTTCTTAACCTATTTTCTATGGTAACTCCCATGCCGTTGACAAGCACCCTACTAGCATCATCTAGTGTTGTCTCTATGGCTCTTCCTCCCTCAGCTCTATTCTATTCAAAGTAAACTGAACGGGACAGCCTTGGTTTATGGCTGAATCTGGCTTTTGTGTTTTGGTTTGGAGAAAGGGTCTTGCTCTGTAGTTCAGACTGGCTTATGGTATACTCTGTCATCAAAGCCATGCCCTTCCTCCTGTTGGTGCCTCCAGAATTCTGGGGTTAGAGATGACAGAAACCATTCTTGTGTATATCTTGGTTCTGAGGGCTGTCTTCAGCCAGAACAATGCACTTTCTGTCTTGTCTTCAGATGTTAAAGGTGGACTCTGGAATTTGAAGTCTACACAGCCCTATAAATCCCTGCACACGTGACTGACTATGCCTCACATGATCTGACATGTTTTATTTTATTTGTCTTAGTTCCACCCAGATCCTGCTTGTCTGGGTTATTACTGCGGCCCTCCCGTCTACCAGCACTTGCACCTTGAACTGGGCAAATGACTTAGATACACTGTCCTCTCTAGGGACCCCCAGAGGCTGACACTGAGTTGCAGAGGCTACGTGACTATGTGACAAGGAGTACTCTTGGAGTCACCTTCAGGGAGGGGCGGGAAGCGGGGGAAAGGCTAGATGAAGACCGTCACTGACCCCACAGACTGTCTAGAGCCAGGACAGCCATAGGGTGGCACCCTAACTCTCAGACAGGGAACAAGGAACCTGGCATTTTTATCCCTGGTCCAATCAAGACTGACACATTGTCACTGGGAGAAGCAATTTTATTTAGCCCAGTTGGTCCCATACTCCTCTCCACAACTGTTAAGTCTTCATTGTCTGCAGGGGGATCTGGCAGCACTTCATAGAGCGAGCTACTTGCCGATAGTCCCTTTCCTGTGCGATTTGGGCATGACATCTGTACGTCTCTTTCCTGCCTTAGATCCTAGGCATCAGCCCATTGACACCTCCGTAGCTGGTGTATAATTGCAGTGCCTCTCGGATCTGTGCAGAGTGTTTCCAACAAGTGAGTGCTACGCAGTGAACAGAGCTTGAGATTTTCTTGTCTGTTCCAAAGGGTAGCTCTTGGTCAGATTTTCTTCTTCTTCTTCCTCTTGGGAACAGAGTGAATGCTTGTACATCACCTTCTTGGTCCATTTGACAAGCACAGTAATAGCCTCCCGCAAACACTGAGAGACCCCCCCCCCCCAGTACAATGCTTAAATTTGTGTAAATTCAAGGGGACTGGAGGGGTGGTTCTGTACTTAAGAGCACTTACTGCTCTTGTCAGGGACCTGGGTTCAATTCTCAGAACCCACATGGTAGCTCACAGCCGTAGTTCCGTTCCTTTGGATCTGACACCATCTTCTGGCCTCTGCAGGCCCTGCGTGGAAGTGGTTCACAGACAAAATGCTCACATAAAATAAACATAAACAAAAAAGTGTTAGTTCATCCAGGCTACACTGTGTATTTGTTTAACCAGACACCCATTATGATGCTGTTATGAAGGCATTTTGAGATACAATAAGCCCAGAAATGGTCTATGAATAAAGTGGATCATACTTCATAATTGCAGTGGAGATTGTCCAGACAGTTTTTGAAAACCTCGAGAGTAGACTGAGGTCTCCTGGGGGAGTTTGGCCTTCAGACTCCATCTTGAATTTCCTCTGCTGGGCTGTCCAGCCTGCTGTCCTGTCCTATAGATGTCAGCCTTGCCAACCCTCTAGATTACAGGGAACAGTTTTATTTTTCCTTAAGTCAGTCTCTGTGTGTGTCTATCCTGAGAAATCTAGCTAATGGTTCTTCGGACCCAGGATTCACTTCTCCATGCTCAAGTCTTACTCTGACAGTTGCCATGCTTGGGGCGGGGGGTGTTCAGGAGTGACTTCATCTATTCCGGCCTCAGTTGTAAGCAGACTTGCCTGAGAGTAGCCTTTCTCTGTAGCTGTGGGGCTGGTGGTCACTCTGTCATCACACAGAACTCAGAAAAGACTGCTTGTCACTGTTGACAGGGACTTCCTGTCTGTTTTCTCACAGGAGGCCAGGTGCCCTGCCATGGGGAGAAGGGATAGCTATTGCCCTTCCAAGCAGTGTAAACATGATGTCCTTGCTTGCACATGACGGGCTCGTGTTCTCCGGCCTCTCGTAAAGCGTCTGACACACAGCGTTCCTTTGCTCTCAACTTATATTTAGGACTGAGGTGATCCTTACATTTTAGCTACTTTTCCTGGCCAGAGAAACTAGCTCAGGCGGAATCCAAGCAGGGCCGTTGCACTTTGAAACTTTTAGTATGGCTTGCAGTTTTGTCTTGTGGAGCAAGCAAGCAGACAAACAAACAAAACATAAAATCAAGTCAAGTAGAAAATATTTGTATTGGTGTATTGGTGTAGGTTGAAGGCAAAGAACACCGGTGGGAATCCGCTGTGAAAACTTATGAGGAACTGTGTGTGAGGTTGCCATGGTTTAGTGCTAAAAGTAGGTGCATGCAATGAAGCCAAGTTTTGTTTTATTTTTAAACCATGAACTTCATCTAATAGTCTCCAGAGAAGAGAGACATGGAAGGTCTGGACTGATGACCCACCTGGCAAGGAAATCTGGGCTTGGTGTATTAAGTTTTTGGAGATTTTGTCAAAGTTGGGGGGGGGTGACAGCTTGTTATTCTTGGCTTCATAAGAGCACACTGGAAAGAGTTCACATGGCCCATTCTGTGGATGCTGCTCATACCCCAAGAATGCGTGAACCTGTACAGCATCTTCTATCACAAGCACTCACAGGGATGGATGGACGGATGTGTGGACCGCAGACATTTATGGCCCATCTGTGTCACTCTCCTTGGCTGCTGGCTTCTGGTGTTGTCTCCTGACTGCTGTTGACACTGGGTAGGAAGGAGATGGAGTCACTTTGGAAGGAACTCAGTGTCTCACCTGTCATGAGGCTCCATGCCAAGTGTGTAGGTGTGACAACCGCAGAGGTGGCCTTTGGCTCATGTGAGGGGTTAGAGGATGAATGTTCTGACATGGACAAAACCAACTTTGTGACTGGAACTATATGGTATTAAATGATGTAGAGAGTGAAGACCAGAGCCCAGGTTCATAGGTGAGTCAATAAAGAAATGGAGGAGAGAAGAGCCCCCAGTGTGTGCCTGTTCTCCCTTGCATAGGAGTTAAGACTTTGATCCCTTGTGCCTCACCATCGGTTCTTTGAGTGTAGATTGGATTAAGTAGGGGAAGAAAAGATGGCACCTTGACAGTGTGCCTGTCTGAAAACACTACCTCAGCCAAGTGACCCAATTGACATGGCCAGTGGTCAGTCATGTGGACCCTTTGAACACTGTGTGAGCTGATGCACACTGCTTCAAGCTTTTCTTAGTCTAATGCTGAGAAAAAAGAGCAGACAAATCTAAACAAACCTATCTGTAAGACACCCCAGAACTTAATGGTTCTCATGAAAACACATGAGAGACCCCAGCAGTTCTCATCAACCCTGGGGGACTATGTGGATTTAATACTTGAATGCAGTGTGCTGCCCTGAATGGGATCCTAGTGAGGGAAAAAGTTAGTGAAAAAGCTATCGAGAAATGGAGGGAATCTAGGCCTTAGCGCATGGTGATGGACCAATGTTGGCATTTGGTTTTGACGTCTTTTGAATGTGCAGGAAGCTGGTAGGGCTTGTGGCAGGCTATACAGCCATCTCTGTGCTGTCTTTATGGAGGTTCGGTCATAACCTAAGTCCACATGCAACATAGCCCAGAATAACAGGTCTGTGTGGACTCCCAGGAGTGGGTGGTACATTTTGGGGCACATTGTTCCAAGATGGTCAGGGAATCGTGAACAGCATTAGTAAGGTATACTGGGCTCAGTTTATCAAGATTGAAATTTTTTGGGTTGTTTAACTATGGTTTTATGACTCATGATCCATTAAAGGGCACTGTGATTTGGACGTGTCCTGAGTTCCTGTGTTGGAGATTTAACTCCCAAAGTTACATCTCATGTGGGCTCTGCTTTATGAGTGGATTAATGTTGATAGGTTTAGTAAGTTGCTGTGGCGGGGGCATTCTGATGAAAGGGGGAGTCTCGCCCCCTTCTCTTGGATACATCCTCTTGCTTTTCTGTCTTCTTCCACAGGATAAGACAGCAGACTGTTGTCTGATGTGGGGTGCCTTGGTCTTGAACTTACCAGCCTTCTGAAATATAAGAAATCGAACTTCTTACTTTATGAATTACCCAGTGTCCTGGGTTTGTCAACTTGTAGGTCAGCTTGATACAAACTAAAGTCATCTGAGAAATGTTGATGAGGCTGTAGACAAACCTGTAGGGCAATTTCTTAATTAGTGATTGATGTGGGAGGGCCTGTTACAGAAGGCTACGTCCCTGGGCTGGCAGTCCTGGGTTCTCTAAGAAGGCAGGCTGAGCAAACCATGATGAGCAAGCCAGTAAACAGCATCCCTCTATGGCCTCTGCATCAGCTCCCGCCTCCAGGTTCCTGTCCTGTTTGAGTTCCTGACCTGATTTCCTTCAGTCACTTCCTACAATGTGGAAGTGTAAGCCTAATAAACCCTTTCCTCCCCGAGTTGCTTTTGGTCATAGTGTGTCATCCCAGCAATAGATATCCTGAATAAGACACCCATTGCCAGGTATTCTGTTCCTGCAGCACCAAAATGGCTGAGACAAAGGTGTGTGTCTTTGTTCCTAGCCTGCTAGACACAAAACCACATATGGGGTCCTTTCAAGTTGTCCTGTTAGTGAGAACTTGAGGTGAGCCCTGCTACTGAGATACTTGTCTTATCAGCAGGCAGTGAAAGCCGTGTGTAAATAGCAGCCTTTGATGTTATTGCTGGAGAAGCAGTGAGCGGGCAAAGGAAACTTCCCACTTATCCAGATCAGTGTGACGCCCAGCCTTCCTTGTAGCCAATTCTTCTGAAGCTTCCTCTTCATGAAGGCCCAAAAGCTGGAGGACATTGGCTTGTAGTGTGGATTCCTAAACCCTGGGGCCTCAGGAAAAGTTCCTTCAGTGTCTGAGGATATGTCCTATCCTGGTCCAAGGCTGGGTCCTGGGTAGGTCTCACCTGGCCTAGGCCACTGCTTTGCTACATAGCGCAGGACAAGGCAAGACTTGGGGGAAGCTTCTGTCATCTAACCCACAGCTTCAAAATGACAGTAAAAATAGCAAACTATCATAGCTGTGTGGCCGATGACCTTCAGCTCAGCCTGACTTCCTTGCAAGAGAGCTGTGTAAATGCGCATAGCCAAGAAACATCACCTGCTGTTCAAGTGAGGAAAATGTTTAACACAGACATAAACAAAATGTAATAAGGAAGATCAACGGCTCACAAAAGTCGTTTCATAACCGGCCATTAAACAGGTGCTTATATATAATTGCCTCTGTGGTATACTGTGTTTTTAAACTCTGGAGATAAAGTTTGTTTTCAGTTGAGCACCACCCCTGTGTCATGCCTGTCTTCCCTGTCCTCAAAGACCTCTGACTCCGCCCCTCGTGGCCTTGGAACATTTCCATTGCCTTGTGCTTGCTGACAGGCTTGCCAGAGCTCTCTCATAGCTAGCTGCTTGTTCTAAATTTCTTGGAACTAGGGTTTCTCTGTCAAGGAACTATACCACTCAGATACACATATTGCTTTAGAGCCAGGCTGTGTGTGCATGAGAAGGCAGCGGCAGATGAGGCCAGTGGAGGACAGACTGACTCATGGGAAATTTGGCCCAGGAAGAGTTGGACTGCACAAGGGTCTAAGTTCTTGTGGGCAATTCACAGGAGCGTTTGTGTGGGGCAGGGGACAGTGCAATGGAGAGTGTGTGGCTACAGGGAGGGTGGGAAAGAGAATGAAACTTATCTGGTATCAGAAACACATCAACAAAAAACCACTGGAGATGAGGAACTGAGAAGGAACAGAGTCTCAGGTGATCAATACCCCACCCCCGGAAAGACGGCCAAGTTTGTAGAGACCAAGTTCAGTGTTATGAAATGGGTCACAGTGGTAGCTGGACACAGCAGAGAAATCCGTGTGTGGGGTGATGTGATTCACAAGGTGGGGTGCCTATTGTCTTCCTGTTTCTTCCCTGAAAGCTTGCCAGAAAGCCTTCTTCTCTTCCTCAGTGATTTCCTGAAGCTACCCCTGCACTCAGAATTCCCTGTCACTTCTTACCTCTCTTCTTCATCCACCTTTAAACCTGCCGGCCTCTCTCGAGCCATGGCAGTGAATGAGGAGACCATATACTTTACTTCACCTATTCAGATGGACCTGAACTAATACCACAATTTGAAAATTAGTGACATAATGAATTTACATTAGGAGAGTCACTGTCACCACAGGGATTAAAATGATACATCATGGTTGGAAGGGAACATGGCCTCTGGCAGGTAGCAGCATCTTGGGCTTCTGTTAGGCTGTGTGCCTACCTAGTTCCGTCTTCCCTTTTCTCCTTTTTCCCATGCTTCTGGCTTCCTCTGAACCCTCCCACTGTTCTCCTCGGCCTCTGAAGGTCCGTGTACTTCACATCTGACCTTTACACCTCTGCTGCGCTGATGTGCTTGTCCAGCATCTCTTGGATGCCTGTGCAGTCTCTCCAGAGCTCTCTACATAGCGTCCCTTTGACAAATCCTATTGGGGATTAGACAGCTGATGTGGTTTAGGCAGGGAACAAAAATGTGGCTCAATCAGTGACCAAATGGAATTGTTTTCTGGCAAAGACATAACTGTATTTTTGGTCCCAAATGAGGCCATCAGAAGTTGACAGAGTAGAAGTTATGAATACTTGAGTTAAGAAAATAGGGACATATTGGATTATCATAAAACTTATGTCTCAGATAGGGAGAAAGGCCATGGTGGAAAGGTCCAGCTGTTAGTTACACACAGTAAGGGATACAGCTGGGGACTTTCTGTCTTAGGCTGACTGGAAATGAACCTTACTGACCGCCTTAGTCCATAATCTATGGCTGTAAGAGAACACCATGGGTTTGGTAAGTTGGAAAGTATTTAGTTCATGCTTCTGGAAGTTAGGAAAGTCAGGGGGTATGGGCAGTGTCTGAGTCTACTTGTGTCATCACTAACCCCTTTCAGCCTGAAGAAGACGAAGTTGTTCGTAGACCTTCCATCCTCAGGACCCAGTGGTCTTCCAGGGATTCCGATGCCACCAAGCTGGAGACTAAGCTTCTAATAAATGAATTTCAGACACCTCTGAAGTGGGGATATTTCCAGAAAATAGATGGGGTGGGGAGGAGAATTAATGTGTTGGTTTTTACAGAGTTGCTATTTTTGGCTGAAAAGAACTTTGAGGAAAACCCTCCGGTGTGATGCATCCACAAACAATAAAGTTACACTGGGTAGGGTTTGGTGTAACTATGAGAAAAGGGAAAGGGAAAGTAACCATTCTCTCTCTCTCTCTCTCTCTCTCTCTCTCTCTCTCTCTCTTCTCTAGCCAGCAGGTAGTTCCTTAAACGGTCCCAGTTTTCTCTAAACTTGTATTTGGCATGTGGGTACACAAGGACCAACGTCAAAGCACCCTTAGGCTGAGGCTGTGCAATGTACCCTGTCCTCATTGGGACCTCATGAGCACATCTTATTTCTGCCATTGCTGTATCTTTCTGTGATAAGGTCTGGCATAGCATTGCACTTAAGAGAAAGAGAACTTTGGGCTGTTGTCAAAGCCTCTGATCCGGGGTGGGTCTCAGTGTGACTCTTCCAACCACAAAGCAGGGGAGAGGCCCTCTTGGCATCCTTGATTACTCAGCAGGCTGAGAGCACTGCGTGGTATTGTTTATGTGGTGTATGTGCATGCGGGGTACGTGCATGCAGGGTGCCTCCTTTGATTTAATTTACTTGTTGTTGTTGTTTTTAATCTGAAGAGAACAATGTTCTCTTTTACTTAGCTCCAGATGTATTCTTGTCTTAATACAGATGTCATCCCTCATCCCACGATTATAAAATGTATGCCATGCACTCTGAGCTTTTCTGTAAATGAATTCTGTATTGGCACCAGAGGACTCTGAGCGGGAAGAGAAGGACCATGCTTACTCTCTGAGTCATGATATTGAGGGTGGAAATGTCCTATGGACTGCCCTCAGAGTCACCCATTAATGCCTTTTGATATCTCTATTTGACCCATTTGACTAAAAGCAGCTCTAGAATGTTGTTGAAACACTTGCTAAGGTTGTTTGAGCACCGGGACTTTACGCTTTTTTATTTTTATTTTATTTTATGGGTGGTTTGCCCACATGGATGTTTGTGCATCCTGTGTGTGCAGTGTCTCAAGGGCTCAGAAGAGGATGTTGGGTCCCTAAAACTGAATTTGCTGATAGTTGTGAGTGTGGGAATTGAACTCTCGGGGCCTCCTCAACAACAGCATGTGCTCTTAAATGCCGAGGCATCTCTCTGAGTCCTCATTGTAACTTTGGCTTTATGTTTCCTTTGGGCCCATTTTGGTAGCGAATTAAAGCTGTTGATCAGTTATACCTAGAAGCCAATCTTGTATATAGTTAGACATATTTTTGAAAAGTTAAAAAAAAAAAAGAAGAAACAGGTGAAACTGCTTCCCATAAGTGCGATTAGCCAGTGTATTCAAAGTAACTCTTTCAGCATGCTATCCGTAGAACAGATATTAGTGAGAGGTTTGACATTCTAGTTTCCATTTGGTCTAAAAAGCAAATGAGCTCGTGTGTTTATGGCATAGTTCAGTTTAGATTAGCTACGTCTCGAGTGTTCGAGGGTTGTTAGTGGTTCCATGCATTTTGTGGCACTGAATGCTAACAAACTGTGTTTCCCAGTCCCAACTGATACATCCACAGCACAGTTAGCTTACACCTAAGGCTTAGGGGACATCACAAACCTCAGCCCTCCCTACAGAATTACAGACGGCTGAGGAATGCTGAGAGCGGGAGAAACGGTTTTCCTCAGGGAGGAACACCAATCGAGGACCAAGTGGTCATCTCTGAAGTCATATGCGTGTGTATGTGTGTGTGAGTGTATTCATATATGTATTCTATGTGCTTGTGTGTGTGTGCGCGCGCGCATGCACGTGCGCATATGTGGGTATAACGAAAACTGAAGAGAAAGGCTATGAATTTGAGAGTGCAGAGCAGAGGTACATGGGGAGGTTGGAATGAAGAGAAGGAAAGAGGCAAACGGTGGGATTGTGGAACACCGCACAGTTTTTCTTTGTTCTAAGGTGTGTGCTCTAGAGAAAACCTAGATAGAGGTACGCCTCCTGAGGTATTACCTGTGAGGTAAGGGGAATGCAGAGAGAAGGCAGCAGGGACTGGCAAACTGCTCACCTAAGGAGGCCCGGCTGAGGGATCCAGTCTGCTTTGCAAGGCAGTGGACAGGAATAAACCATTGAAGGTATTAAAGCCCTGAGGAAACCCTGGGGAATTCTGGTGCTGACCAATGAGGAAGATAGAGAAAGGATCCAGAAGGAATCTGCCTGGGAGATGGAGGCAGAAAATTTCCCATCCAAGTCAGGCTTCCAGACCTCTCTCTGAGGCCCAGGGAAAGGGCTGATAATCTTAGTACTGAGGACCAGTGGGTTATAGAGAATCCTTGAGCTACACTAGTTCAAATTTCTACCTTCAAGAAAATCCCTGGAAATCCCTACAGACATAGGCACTTGAGGGTGAGCCAGAGAGCCAAGCCACACCTCTGGTGGAACGCGGTGCAGAGGCATACTCAGAGCTCACTTGGCTGCGGAGCGGTGAGGGACTTCAAGAAGGGCACAGATAGGGCCTTTGAAATAAATGGGCTTCCCCTAACTCAGCCGCGAACATCCCAGGATACGCCATCCCGTTATCAGTCGGAAACAGCTCTGTGTCTCAGTTTGTGGCCCGTCTGTTCCCTGTAGCTGCCCTGTAGCTGCCCTGTAGCTATACTTCCTTGTTTGGTTTCAGTTTCAGTGTTTCAGCGCAGTGAGCACACAGAGGTTGAGGCGCCTCTCTTCAGCAGCCGTCTGACATCCTTGACCTGTGATCTGGACTTCAGAATGACCAGGCTCACCAGTGTACAAGGGAGGGCTTGTTCCCTTTAGAACCCCATGTAGTACCCAAATTTGAGTGTGTCAGTATTATCAGAGATTTTGATTAATGTTTTTCTAGACTCTAGAGTTTAGAGGTTCTTCTAGAATAACTGACTCAGTGGTAGTCTAAGGCAGCCTACCAGTACAATGTGAATGCTAATAAAACCAACAGTGACACAACATTGTCGCTGTCTCAGCACAAGGTTCTTCCCAGGTGACAGTGCCCACACAATTGATTTTCCACAGAGAAAACTCAGGATGTTGCCCATATGCAGGACTTTGTGGAGAACCTGCCAAATTCACTCCAAGAGAAAGGAACAACTACAGGACCCTCATGTAGGTCCAAAGTCTGTGCTATTAGCTACTAGGCCACACCCTGTTGTCCTTGGGGACAACTTTTACTGGAGAAAAACTTACTCTGACATGGCAGATGACTCAAGAGTCTAATGTATATGGGTTTTTGCAGCAGAGGGGGGAAATTGGACTTGACTTTGCAGTGTAGAGAGTGGGAAGGTATAGCCAAGAATGGATGGCCATGTGTGGTGATGGTTGAGGGGCAGGAAGTTGCTCGGGTAAGGGCTGAGTTTCAGATGTGCTCCCAAGAAAGAGGTTCATGATCAGGGCAAGCTCAGTATGCAAATTCACAGGCTGATATTATTTGGAGGTGAGGCCCCTGGGGAGGTACTTAAAAGTTGAAATTTTAATTAGGGTGGCCCCTGTGGTAGCATTAGTGGCTTTATAAAAAGAGAGATACATGGGGTTGGGGATTTAGCTCAGTGGTAGAGTGCTTGCCTAGGAAGCGCAAGGCCCTGGGTTCGGTCCCCAGCTCCGAAAAAAAGAACCAAAAAAAAAAAAAAAAAAGAGAGAGAGAGAGAGATACACATAAACTAGTCAGTTATCTCGTCTTGCCCTGTACTGTTCTTTTTCTTAGAGAATAGTTTTGACAGTTTCACACATGTTTGCAGCCTGACAGACTTCTGTAAGGACCTGGAAGGAGGGTGGTCTCTTCTTTCCTCCCACAATAAGATGATCGCAGTGTGGCCTCATGGGTCGCTGCTTTATTTTTTTGTCTTAAGTTTTAATGGTGTTCTTTAATGGTTTTTGTTTTTGTTTCAATGGCCTTTACTCATACTTGTAGGGAAACAGTTTAGTCAGGGTTACATTTGGGTTGAGTGCAGTAGTCCCTCCTCATCCATTGGTGATGCATTCCTAGGCCACAGTGGATCTGAATCTATGCATAAGACTGAGCCTATATGCACTGCTTTTGAAAAAAAATCCATTTACACCTGTGATACAGCTTAATTTATGAAGTAGGCACAGTACAGACTTATAGCTTCCTACAGATCTAAGCAACTTTAGTACAGTTTTCAAAATTTTATTAAACCATGAACATTCATCTTATTTTAAAGGAAATACCTTATGATTTTGATGTATGTGTGCCTGTGTGTGTTTGTGCGTGTATGTGTTTGGTGTGTTATATGTGTGTTTGCATGTGTTTGTATGTGGTATGTGTGTGTGTGTGTGTGTGTGTGTGTGTGTGTGTGTGTGTGTGTCTGGATTACCAGCATCACTGATCTTATGCTTTCGGGCCGTTATTAAAGGTTTGATAATAGTCCCTTGAATACAAACACTACAGTTACTTTAATAGTCAATCTGATAACTTGGGAAGCTTATTAAGTGACTAAAGGGTGGGTATTGACATTGTTGGTATTGAAAAAAGATGGTCCCCAGGGAGACAAGGTAGGACAGCACAGGATGACTTACGATCAAAATTGATGACTTATTGATTCGCAGGACTTCCTATTGGGATTTATAGGCTACAGTTGGTTGTGGTAGCTGAAAACATGGAAAACAGAGCTATGGGAAAGACAGGACCACTCTAATGACAATTCAAAAGAACCATGGCATTAAACACATTTCATGACCATCTCCATTGGGATTCCCAAAGAGTAAAATGTTATTCATGGCTGTTGACTATTCTTGGTGTCACCCACCTCAGGCAGCTGTCCTATCATGAGGACTCTGCCAGACTTTCCCTCCATTTCACAATGCCTTGCCCAGAGTGGCTTTTGGAGATCCAGCAGTCAAGTCTCGGAGATCTAACAGGAAGTAGCCCTCTAGGGTGGAGGGCCTTTTCTTACCTGTGGTCAAAGATCCACTGGGCAAAAGATCATGTCCCAGGAATTTTGAAGTTTTAGATTTTCCTCTGTTTACACCATTCTCAAATGTGTTCCTATTCCTCAAATATATAGAATGTACCAGGCGTCCTTTAAAGAAAGTCCACAGAACTGCGGAATGAGTTTTTTGATACACTCTCCACCAAAACTTAAGCACAAAGTCTCACTTTGCTCAAATGGGCTGAGCAATCTAGTTTTTAACCTGGAAGGCAATGCACACAGCTAAGTCAGGTGTCTGCTACCTGGTGACGCTGGAGGGAATATGAGAACACTCAATAGGAGCACCTGCTTTTTCTCCTTGCTTTTTAACCTTTAAGAGAAGGGGCTTGCTGAGGGCTTGGGGAGCTGTCCTATTATTCCTGAGGGAGCCAGAGCTCCTCTCAAAGCTGCTGCTGAGGCGGTAGCAACAATGTAACACTTATAGACTGAAGATTGTCTGTAAAGACAACAGACGCCATGGAAAGTCCATAGCTTTGAAATGGTATTTTTTTTTAAAAGGGCATATGGAATGGCAAAAGAAAGGTGAAGCGTCTTTCTAAAAGTGAAGGCACACACATTTGAGAATAGTAGCTTTCCATGCTAAACAGGGGAAAATCTAAGACCTCCAGGTGTCTGGCACATGAGCATTTGCCCAATGTGGATCCTGCTGGATCTTTAGTTAGAGGGAAGAAAAGGCACTCCATTCCGGAGACCTGCTGACTGTCGCCAGCAGGCCATCTGAGTTTTTGAGGCTGTGATAACATCTGAAGATCTTGGTGAGAGCTTCCTTAGTCCGTTTTAAGTTCTGGTGATCTACTAGCTTTTCAGGTCAACAGCCACGAAGTAGCCCACACTCCCTGATTCCCAGGGCAGGTGACTTTTGGGTAGAGAAGTGCGTGCAGAGTCTTGGCATGAACAGTCACCGGTCATGTGACTATATTATGGGTTCTGTGGCTTGTGCTCTTAATTTTCCAGTCTTCCTTGTGGATTTTATAAAAGACCACAAAATACCTCAAGTGGAATCCAGCTGGAGCAGGTGATGTGTAGATGGACAAACCGCTGAGCATTCCAAAGTGGTGTGACTCACTGCGCCATGGTAGCCATTGGTATTCTGACTGTTACAGCACTCCCCTGCGGATTCTTGTTACAAGGGAGAGACAAGTTTCAGGGGTGCATCTTCAGATCTGGGGTAACTAGAAGCAGAGGTCGGTTTAGCTACTTAAGAAATGGAGGAGAGCTTGGAGAAAGACAAGGTAAATTAAGGAGCTAGACTGGTCAGAGGTTAGGGGAGACTGGAGAAATAGCCCTTTGTGTTGGCTAAGTTCAGTCAAGTGCCAGCGTTATCGTGGATTTCAGCATTTTAGCTTCTCAGTGCTTGAAAGGCTGCAACTTCTAGTAATGTCACGTGCTGCTTTGGCTTTACGAGGCTGCTGCCACTCAGGTCACGAAACTCTGAACGTGAGTTTGCCCTCGAGTTATGTGTCTGAGAGTGCTCCCTTTGGCATGGCATACATGAAAGTTGGCTTAGTACAGAGATTAGCATGACTGTGGCGAGGCTGACACACAAAGTCATAAAATGTGCTGTATTTAAGAGTGTGATTTATGCATTTGAGTAGATAGACCCACCTTAGGTAGATGTACTTCAAACCTTAGACTTGCAGACTCTAAAGTGGCGTGGTTTGTGTAAAATACAGTACCATTTAGGTATATGTATTTTAAAGTGTGGCATGCATAGATTACAAAGTGGCCAACATTTTCCAGAAGAAAGCAAGTAATTACTTTAATTTTTTTGACTTTTCAGTTCCTCAGAGATCTGGGAAACCTTCTTTTTTTTTTTCCTAAAGGATACTGTTTGGATAGAAATCATGGTTCACATCTGGACAATCCACACCAGGCCAACACAGTCCCGCATGGAAGAGGTTTATTGGGGGACAGAGACAGGGGCTAGAGGGGGCGGGGCAAGAGAAGGAGAAGAGAGAAAAAAGAGAAAGGGGGGCAGAAAGGTCTGCCTTTTATTTGAACTGTGAGGTAACTGCTCCCGGGTAAAGGTGGGAGCTGGACCAAAAGTATGCTGGGAATGTATGGCCGTTGCCAGGGCAACAGATGTGCAGGTGACATCACTGCTGGAGGTGAGAGGGGTTCCTGATACAACCAGATACCATATAAAATAGCACATAAAAGGCATCTTTAGAATTGACTAACACGGGGAAAGCAGCAGCACCAGATCCAAGATGGTGGCCAGCAGGAGGCTGATGAAGGAGCTTGAAGAGATCCGCAAATGTGGAATGAAAAACTTCCGTAACATCCAGGTTGATGAAGCTAATTTATTGACTTGGCAAGGGCTTATTGTTCCTGACAACCCTCCATATGATAAGGGAGCCTTCAGAATTGAGATCAACTTCCCAGCAGAGTATCCCTTCAAGTCACCCAAGATCACATTTAAAACAAAGATCTACCACCCTAACATTGATGAGAAGGGGCAGGTCTGTCTGCTCGTAATTAATGCGGAAAACTGGAAGCCAGCCACCAAGACTGACCAAGCAATCCAGTCCCTCAGCCTGAGCACCCACTCCGGGCTGACCTAGCTGAAGAATACTCTAAGGACCGTAAAAAATTCTGTAAGAATGCTGAAGAAATTACAAAGAAATACGAGGAAAAGCGACCTGTGGACTAAAATCTGCCACGAGTGATTCCAGCAAGTTTGAGCAGAGACCCTGAGCAGTGCATTCAAACACCCCACAAAGCAGGACTCTGTGGAAATTGACACGTTCCACCAACTGGCGTCTGCTTGTGGCAGTTACTAACTTTCTACAGTTTTCTTTTTCTTAATCAAAAGT
The DNA here is from genome assembly GCF_021556685.1 of Rattus norvegicus. NCBI lineage: Eukaryota > Metazoa > Chordata > Mammalia > Rodentia > Muridae > Rattus > Rattus norvegicus. The sequence continues at coordinate 78,253,774 of NC_141535.1, forward strand.
GGTCTAGGTAACCTGTAAAGAAGGATTAAAAAATTCAGATGTTCTAAAAAAAAAAAAAAGAATTGACTAACACACCAAGTAGAGTGTACATGCTTTTAAAAGAAAAAAAAATCATTTCTTAGCTATTAGATCTTGCTTTGAGTCTTCTCTTATATTCCTAGAAGAAAAAAAGAAGGAAAATAAAATGGATTCCGGTTTTAGCTCTAATCTTTTGTGGGGTAGTTTTAAATGAGTCTCCTGGCCGTTTGGAAGCTAGACCCTGTGAAGGGAGCAGCGATTGAGAAACGCACAGAAGGAGCTGAGGTATGAAGGCACCTGGAGTCAGCCCCTGGCCGTGTGCCCAGGCTGCTCCCTGGCCACAGAGAAGCAGTGGGGATGGACGGAAGCTCTTGAGCCCAGAGATGCACAGGCTCACATTCCTGTGCATGCTTCTTGTGAGTTGGGAAACCTCCATGATCCAAAGTTGTTCTTGCAAAACAGTGTCCCTCACAACTTGATTGATCCATGACAATATTTTTTTCCTATCTCTTTCTCCTTTTGGGTGAGACTTTTCAATGAATGGCAGGCATTATGCAAGCAAACCTCCCACTCTCTTGCCAGGGACAGCCCCTGGTTCTCTCTCTCTCTCTCTCTCTCTCTCTCTCTCTCTCTCTTCCTCCTCCTTCCTCTCCTCCTCCTCTCTCTCTATTTCTGTCTGCTCTCCAACTCCCCCTGTGACTCAAAGGAGATTGGATAGCTGGAGTGAGGTTTCAACCTGCCTGTGGCTACTCCACCTTTTGGTAGGCGCCTAGATCTTGCCAGGAAAAAAAAAAAAAGGAAAGAGGGCAGCAGGCGGCTGGGTGAAGTCATCCCTGGTGACACCTTCTCACAGGACTTCAGGGAAAATGCTGGGCGACTGGGCAGTGCCTCTGCCCAGCTGCCTGTCACGGTGCTGGGAGTGAGAGGTGACCTCTTTATTTTTAGCAGGGGGCTGTCAGGAGAGTTCACTCCTCTGCTTCATCCAAGACAGGAGGCAGGCACTTTGGAAGTTTGTAAACACCGACTTTCTCAGTAGAGGTGGGACACTTTTCTCCAGAAAGGGAAGAATTTCCCTGCCGGGGTTTCCCTCTTCTTAGAGTCGCACTGTGGACAAGACAGCGATCTTTGGCTGTCTGAGTTGTGGCAAGCAGGCGCCGCTCAAGTTCTAATTATTACAGGGCAGTCATGCCTGCCGGCGACGGCTGTGGACCAGGCAGAAGGTAATTATGACATTTTATTTCTTTGGAGTCCGTTTCACATGTTGTTTGTCCTAAAAAAAATTCTGACAAGTTTAAAGATGTTTAGGTGAGAAGTATAATCCTCGGAAATGTTCTTTGGCAAAAGTAATAATCTAAGCTTAGAAGTAGATGCAAAAGGAGTGTTTGTGTTTCCTCGAATAAGGAAATAATGTCCCGGAACTTTCAAACCTAATTTCCCCGGGTACAGCTGGAATCTCCTTGAAATTTTTGACTTTAGATGTTGACATCTAAGCTCATGAATTCTTTTAAGTTTCCGTTTTAAAGATTTGACAGAGAGTTGTGAGAGTTGAATATTAAGCTACTTTATCAATTTCGATATTTAAATGCCTCTTAAGCTATACATTTTGAAGGCATGATGACCTCTGTGCCATGTGGTACACGGTGGCAGGTGTGTTTATCACTCTCTTACTGCTAAGAAGCAGGCACCAGGAGGCCGACGATGCAGGGACTTAGTACGTACTGGTTCTCGAGTTGCTGCAGCCCAGACAGACATTATAGGAGTCACCTATACATCCTCATTAGATTTCCAGTTGAGGTTACCAAAATTTGGAAGAAGTAGAAGGAAAGTTATGAAACAAAGACAGGGGTCATGGTTCATCTTATTGCCAAAGAAACAGAACTCTCTAGGAACAAGAGCCCCTTATACTATTTCTGTAAACCATGGCCCTGTGGCCCTGTTGCCCTGTGGCCCTGTGGCCCTGTGGTCCCTGTGGTCCCTGTGGCCCAGCGTGGTTTATGTAAGGTGGCAGTAGCTGATTGTGACAGTTTTCTTAAAGATTGCATTTCTCTGTAGTTCTCCAGTATTTACTTTCCACAAATTCTATTAAATGGAAAGAAACAGATTAGTGTTATGTCCAGTGACTTCTTATGTAAAATAAGACTAAACCAAACAGCTGGCAGTGTCCTTTGTAACAGTGCTTGGCACAGTTGATGGATTAATTAACTACCTTAGAGAACATTTTTAGAGACATTTAAGTCTTTGCACTGGCTTATAAGTTGGTCCATGGTTGGTCCATGGTTCTCATACATTTCCTTTCCCAGACATCTGAACATTCCCGAAGCAAGGCTTTCCCTTTTCTCTAACATCCGCTCCCTGAGTAGAGTTTTGGACAACCAGACATTTTAAACAAGTGGGGTGCACTGATAAGCCATTTCACACCAGGGGTCCAGGCACCCTGATCATTCTGCAATTCCGGTAGAGAGACTTGGCAGAGAGGGATTGAGGGCTGTGGTCACGTGCAGCAGCAGTATCAAAATTAAATTAAATAGTAACTACCTGTTGATAAGGAATATCTCAAACTGCGTGTGATGTGAACTGAGCAAACTTTAAGCTTTTTCTCTGAAAGTTTCACTAATAAAAAAAATTAAATAGATCAAAGGAAGCCCGTGTTCACACACTCATAAATATGCACATGGCAACTACGGTTATCTCCCTGGAGATATCTCGTGTGCAGCTGAGAACCTCTCCCACTCCTGTGAGGTAACCTGCACCTGTCTCATGGTTTTTATCCTGATGAGGTAACTTTCAGTCCCCAGCACTTGGTGTTTTCATTCTTTGCTTCTGTCCCCTGAACTTGTTTGTTTTTCCTCTATGTAGAAATGGTGGGAGATTGGCACTAGGCTAGAAATAAAATATTTATAATTGGGGGAACATTTTCTTCTTGCTAAACTTGAGATTACGTGCCTCCAGATAAGTCCCTTGGTGCCGTGTCTAAACAAGAAATAACTGTTATGAGTCGCGAATTTGCTGACGAGTGAGTTCTCTGAACTTCATCGCAGCAGTTCCTCATTGAACCTCACATCAAGGCTGATTATGTTACTTGCCTCTCATTTTGGAGTTTGATGTCCCAAATTGCTCTGTAACTGCCAGGGAGCTAAATAAGAGGGTTTTTGTTATTGTTTGTGTGTGTGTGTGTGTGTGTGTGTGTGTGTGTGTGTGTGTGTGTGTTTTGTGTGGGTGTGTGGTTTTTTTTTTTTTTTTTTTTTTGGATTAACAAAACTCATGAAACGGCAATGCTCACATGATAGGGATGCCCATCTCACACTGGGATGTGTGCCTTAGTCCTCACAGGTACCTTCTGCTAGGTGACATACAGTCCAGTGGCTTCAGGTATCATTCATCTGAAGGAAGAAGACACTCTATTTAGCAAATAGGAAGCACTGTGAGTAAGAGTACTCCAAGGATTACTGCCAGCTTCAAGGTCAAGAGCAGAGTAAGGGGGCAGAGCAAAAAAGAAGGAAATAAATAAACAACCAAAGAAACGTTTGAAGCAGGCCTGGGAGGGTAGGTAGCTATCTAAGCAAGAAGCACTGGATGCCAAAGAAGGGAAAAACCAGGAGAGTAGACTAGCTCAGGGTATAATGGGAAAGTTTCTCCTGTAGCCTGAGCCTGGTGGTTCCTTATCTGGCCTCCTTTGGTTCCTGCCTTGGAGTAGCAGCCAAGCTGGCCCTGTGAGTGTCCCTGATTAGATGGACGAAGTGGGTGTGAGTCAGTCAGCCTTCACCCATTCCAGATGACATGGAAGGAGGTGGGTGCGAGCCATGGAGATGGGACCCATCTCAACAGGAAACTCACCTCATGTTTTTAGTGCCTCTTGTCGTGAGAGTGCTCTAACTGGGTAATTACCTTCACACGTTTGGTTGTTCGCGCAGTAGACACTGGCTAGGCTCTGAAGCTCATCCAGTTGCTGGGTTGGGTTATGGGTTTGTGGGTGCAGACCCTGCTGTCCCGGAGTAAGCTGTCTGGTGGAGAGATGCACAAGGTGACACAATCGGCCAGCGAGAGCGACTGGGTCACAGGGCTAAGGAAACGGTTTAAAGTGGTAACAGGAGAGGAAGCTAAGCCTATGTGCTGAAGCTCAGGTCTTCACAGAGAAAACGTGGCTGTTTTGGACTCCTGGGCTCTTACTCTACCTGCCTTGGAAGTATGAATTTGTATGCAAGTACGAGACTCTAGAGTTGTGAATTCAGTTTGTGCTTCCAGATCTTTGTTGTTCTCTTCTCTGGAGTGGTGGGGCTATTGTGTCACTTCTCTGAAATGCTTGCAGCCACAAGTTTTGGGTTTCACTGTCTCCCATCCTTTTTTCCAGATTTTGGTAGATTTGCATGTCTGTAATGAGTTATTTTGGTGCTGGGATCCATGACTAAACATGAAACCCACTTAGGTTTCACATATCCTAAAATTTAATTTCCTAGACTGTGTTTAGTGCGCTTGCATTGTGTCTGTGACTTGCATTGTGACTGTGAAGTGGGGAATGGGAGTTTTCACTTGTGGAGGGGGGGTGTCACGTTAGCCCTCAGAAATTTACAAATTTTGGAGCACTCCAGACTTGGCAGTTTTCTGATTAGGGCTGTAGAGCCTGGATTTGTTTCTGGGTTTTTGAAAGGTTGTTGCGTTTAGGAAAACCAAGGCTCTTTTAAACACACAATGGGCTGGTAAGTATGAGAATGCTACTAGCAATTGTATTGAATATTGTTTCGGAAGGTTAAAAAAATTGATTTAAATACCCTCTTGAGTTTGCACTGTCCTAACAGGTCAGACTGGTGGGAATTGAGGTATGATTTTTACATTTCTGACCAGGCTTCTCCACTGAGAATGCATTTTGTTAAAATCTGAGACCTAATGCAGGAAGTCGACCAAGAGCCTCAAGCCCAGCTTGGTGCCCTTCGCCCGTTAGTTGAAGTGGATTCCTACAAGGAGACATAGTTAAGCTTTTGTGTCCTTGACTGTCTTGGACCCACCTTTTATCCGGAGATGAGTGCAGACAAGTAGAGAGGGGGTTCTGAACGCCTGCAGATAAATGGGAGGTCTGTGAGAAGCACCCACTTTGGCCTCAGTAGCAGTTACTACTGGAGATGTTCGGCAGTCACACTGTGGGTGAGGAAGTCCCCATCCTTTAGCATTTGCTGATTCTCGGGGTGGAAATGCTCACATTTTCCCTGGTCACTGAAGAGTTAGAGAACCATCACAGTGGCTTCTGTGAACCTAGAGAGGCTAGCTCCAGTGTACAAATGATTGGAGGCCAAGGTCAGAGTCAGGGTTTAGTTCTAACAAGGCCACTTCTTCTCTATTTGTGTATCCTGAAGCCATCACAGACGTTTATCGAGTTTAGTGGAAGCACTTAGTCATTTATCTCTCCCCATTCTTCTGCACAATCATGGAAAATAGTTAACACTCTTGAAATCCTACTTTGACCCAGCTGGGCTAATATTTGAACCTGAGCAAGAACATGTGGGACAATACAACCTGTCCTTATTGCAGGAGAGCTTGTTTTGCGGTTGATATCTTAACCACCACTGAATCGGGCAACCTGCTCCCTAAGCCCTGCAGTGGCCCGATGGATTCCTGGCATTCTTGCCCCTGGAGAAGCTGATCTGTATTCTCCAAGTATACGTGATGAGTTCTTTGCTGCCGTCACCAAAATATGACGACAGCCTCTAGTTTACAACATCAAAGGCCCATAGGGTATGAGTGGCAGATCGTGGGCGGATCTATCTCTGGTGACTGACAGAGCAAAGTCCTGATTGAGTAGGCTTGCCCTCACCTTTTGACACTTTATGGCAAATTGGCACCAAAATACATTTCACGTTCTCACTTCTTTATATGTTTGTCTGGATCACGCAGAATGCACGGGGTGGGGGGATCTTGAGGGACAGACTTTATTATCAGGATTTTTTTTGTTGTTGTTGTTTAAAAAACGTCTTCCTACTGAAGATGTTCCACCAAAGGATTCTTTAGCTATTTAGGGAGATAGCACTGTTACTGCAGAAAAGATCAGCTCTAATTTCAGTGTCCTAAAACCATGCAGTTATGCTATAGTTTGATGAATGTTCTTGACAAAGTTTGATAAGCATAGGGTATGCACACATACATGTATACACATGTATATTTCTGTATCGGGGTTCACTACTAAGTGCTTTCTTATGGCATCCAAACAATTTGAAGATGTTTTAAAAGCCTGCTGGAATATCCTATTCACTGGATTTGCCCTCATCTACCATCCATTATTGACAATTGTGCCACTAATGAAAAGGGGGGTGGGGCACTCGATGTGTTTTTTTTTCTAAATAGGGACTGAGATGGAAAGGTTGGAAATAGGAACTGCCATTTCCTTAAGAGCTGGGCCTAGGAACTCTAGCAATGTTATTCTCCTCACATTGTTAGTTGAGGGCTCAAAAGCCCCAGTTTGTGGGGAGGGGACAAGCATTCCACCCGTTACTAAGAAGGTCTCAAAGTGTTTCTCAGCCATTTCACTATCCTGTGTTGAGAGTCCTATGCTTAGATCTGTACCCCGTTTTAAATGGGGTTATTAGGACTTTTGATACCTTGTTTCTTGAATTCTTTATATATTTTGTATACTAGTCCTCTATTGGATATGAAGCTGGTGACATTTTTTGCCATTCTACAGGTGGCCTCTTCGTCCAAATGACAGTGCCCTTTGCCTTACAGCAGGTTTTCAGTTACATGAGGTTCCGCATATTAGTTGTTGATCTTGATGCCTGTCCCAGTGGTATGAAAGGCCCATTGTTAAGTTCTCAGTAATAGTAAATAATAATGTTAGTGACACACATCCTTAAGCAACACTAAATAGGTCACATCTGAGTTCAGACCTCAGTCACTGTGAGCTAATAATCCTCATGCACATCCCAGTGGCAGACAGAACATGAGAACCCACTCTTCCCTCCATGGTGGGTCCACTGTGTGGGAGGGGGCAGAGTCACCCTGATCTCCAGTTTTCCCAAGCAGCTCTGGAAAGGGTCCCTGGAGGGTTTACTCCAGTGGTTGATCTGTTCTTCCTGTTTCGGGTGGGACTTCAGGGTATGCGGTTGGCCTACCTTGTTCTGACCATTTCTATGATTGTTTGAAGCCAAGTTTGTGTTAGCATTATGGCAGAGACCTCACTGAGGGAAGCTCTCTCTCAGGATGTATAAGAGATGGCCTCCAAGGCCTCTCAACCTCCATTACTGTGAGCCACAATCTGTTCTGTACAAACTCAGGTCAAGTCTGTCCTTTGCCCTTGAATGCGGTCAGTCTCAATTCATCGTGTTCTTGGACATAGATCTTGTGGGTCTGAAGGACTCATGGTACTTGTGAATTGTCAGGGCGAAGCCGGGATCCATCTATTTTATGAGGCCATGAGTACCCCCAGAGGTTCGGGGTTAGAACATGCATGTTTCTTATCCACCGGTTTGGTTTCATCTTGTCGGCACTATGGTCTTTCTCATACCTTTTTCCAGGTCAAGCGGTTTAAAAGTTTTCTTGAGTAAATAAAAGTACAACCATCTTTTCCTGTCTACAAATATTGGTTCCAGTTCCCTCAAAGACACCAAAGTTCTCTCTAGAACATCCAGTGCCCCTTCTAACAGTAAGGAGGATTCGGGAACGCACTTCTGAACGTTCTTCTTCATGACATCACTGTCATCCTTCCATTCCAGTCCTTCAGCCTGTCTCTCAGGGGTCGGCCTTCCATGGGTTCATGGTTCTAGCCCAAGGCACCAACTGCAAGAGCCTAGGTAGAGCTCAGACCCCAGGCAGATTCCTTTGCTTTGGTTCTCATGTGCTGGGTGGCAGAAAGCCAGTTTGTGTGCAACACAAATGCGAATTTTGTGTCTACAAATCTAATATAGGGTGTGTGCAAATTTAACACACACACACACACACACACACACACACACACACACACACACACACAGAGAACACTAAATGTTTAGTCATCTGATTTTTGGAACTTCAGAGTGAAGGACCAAAGGGCTTCTTTCTGTTCTAAAGACCATTTAAGGGTCTGGGATCAAATACAGTGCCTCAACTTTTTGTTTTTGTGTTTGAAAGAGTAGAGGGCCAACATCCAGGGCAGAGAGGTTGCTTTGAAAATTGGTATCTTCTTCAGCCCCCAAACTGAAATCTAGATGTTCTAGTTTGTCTGTGTTTGGGTGGCCCTGTTCCTGCTTAAATTCTTTCTATGTAACAGGAACCAGTAAGAGAGAGGATTCAGAGGAAGAATTCTTGAGTCTTTAGACACTGTGTATGTTTTCTTCCCCCAGCAATTATTTGTGACACCACTAGAACATACAAGAGGAAAAATAAAAATGACTTCATGAGGGAATATTGTCATCAGACCCTTTGGTCTGGAGAGAAATGACCTCATCAAGGGACTTGTGTGGTAGGAGAAAACTGAGCAAGACCCTAACACACTTTTCCAGTGCACATTTCACAGCCTCAGACTTGTTCTGCGGTCCTCCCTCTAATCTTTCCGTGCTCCCCTCCTGTTTTCAGTGACCTCCCTTCCCAGACACGTGCTTCCTCAGAATCCCAGACTGAGAAAGGCAACTGAGAAAGGCAAGGGGCAAACCCTGGATGTAGCAATCCCTGTAGTACATCTAGGTCACAAAGTGTTCTGATGCTGAAATTGGGAAACCAGAGGGCGGGAATGTCCCAGCTGTCTCTGGGGACACATAAGGAACATGATGGCTAGGAAGACAGCTATACTGCCCTGCTTCTCAGGATCAATTAGCCCTTTCCTTAGGGATACAGATGAGACGACCTTAAAAGGAGGCTCTGAGAATCCCCCAGACCGAGCCTCTCCTACTTTAGCCTTACTTTTGTAGAGCTGGCATGCTCTGTGTGCAATCTTCACTCACTGGGTAAACACCAGCCAGGGCTATTAAAGATTTGGCACCGTGGCCTGTAGTAGTGTCTCAGAGAGGCATCACCAGACCGCAGCAGATTCTTTGCCCAGGGAGGGAGGGCTGCAGCTGTGCTTAATACGGAAAGAGGTGATGGAAAGAAGCAAAGCCCAGAATGTTCCTTCTGCCTGGCAACAGCAAGTCTCAAAGGTTTTCTGCACACTCATCCTCAGCCTGCTAGTGCTTCAGGGGTGGAGACTGGTGCTCCCAGAGCTGGGCACACTCCCCCACACCATGATGTTAATGAGCCTCACACAGTAATTTCTACGATGTCGATGGTGAGGATGATGGTGAGGGTGGGGATGACGTCCCTTGCTAGCCGTGCAAACAGAACAAAGGCAACAACATGCAAATCTTCCTGACTCAGAATGTGACATCTCACTCTGAGCTAGTTGAACTTCTAAATGTTTCAGTTTGAAAACGAACCCATTTTCCTGTGGTGTATCTTAAAAATTAGGTCATAAAACGTATAGACTCCACCCTTAGGTAAGGAGAGGGGATTAAAAATGTACCTATGTTCTTAGAAAAGGAAGGTTGTCTCCTGTGCTGAGAAACCTGTGCAAGGATCAGATTCTACCGTCTATGTTCAGTAGCTCTGGGGTAGCCGGACCACTTACTAGTGGCTGGTGCCTTTGCCTCCACAGCTGGGTAAACAGGACAGATTCTGAACAACCCTGTTCCTTTCATTCTGAGATACTGGGGAAACTTGCTTTCAGGAACCTACTCGTTTGTGCTAAGAAAGGCTTCGAGGTGAGTGTTTCATTATAAAGTGAGCACACATTCAGAGAAATTACAAACCTAGATTTAATGCACTTGCTTTCCAGTCTGTCTCACACACAACAAACATTGGCATTGACAAGTAGGGGAAAGAACTGAAGATCCTCCTTGCCCTTTGTCACAAGGGAGGGTAAAGACCTAGGTTAGGGAACTGTTGTGTCCCGAGTGGCCAGGGTTTGGTGGCACGTAGCTTCTTTTCCCCGTGCCAACTCTTAATAAACTGGAAGAGGTGCGTGGGTCCCTGATAAGGACCGTGAAGCCTTGTTGGGAAGTTTCTGGAAAGAGTACTGTAACACATTAACATAGTCAGCCGTGTGTGGGAAGCAGTGGTACAGGTTTGCCTCGGAGCAAGATCAAGAGGGATGACATTAACCAATGCCTTCCTCCGCCTCTCTCGACTTTGGAAGACCCTGAAGCCATTCATTGAGTGTGATGGTTCCTTTTACACTAGTTACAGGGGTCTCAGCACTGTAGGCCTTGGCAGTTGCTCTGCAGACAGAGCCGAAGGTTAGGTGCCTCCTTGCTAAAGCTGGATAAACCTCCAGCACAGGGACTGTTTTAACCTTTGCTGTTGCAGTGTGTTACATGGCACGCCTGGCAGGGCTGCTTTGCTTGTGATATAGTAGGAGTTCGTGTGCATGTGTTTTCCTTACTATGCACTGCGGATAGTTTGCTTATGTATTTACTTACTTACTTTTATTTATTTATTTTTTTACTTGTTCACTTTACTGCTCAAGCTACTCACTGCTCCCCTCCCGGTCATTCCTCCCCACATCTTTCCTCCCATCCCCCCTCCCCTTCTCTTCTGAGCCGGTTGGGGGTCCTTCTGGGTATCCTCCTTCCCTGGCACATCAAATCTTCGAGGCTAGGCATGTCCTCTCCCACTGAGGCCAGACAGGGCAGTCCAGCTAGAAGAACAAATCCCATGGACAGACAACAGCTTTTGGGATAGCCTCCGCTCTAGTTTTCAGGACCCACATGAAGGCCAACCTGCATATCTGCTACATACGTGTAGGGGGAGGCCTAGGCTCAGCCCATATATATTCTTGGTTGGTGCTTCAGCCTCTGAGAGCCCCACGGGTCCAGATTAGTTGACTGTGTTGGTCTTCCTGTGGAGTTCTTAACCTCTTCGTGGCCCTCAACCCTTCCTCCTATTCTTACATAAGAGTCCCCACTGTTTGGCTGTGGTGTCTGCATCTGTCTGAGTCAGCTGCTGGGTGGAGCCTCTCAGAGGACAGCCATGCTAGACTCCTGTCTGTAAGCATAACAGAGCATCATTAATAGTGTCAGGGATTGGTGCTTACCCATGGAATGCGTCCCAAGTTGGGTTGGTTATTACTAGCCCCCAGTCTCAGTCTCTGCTCCATCCCCTGCCCCTCCATTTCTTGTAGACAGGATAAATTTTGGGTTGAAAGTTTTGTCAGTGGATTGGTGTCCCTATTGCTCCACTGTGGTTCCTGCTTGGCTATAGGAGGTGGCCTCTTCAGGTTCCATATCCCCAATGTAGTGAGTCACAACTGACTTCTGGTAAACATTCTTTTATCTGAAGAGAGAAGGCTTGGAGGCTTTAGGGATGGGTTCTGATCTAGATACTGCTTTTCTTGACTATGTCTGCTTGTCCTCTGGAAAATGGGGTATTTTCCTCAACCAACCAGAGCTGTGGGGGCCAAAGTAATAGAAACAGTGCTGATGTGGTTTTTAGCCCTTGGTATAGTCTCCAGAAATAGGAGGCTGCCCTAGTAGCAGGTCTCTTCCGGGTTCCTGGTTTGGTTGCTGGATTCAATCCTGTCTGTCACTGCATTCTAGCCATGTTTCTGAAGCTCATGACATCCTGAGCTTGTAGACCACTGGGGTTTGTGGGACAAATCTATCCTACTGCCTGTTTTTGTAAGCCAAGTTTTGTTGGATCAGTGTTATGCTCTTTCATTTAAATATGTCCAGAAAGATGCAGATGTTTACTTTCTGGCCCTCTACAGAGTGCCTACCGCTACTGATAAATAACTGTTTCCACCATGAGAGTTGTGTGAATTCTAGACCGCCGTGTCCATTGTGTGCTGGGGGTAACTGTGAGACTTAATTATAAGCTATGAAAACTGCCGAAATAAGAGATTCCAAAGAGTGTGGTTGTGCGACGTTCTGCTGGGTCTTCCCAAATAACTAACTTTCCTTTCTTCCTTTGGCAGTAGAATCCTGGCTTCAGCTGGGACATGGCCACAGCTGAACTCTTTCCTAGACTGTCTTACAGTCATATGGCCATGTTCTAGCTATAGGAACGTGAATGAAAGCTATGTATACAATGTGTAACAGGTACATGACTTTAGAGAGAAAGGGGAATGTTTTCTTGGTACTTTCTTCTTTATGGTAGTGATGTGAATGAGTTAACTGAAGAGCTGAGGTCTTGGACCATTTGGAGGAAGTGTCATTCAAGAGTAATGAGTAACAATACAGAAAGGGTCCAGGATTCTAACAGCATGGGCATGCCCGTATCAACCGTAGACCTTTAGGCTCAGCTGCCACATAGAGAAATGGCCTGCTCTTTTGCTTAAGCCTCTATTACTCTGACATTTGATATAGTAGTCAAACACGTCTTGCCATGTATAGTTGGACATTTCTATGAGAATTAGATTGGAATTAAGTTGAAGGTATTTGAGAGAGTTGGCAAGAATAAGGTGCCATGAAGTCGGGTGGGGAGGGAGGTAGAGGATTTGGTAGGAGTGTGTGTATGGGGTGAATGTTATCAAAATACATTGAATGAAATTCAGAGTTAATCATCATTAAACAAAATCATTAAAAAAGTGTAGACAAAAATAAATATTTTAAAAGTCCCAATATTATGTCATTAAGATTTTACTCATTTGTAAATAAGTAGAGTTAGAAATGAAAAAAATAGAATTAAGAAATTATTACATAAATACATATTTATGTAAAAAAAGAAGTCTTTGTTCCTAACTTTAAATTAGTCCATGCCTTTCTAAGTCCCTAGGCTTAGTCAAAAGCCCCCCACTTTCTGGATTGAATTGGATACCTTAAGGGTTGTACTGTTTTGACATTAATTATAAATCAGCCCTCAAGTTAAACCATGAGTCTATAAATCCACACCATATTCTGACAAACATGATTTAGAATTGATGCATAACCTAGACCATATTGCATAAGAGTTGTTGCATAATACTGAAAAAAAAAAAAGCTTACAAGTGACCATTGTTGATAATACCACAGCCCAGGAGATGATAGTCTTTAAAACCCTATAATAAAATCTGAGACTGATTTAATTATTCAAGGCGGTCAAGGCCGAACATTAGGGGTAACCAATGTTTTGCTGTATTTTCTCTTTATATTCTAACTTCAATTTCTGGGATCTACAGCACCATGTTTACAATAAATTCCATGGTCTTTGCCCTGATCACACTCAGAGGTTTTTGATCTGTATTTTATTGACTTTGTCAAATGAGGAAAAAGCGCTGGGGAAGATAGTAGTGTGCAGTGGCCCCCACGGACTGAGCCTGCTGGCTCTGTAGAAGGCCGGGCAGCAGGGCAGCAGGGCAGCAGGGTATTGGGGCATTAAGGCAGCTGTCCCAGCCAATAGTTACCCAAGGACCTGAAAATCAGCTGAGACATTGGAGTAGTCCATCATGAATGAGAGATGAAATGGTTTTAACCTCTCTCCATGATAGGACCACAGGCACTGGAAGAACCTTCTGAAACTTTTTACATTTTAATATCCTTATAACAGCAGAAAGTCAAATAGTCTTGGCATTTTTCAGGGTAGTAGGAGGTCTGTTGTCTGGGTACCATGGGGCCATAGATCTTGATGGGCCTCTGATACCTGCTGTCCCAGATGTCCCTGCCCGTCTCAATCACAGGGATGTTTTAAGCAGTGTTGTTAGCATTGCACATTGTTTTCTTCTCTACCTAACACAAAGTTCTAAGTCTCTTCATCATAAGAAAGTACATACCTGTTTCGTAGAAATATAGGACTTGAGGTATTCAGTTTCATCTGACTTCAGACTTCAGCAGGTTTGGAAGTATATAACCCTGGGCCCACCGATATTCCAGAGGGGACCATGATTCTGTAAATCATTCAATGTCTATTTATGTTCAGCTCCTTCTTTACAAGAAGCCGATGCTTCATGTGGACTCTCGAACAGTGCGAGCCGTGTTGTTGATCTACCTGACCCCCTTCTTTCACAGCCTTGCTTAAAAGGACACTAAATTCTCTTGCTCTTGATACAAGTAAGTTGACTAATGACAAAACTCAGAGAAGTATTCCATTCTTCCACTAATCATCCACTTGTGTCTTAAAAGTATCATATGGGACATTGATGGAAAAACTTGAATGAATCCAAAGATATATTTAATCTTTGGGGTGTCTTATGGCTGTTACAGGTAGAGGGATCCCTCCAAATCTGTTGGAAGTGAGACTTTCACCTGTATAGTCCAGGACCCCAAGCCTCCGTAATGTTGCTGCCCACAGTAGACACATCCTCCCCTAATGGAATAATCCCTCACCAGCGTTCTTCGAGGCCCTTCTCCCAGGGTGGTTCTAGGTCGTGTTCTTCCTGTTGATAATTAAAACTAACCATCACATCATCAAAAAATAACTCAGAGCATAGACTACCTAACAAAGGAATGATAAAGATCTCTCTCTGCTTCTTTCGTGTACTGCTTATTTAAAATAATTTTTGTTCATTTAAAAAGAAGCGGTTTTCTTTTGTCCAGCCAGCCCCACTAGTTTTATTTGGCTGTGTCTGCATCCCAAAGACTCACTTCCTCTGTAGCCTTCACCTAAGGGACTGGGTTCCAAGAAGTTTAGGATAAGAAAGTTTAACACACTGTGACACTGATCTACTTGCTTGTACGGAGTCGATGCTTGGGATGGCCCAGCTCAGTTAAAGGGACACTCCACAGTAGTTCTGTTTTTGTGGTTCTGGAGGCTTCCCGCCCAGGAAAAGTAAATGATTTGGGATGATTAAAAGGCATTTTCATGGAATTATTTTTTTCTATTCTCATTCATGTATGCAACATATAGCATATAAACAGAAAGTAGCTGAGTATTTGTGTATCCGTGTGCCTGTGTACCCAACAGAAGGCATCTAAAGTCATTTTACTACCAGGCCTGTCCAGTCAACAGTGCCCGCATGGAGAAGAGGAATAGGTAGATCACCCACATCTGAGGAGCTGTGATGGTGGGCACATACATACACAACATCCTTTTGCCCTCCAGTATCTCGAAAGTGATTTCCAGAAAGTGCTTTTGGCTAGCAGACCATCTCCAATATAGTGCTTGACATTTTACACATGCACACATAAATTGCAGGTGGCGATCATTAAATTCCCCTGCGCACCACTGGCAGAAACTTGAGCCAGCCGAGAGCTCTGGTGGCAAAGATAAGTATCTGTCACCCACAGGTAAGAATGAAGGAGGACTTATGATGAGCAGGACTGTCTGTCACTGGTATGGCTCAGCCTAGACTGTCCCTATGCTCTTTCATTATATTGTATTCCCTTCCATTTAGGAATACACGTTCTAAAAGGGAGGCTTCTGCAGCAAATTAATCGTGCTTCCTACGAAAGTGAAGCAGTAGAGTGCCTCTTTAAACAGCTGTTTGCAGGCAGCCCTTCACAGATATACATGCCGACTTCTGTATTACAAACACACCGAAGGACTAACCCTTTCCATCCGCGGGCAGATTCCTATTGCCATGTGTGAGTATAAGGAGGTGGAAGAAATATGCTCCTATAGAAACACTGTCTACCTCAGGCAGGAAAATTTTATGTTTACGGTTTTGTTTCACTCTGGGACATCTCATTACAGATTGGCTTCTTTCCAGACTGTGGCAACACTTAAGGAGTGTCACCTTTCGTCATGCACTTTCTTGATTGTGCCTTCCACACCCCTAAATTCATACTGCACCCATTCTCCCTTCAAGCCGCCCCTGGGTACTGCATTAGGCTTATTTACTGTTAACACCTGCACCATTTACACCGGTTCTTCTTTTTTTTTTTTTTTTCCAAAATCTGTTTCAGTGTAGCAAAGCAGAGGTCCCCCGTTGAGAATGAAGTTGTTTTTGTGCCTGATAGAGTGCGGTCATTTTGGTTGCATTCTTTTAAAAGCTGCTGGTTATTTCCTTCCATTGCTGGCTTACCTGTAGAGAGAAACAAATAATGTACTCTTTAAAGAAGGGCTCAAGGCATGAATGTGACCTACAGCCAAATGGTCCACCACTTTAATAGTTAATACCTGTGCTATGCAGGAGAATCACCGAGTTTTGTCATAAGCCAAGTTTTCCTTCTTTATCACATACATCACAGTTAATTTTCATTGGACTTTGTATCAGACACAATGTGGACTGACTCGGTAATTCTGTCAGTTCAGGCTTAGATTAGACCCAGTCTATTCTCTAACGAGCAAAATCAGGAATTATGTTGCTAACTAATTTTTTTTTCAATTCTAAGAAACATGTTCTTTAAAAAAAAATTGCCACCAGTATCATACAAGTAAACCCAAGGTCAAAAAAGCAGGGAACAGACATTTACTTTTGAGCCCAACTGCAGTAGATCCGGGACTGTAATTTGCTGGCAACTACAGATCAAATAGAATGCGAAGCTAGCAAAGTTGCTCCACAATGACAGTTTGCTTTCCGTGAAGCCCGTTTCTTCACTCTGATTTTTATCTGCCCTCTGAGGATATAGTGGAAGTCTTTTCCTGCTTAGGGACAGTGAAGTGATTGAATCAAATCTTGGCGCTGGTATTCAAGAAGGAAGGGCATCTTAGTCGTCAACCTGTCCTCAATTGAGTGCTTGTCTTCTACTTGGGAAGGTCATTTCCTTGCTTGGGCCCTTGCCTTATAGAATTTAGTTATTAAACACTAACAAAGGCAGGAATGTTGAAAGCGGCTGGCATCTTATCCTCGGACACTTCCAAAGAATCTCACAGCTAGCAGAAGAAAGCTTCCTTCTAGGAGATGGATTAGATAGTCAGTACCTCCCTGCCCCAAAGTGGCACTGTGTAGTTTGAGATACAAGGAGAAGGATAGTCTCAAAGAGTGGCCAATTACTGCTCCTTTTCAAATTAGGGAGGGAGGAAGACAGAGAGGTATGTGTACATGCATGAGTGAGGCTGTGTAAGTGTACATGTTTGTGTGTGTGTGTGTGCGTGTATGAGGGGTCTGAACAGAACACTAAGTTGCCCTAAAAAGGTGGGGCTCAGCTACAATGGGTAGGAAAAACAGGCCCTGAGCTGACGCCTCTTCCTCTCTGCCCCTGGGAGAAGCTGCCCCTTGGCTAATTGGTCTGAGAAAGTGAGAGCTTCCTCTGAGTGCTCTAGAATTGTTTAATCTTCTGCTTGCTTGTTTAATCCTCCAGTTGACACATCCCATTTGCTCCGTCACGGCTCTAATTCTGCGTCGTGGAGAGAGACATTTCCCTGTTCTTATTTTGTTCCTCTCCCTACACATATTCACTCACAGAGGGCACAGCAAGTCTCCAGAGGATTTAAAAAAAAATTCCGACACGTTACACTAAGAAATGTTCAAGTCTGTAACCAGATATTGACTGACCTTTCTAAGAAAAATTCAACAGGAATTAGCATCAACAGATGGTCACCAGCCGTGAGCATGAGACCCTGAGTCACTCGCCGAGAATGAAAGGTCTCTAGGCCAAAACATATTTATAGGTGCGAGGGCTGGACCAGCTGTTTGTCACAGTTGCTAGGTGACAAGTTATTACAAATCCCTTTTTAAAAGCTTGTCACATAGGACGATGACATGGCTAACTTTCTGAAAAATACTGTTTCCCTTCGATTTATATGTATTTCCTATATCCAATAAAATCACACTGTGAAATAGTCTCTTATAGTGCTCTGCCGGGAATCTTCTAAATATGTTTTAAAATGATTATTGGATCACAGTTTCACACCGGACTATGAAAAATCTACAAAGTTCCCAGAAAAGTGTGTGTGTGTGTGAAGCACTGTATCAAGTGAGATATATGTCTATCCCTTTCTGCTTGTCTCAGAGAGGTCAGAACAGTGTCCACAAATTTCTAAAGTGATTTAAAATCTAATGGGGAGTGAGCGTTACAAGGATCATGAAAACAATCTAAAAGGCATGGCTGTCAGTAACAGGTCTCCTGATCTGGGATAGAATGGAGACCAGCACACCAGTCCTGACTCGCAGGGTGTCGAGATGACTGGCTGAGAGAAAGGGATCACGTGGTGATTATCTGAGACTGTGCTCACCGACGGAGCTAACCGCAGACATGGCCTTCATTATACAGAGGATATAATTTAGTCTGAGCGGCTGGCCTCAGACTGTAGGATTGCTTGTGGGGACTGCTAATGTGCTTGAAAGAGAGAAGAGGAACCTTGATTCCTTAGGCCCAATTTTGACAGGAGTCAGGGCGGCTCTTTACATGACTCTGTCTTGACTAATGGTAGTTAGGGATGGCTGTCCTTCGCCATTCATCTCCGAAGTGATCTGTATGCTCCAGTGTGAACGGTGTACTTCCTGTGCCCCTGTGCTGGTCACTCCTGTTCCATGCTCTGACCTTGAGCCACATAGACATAGATGAAGACTCTAGACCTCAACCTCTTTGGCAGTAACCTGGGATATAATAAATCAGACATGACGACTAACTAAGGCTATTGAGTTTGTAAGGAGGAAGAATGCCTGTCCCCTGGAAGGTGTTGTCTGTGGTAGATTCATGCTGCATTACACCCTGGATTGGAAATGGGTTAGTGTGTTTATTTGAATTGTTATTCAACCTTTCTGGCTCTTTTCAACCAAAAAATAAAGTTACCTAAATACAACATCTTGCTAATCTGTGTAATCTTATTCTGTAATTAATTTTAATAGTTGTCTACCTCATCATTTAAAATGTACACTTTTCCATTATTTTAGCTTAAAAAGTGTTAGTATTTTATTTTCTTACAAATGGCAGAAATAAAACAAACAAACCAAAAAAAAAAAAACCCAGCTTTATGCAAAAGGAAATTGACTTTAGTCTGTGGATGACTTTGCTTTCTACACTGCTTCTTGTTTGGTCTTAGCAGTACCAAGAATTCAAACTGGAACTTCAAGATTCATTTATATTCTAGCCCCTCCCCCAACACACACACACACACACACACACACACACACACACACACACACACACACACACACACTTTGCTTTTCCTCTCTCTTTTCCCCATCCTTTCTCTTTGGTAATTATCTCCTTTAACCTAAAGTTAAAAATATGTGAAAGAATTTGAGTTTTGATATATTAAAAATATGTTTTGTTTTGAAAAATTGTCTTCAGTTTTAAATACACTTTTCACTTTGGGAAAGTTTATCTTGTAAGGTCTACAACAATGAAAACATTTGTATTTAACAAGTTTGTCTCTCTTAACTAACCCTCTACTTAGTTTTCAAATTAATTTTTCTCTAGTAGCTTAAGATTAAAAGCTACTTCTAAGAGGTAACTTTCACGGATGAAGTCTTTTTCTCTTTCTCTTTCCCTCTCCCACTCTGTCTGCCTGCCCCCCCTCTTTCTCTGTACTTGTGTATATGTGCGTGTGTGTGTGAGAGTGTGTGAGTGTGCACGAGTGTGCCATTTCGCCATGTGTGTTTAGGTGTGTGTTCTCATCGTCCGTGTAACGATTGAGGTTGAGGGCCATGCCTCCTCATTTGAAGTCTCTGGAGTCAGGAATAGTACCAGTAAGCATACTTGGTGTGTACTCATTGGAATACGAGAAGTCAAGTGCCCACAAGAGACCTTACTTTTTGAAAATGACACCAAGACTCACTTGTTTCAGTATGAGTGTTGTTTGTGGTCAGACCCTAGCTAGCACATCTCCCCTCTTTCAGAAAGAGCGTTGACCATCATGTTTCCTAATCTTAGAGAACCCCCTATTGGCGAATACTGTGTCCTACACCGTGAACCACGGAGCACATGAGCATTCCATCAGGTTAAGTGCTAGACTACAGCCAGTTCTTCATTGGGCCTGATGGCACACGCTATAATTCCAGCACTCTGCAAGAAGAAGTCTGAGAATCAAGAGTAGTATGCTAGACTTAGCTATACAGCAAGTTCAAGGCCATCCTGGGCTACCTGACATCTTGATTCAGAAACCCAAAAACCCAAACAAACAAACAAACAAAAAAACCCTCAAACCTTGCTTTTGATAACTTTATTTTTTTAAGGTTATCTGTTTTGTGTGAGTCTGTGTACATGGTTGTAGTTATCCAAAGAGGCTAGTGGCAGTGGCTCCCCCTGGCTCTGGAGTTTCTGGCAGTTATGAGCTGCTTGAGGTAGGCATTCTTGAAGCTAAGCTCTGGTCCTAGGTAAATGCAGTGCGTGCTCTGAACTGGCAAGCCATCACTCCAGCTCTGATAACCATAATTTTAAAGAAAAAGAAGTACAAACCAAGGCAAAAGACGTGCCCAAAACTCTTTGGTTTTTTAAAAAGCTATTCAGACCCATTTGACTTTTTGAGACCTATGGAACGACTGAATCAGGGTTGCCCTTCGGGAGCCTGGTTGTAAAGATTGTCCCCAGGACCATGTTAAAGCTTAGTGTAGAGATGACTTTCCTTGGTTGCTGTATCAATGACTGTGGATTTTTAAGGTTTTTCTAATTGAGTTGGTGGGACAAGAGTCTTCTGGGCACAGACACTGCTCTTTTCTGCTGTCTGAGCTCCTCATACAGGCACACCTAGCAATCCCCTGCTGAAAATGTCAGAGAATTCCCCGGCAGACCTACTAAGTGCACTCTCTATTCATCTACCCTTTGGCCTGCAAACTCCTCACTCTTGGATCAATTCAGGGAGGTGACAGATCCCACCCGGGTGGCTCCTTCCTGCTCCAGGTTCTGGAAAATGTTAAGGCGGTGAGCTAGGCAATCATATTAATCTTTTCCTGATGCCCAGGGAAGGAAGTAAATTTAGCTCCTGACATACCATCTTGCCCTAGCAAATGTCCCTGTCTCTATTTTTTCTTTAAATAGTACTTCCATATAATTTGCTCACAGTGACTCTTAGGGTAAGAAACACGTGGTTCAGAGTGCCTGGGGTACTTGTTCTTGCAAGTTTCCGAGCGTCATCCAAACTGCTCTGCCGGGATCTTCTCACGTGAGGTCCAGGCCCATTTCAGTACAGTCTGGGAGCCACCAGACTCACCACCAGTGAAAAACTCTCTTGGGGTTGGGGATTTAGCTCAGTGGTAGAGCGCTTGCCTAGCAAGTGCAAGGCCCTGGGTTCGATCCCCAGCTCCAAAAAAAAAAAAAAAAAAAAAAAAAAAAAAAAAAAAAGAACTCTCAAGGGTGGACTTCAACACAGCATGCACATAACTAGTTATAGTTTACCTGGCCAATGGAGGCAGAAAAGCAAGGATATTGGCTTAAAATTCAATTCAAAGCTCCTTCCTGTTGATATAGGAAGGGGCCGATGGTCCAAGGAGCTGATGTATTATTGTTTGCAGACCATAAATTCTTCAGCTATTGACAAAGGAGTTTGCGTTTAAGGGTTGATCAGTACTTTGGTAAAAAGACTAACATATTTTTCTTTTGAAAGAATACTTAAATGGCATTTGGGCTTTTATTTATTTACTTACTTATTTAGAGAGAAAGAGAGGAAGAGAGAAAGGGAAGAAGAGAGAAAGAGAGGAAGATTTGCAGATTTGGAGGGTCAACCCTCTTTAAAAGCTGGAGTGGCTACAAGGGTATGGGATCTGTGCAGTGACTTAAACAACTAGGACTAAAAGCATGAGGGCCCTGGGAATCTGAGGCTGGTAGAACCAGGGGTGACCCTCCGTGGACCTTCGTCTGTGGCTGCAGTGTTTTACTGACTCACTGTTGGGGAACACCAGGTTGGGAGGGAGTCGTGACACCCAGAACATCACTTTGTTTGCAACCTGAAGTTTGCATGTCCTGTCTGAAAGCAAGGAGAGCTGTTGACAATAACACTGGTGGTGACTAAGTTTTCTCCCTTAGAGGAACATTCGTCATAGATGAAATGTGGTCTTTGTTTAAGAACTTGGTAAAATCTAGAACTGCTTCAAGGGCTAAAGTGCATTTCACTACGTTATATGTTTCCCAGGCTTTCTAGGAAATCCTAGAGTTTTGTGATGGAGCAATGAGAGGCGTGCAGACGTCACTCGTACTAACCCCCAGCGTACGCATAGGTCTTAGTTTCCGCTGAGTGTTTGGATTCTGCACATGACTTGCTCTGCTTTCCTGGAAAGGCTTGGTCTTGCGTGAACCCACACTGGTGTTGGTCAATCACAGTTCTTATTGCCTTCATTCTAGAAAGGAGGAAACAGGGAATGTTCCTTATTCTCAATAATAACATGTGTTTTTAAAAGGGTAGCAATGAACTTGTTGTTTGATGAGTCACATTGTTTAAATACAACGATATTGGAAATCAGGAATCTTGTTTTTAGGTCTTGACACTGTGCCTAAGTACATGAGACAACTTGGGTCGGTCAATGTTCTCCATCAATATGAGGGGATGTGAAAAACTGACATTATGTCAGCCTCATTCCAAATTGTATAATTCTACGTTACCCATAAAAAGCTGGAGATGTATGTTTGGCTGACTCACTTGGAGACTATAGAGATGAGTATTACTATAATAATCACTGTTTGAATTGTTTTTTAAATTGTATCTTTATAAGTATGGGTGTTTTGCCTATATGAATATCTGAGGACTGCATACATGCATACACATGGAGGTTAAAAGAAGTAGTTGATCCCTGGAACTGAAATTACAGATGGTTATGAGCTGCTGTGCTTGTGTGTGTGTGTGTGTGTGTGTGTGTGTGTGTGTGTGTGTGTGTGTGTGCTGGCAACCAAACCTGAGTCCCCTGAAAGAGCCACGAGTGCTCCTCACAGCCAAGCTATCTCTCCAGCTCCTCCTCATAGCGTTTTTAACAATTATATTGCAGTGATCAATTCTTTTGAGTTCACGGTCCATAAATGTGAAGTGATACCCTTTCTTCATCTCTGAATTCATATTTTATATTCAAGTCCTATCTCCATCAAATTGTATTTGGCACAATCTGAACATTTATTCTTGTCTCCAACATTTATTACATTTTCCAAAATCATTTGTCCAAATAGAATTTCGATCTGCACACAATGGGTTTCTGTTTGGCATTATAACAATTCAATTGTCAATGAGAATTATTTGTTTTGCTAATATCGACGTTGGAAATAGTGGGATGTGTTGTTTTAAAAGAAATTACATGAGATTTTTCTCAAGGTGGAGAAACTGAGTGGTTTCTCAATCAGTGAAAACCAGTTACAAATTGAGCATTTTCTTCCCAGCAAATGATACAATTTGTAGACATTTATAGGAAAACAATAGCTTAAGTATTCAAGCTTTAGGAATAATTAATTATTATTTATTATGAAAGGCATGAAGGGGGAAATTAATCATATTTTACTGAAAATGTGAATAAATTAACAGATAATGTCCACTTGAAGTCTATTAAAAAAATCCTTAACATGACCTTCAGTGGGAGGCTCATTCCAATGTTAGGGTATTACTTACTACTAAAATACATGTCTTCTCCCTCCCCTTTGCCTGTATGAGGGTGCTCCCCTACCCACCCACACTCTCCTGCCCCACTGCTCCAGCATTCCCCTAAGCTGGGGCATCAAGTCTTCCTGGGACCAAGGGCTTCCCCGCCCGTTGCTGTCAGGCAAGGCCACCCACTGCTATATATGTATCTGGAGGCAGGGATCCCTCCAGGTACACTCCTTGGTTGGTGGTCTAGACTCTGGGAGCACTGGGTGGTCAGGCCAGCCTATGTTGCTCTTTCATTGGGGTTGCAATCCCCCTCTGCTCCTCTAGACGTTCCGCCCGCTCTCCAACCAGGTTCCCTGAACTCTGTCTGATGGTTGTAGCCGGAGGGTCCCAGACACCAGGGAAACTTAGGGTTCCTAGGACCCAACAGGGATGACTTTAGCTGAAATGCACAGGGAAGGGGGAGATAGATCCTGTAGAGACCTCCTCCAGCAGATAGGCATGGCCCTGGTCAAGGGATGGGGACATCCACCCATCTCAAAGTTTTTTAACCCAGAAATGTTCCTGTCCAAAAAAAGAAAGAATGGAGACTGAAGGAAGGGCCAATCAGGGACTGCCCCTCCTGGGGATCCATCATGTCTGCAGACACCAAATCCAACACTGTTGCTATGCTTGCTGACAGGAATCTAGTGTGGTGGTTTCTGAGGAAGTCCAGCCAGCAGCTGACCAATGCAGATGCGGATCCTTGGAGCCAAGCAATGAGTTCTTGAGGAACCATGTCCCAGAGCCCCAGCCCTAGCCTCCTCCTGCCACCTCCCCACCCCCGTGTTGGAATCAGATAACTAATTGTGTAGCCAGTTGTTTCTCTCAGTATCTAAGCTTTTTGAGTTTGTTATCTGGCTGGTTAGCTCTCTGAGTAACTCAGAGCATAAGGCGGCCAACAGTAATCTTCAGTGAGTATTTGCTGAAGCTCTGACTGTTCGGTGGTTGGACACTGTGGTTGGTGTTATTGTAGCTGATGTTCAATTACATTTTTTCCCTCTGTTTAGCTGGGAAGTTATCAATTCCAAGCCAGATGAAAGACCCAGACTGAGCCACTGCATTGCAGAATCATGGATGAATTTCAGCATATTTCTTCAAGAAATGTCTCTTTTCAAACAGCAGAGCCCTGGCAAGGCAAGTTTTTAAATACTCAGTGTAACTTTGGGAACAAATGAGGTGACCAGTTTTAGCTGGTAAAGACTCTCTAATTTGAACATACTAGGCTCGGACGTGGTCACATTTGAAACTCTTTTTCTATTTATCTATTATAGAGATTTCTTTAGTTCAGTACTTAGAAGGGATTGAGATTGGGTATGCCATATTTAAAACCGAAAGGAAATGGGTGTTATTAGGAACTATGGTCTGGTTCTGAAATCAATGGCAGTTGAGATAAATGCAGTCCTTTTAGAGGTTCAGAGGCAACTGAGTCTCACTTATAATCTAAAAATGGAGTCGAGACTGGTTTGGTTCATTGTGAGGAAACTCACTGAGTGTGGTGCTCACAGTGATCCCAACACTTGTGTAGGTGGAAGGACCATGAATTCTAATGAGCTTGGCTACACAGCAAGACCCCCATCCCGGAATAGCAACACAGAGAGAGGATGAGGAAACCAAACAAGCTTTGGCAGACACATTCGCTGTGGCTAGGTGAATGGAATAAGAGTGGGTCTTTGTCTTGTTTTGTGATTAAGATAAAAACTCCCTCAGGAAGAGACTCGAGTAATGAGAGGGACTGCATGGAGAAATGCACACTAGAAGACTGTGGTCAGGGCTTTACTTGGTTGAGGGGCAGTGCTGTCAACAGACATTGATGGTTCTAGCACTGTTTTTGTCCACCAGCTGTAAAGTAGAGCTAGAAATACCAGCATCAGGATCCCCTCCGTGTGCCATGTGTAGGCAGCCTCATAACGTCAGCAGTATTACGTAACAGAACAGCACCTGGGAACATCTTGTCCATATTGAACTGGCAGTGCTATATCTTTAACCACAGTCAGTTTTTAACTGATACACATGTGAGGCACGGCAGACTTTAGTGCTTGTTTGACCAACATGACATGCTCATAAATAGTGTTGGAAGATTCTCAATGTGCAACGTCTGCTGTGTATTATGTTAATGTGCCTTAGACCTTTAAACTAATATCCATTAGTTAAAGGTTATGATGCTACAAAATATAGGTTACAAATCCCCTTGCACAGCTGACTTCTGGGTGTGGATGACTACATCTGTGTTGGCTTGTTTCTTCCTTCAACTTCTGAGACATTTCTTCATTTCTAGAATTCCAAATTCTTTCAAGGCTCTAGTTTTGTTCCACACATTCATCTGAACTCTTTCTATTAACCACATGGAATGAAATACCAGTTACCCTAAAGTTTAGAGGCCTTGTTCTTTCTCTTAATGAGGTTTAGGACAGAGAGTGTATCTCTCCCTATTTTTGAAAGCCCCTTAGTAAATTTGCTTGACAGTTTAATTCACTACTTCCATTTAAAAGTAATGCATAAACAATTAGACACCTTATGAGCAGAGTGTAGAAAACAAGTGGAGGAGGAAAACAGAATTCACTGCAGAAGTTTCATTTCACTTGGCTTAGTTTTGGGCTAACCCAGATGTGGGTGGATACAGTTAGGGAGGATTATGATGTTTACAGATTTATGCAGAGGTTTGTCAGCAGTACAAACTACATCAGATTCATGTAGGCGCTACTATAACATGCGTGGATCTGTCTATGGATTTCAGGGTTTTATGGTAGTAGTTTGAAGTTGCAGATTTGCTTCTCAGGGTGAGTAAAGTTGTTCTTGGGGATGTGTTACTATATGAGTCTCTTGCACTTGGCAGTAGTGCGTCAACAGGCCTGAGTAAGGAATTCGTCATTCCAGAATTAGCTCCTCTGCCTGCAAACTGATTATCCTCAAGTGTTCAATGCCTCCTCGGTGTTCCTAAGTATAAAAAGTGCTGTTGAAGAAACACATGGCATACGTAATACAACACACACATCACTCATGTGCCCTACTGTGTCTTGCTGTTGTGGATAACTGTCCCATGCTATTTCTGTTACTTCTAGTTTTGCCTCCTGGTCTGCAGTGTGTGCACATTTTTTACAATCTTGGGAAGTTACATTCCTGGGGTCATTCTCAGCTACCTACTGTGTAAGTATAGTAAAAACGCTTGACTACTTTGTGTAGCACGTACGGCTTCCTTAGTGCTTCTCAGATCTTCTGTTTAGTTTGGAAGGGTAAAGGTAAGCTCTCAACTATTAAACAAGTCTCCTAAGCATGACTGTTTTCCTGTCCCCTAGAGATAGCTATACGTAAAGATCTAGAAACACAGATGCAAGATGCAGGGTCATAAAAAGAATGTTAAATTATACACTGAATATTTAGGTCCCACTCTGTACAAATATACCTGCACTTTTGCCTTTGTGCATGTTTTATGGGACCAAAGGTAAAATCACAACGAGATACCAATGTATGCTGCCAGAAAGGCCTAAATTAAGAACATCACATCAAATACAGATAGAACACTGATACAGAGCAGCCCAAATTCTTGCTTATTGGGGGTAGGTTGGTAGAATGGTGCAATCAGAAAACCGGACGGCTGTGTCTACTGTATAGTTGGGCATCTCACAGTGAGATATTTATCCAAGAGAAACAGATGGGAACATCTCTGCAGATAGTTATACACAAGTGTTCATAGCAGGTTTGGTGTTAGTAGCACAAAGGGATACAATTCATATGGGCTTTACAGAGACATGATAAACTGTGCTCTTATCCATATAGTGGATTATTACCCAGCACTAATGATTGATACATGCAACACTATGGATAAATTTCAAAGTAATTAGGCTGAATGGAAAAAGCCAGAGCATGCACTATATAGTTCTATTTATGTACAACCCTAGAACAGTAGAAAAGTAGGTCAGTGGTTGCCAGGGATGAGTTGGGTGGGGTCAGGGAGAGGCAGAAAGGAAGGATTAATAAGGACATGAGGCAACTTGCTTGTAGTAAATTGTTTATCGTCTTGATCCAAGTATTCTTGGTTGATTACATGTCACAACTTATCAAATTGTAACTTGGTACGTAGCTTGTTATATGTGAATTATAACTCTAAAAAGATGTTCACATTATATATTCTGCTTTTCCTAAAATACATGAAGATTTAGCTGTTAGCTTTCAGCGGGGCAGTATCTCTGCTAACCCCACATTCCCTTTCCTACGCTGGCTTTTGAGTTTCACGTGTCCTCCACTGGGCTGTAAAGATGACTAAGGGAGGACACTGCCCAGCAACAACCAAAGAATCAACACTGAAAGCAGGTACAGCCAGTGTGGCTGTCTTCCCTTCTGGATCCCTAAGGCACAGCACATCTGGCAAATGGTTGAAGCTCTACCTGGTCTTCCAAATAGAACTTACAGTGGTTACTGGATCCCCATTTTGTAGGAAATAAGTGATTAAAGTGCTGGCAAAGGAGAGATAGCAGCAAGGCATTCTCCATCTTGTTTTTGCTGAGCTCAACTACATGCCTAGCTACAGCAACCCCACCAAACACCATCCCAGGGTCACTGACAAGCTAGTAAGAGGTGTGTGTTCTCACAGTAAATGGCAGTAGTAAACAAAAGTAAGATTTTAGCAGAGGACAGTGGTTATAAGTGTGTGTGTGTGTGTGTGTGTGTGTGTGTGTGTGTGTGTGTGTGTATGTTAAAGTATGTTTTTGCCACAGAATAAGAATGAAAATTAAGAGCTGCTACTTTCCCCATGATTGAACCATTATCTTGTAAAATACTAAAATGTAAGCATCCAGAATGAATGTCTTACCTGTATTATTTTCTTCTTTGTTTTCCAGTACTGTTTGCTTTTTTGTGTCCACTGTTTAAATGTAATGATATTGGACAAAAAATATACAGCAAAGTCAAGTCCATTCTATTAAAACTAGATTTTGGAATTGGAGAATATATTAACCAGAAGAAACGTGAGAGATCTGGTAAGTCTGGTTTGAATATTAGCTCTGTGTGTGCAAAATGGGACTTACTCAGTTGGTTCTGTAAAAGCTACCTGTGTAATCTGTGTGGTCTTTTCTAGTCAGGCCTATCTTCTTGTCTCAAATGTACAGCTAAGTAGGTTGACTTTTAAAGTCTACATTGTGCCTGTTTCTGAATGGGACATGGATATAATCACCCCACCCTGGCAAGGGACAATAGACATTTGGATTAGAAAGATTTGGAGTCAGAGATCTGCTGGCTATGGCACAGCAGTTGCAGTATTGAACTCACACCCATAGAGGTACAAGAAACACAAGACTGTGCCTGTCAACATCTCATCCTGGATGGGGTCAGGGCTCTTGAGCTCCCACTCCTCCCTGAAGTACACTGACAGTGAACAGGGGCTGCTGGGAGGGGTGCCACTTTCTCCAGTAGAGTGGCACTGACACATTGCCCAAGCTTCAGTAAAGTTGCCCCACCCATGTTCATCCAGCCAACCCCATTTAAACTCAGGGGCACACAATGAAGACAAGAGTAGGAGAGGTGATGGGAAGAAGGGCATCAGCAGGAGGATAGGGGACAAAGGGAGATGAAGGACAAAAGTTCATCGTACACATACATGAGATGGTCAAAGGATGGAAATGTAAATGAGTCACAAAATACACAGATTGTCAGGGGCTGGAGAAAGGGCATCAACACGTCTATATCTTGTTATGCATGATGCACTTTATTTTATTTGGGTTGGGTTATTGAAAATTTCAGAGGTAACGACTATTGTGGGAGCCATGTAAGAGGAGACTGAAGTAACAGGGGAAAGAAAAGGGGAGTTCTAGGACAATTAAGGAAACTAACATGTGTAAGGAATTATATATAAAATACATATATATAACTTTAGTTTCTCAGACTATAGGATGCATGAGAATGACCAGGAGTGTACAGCCTAGTACAGACTGTGACTCCAGAGGCCAAGGGTAGCGCCAGAGTCCACCTTGTCACAGAGTTCCCAGGGCTGCTGCTCCTGGTGGGTCATGCTGTGAGAACACAGATGTTGACCATTTCCCCTGGAAAGCAAACATTTGTAAATCTCTGTAGCTTCTTCAGTGCAAAAATTACAGGGAATCATTGGAATGCATAGCTGGATGTGAGGAGAATATATCAAGGTAAATGCACTATGTATAACCTTTGGAGGAGACTAAATGCCACCTCCACCCCTTTTGTTCCTCAACAGAAGCAGATAAAGAAAAAAGCCACAAGGATGACAGTGAAATAGACTTTTCGGCTCTTTGTCCTAAGGTATAGTTGGTCAATTTGTTTCTGTGTGGTTTGGCCATTTATTTACATAAAATAGATCGATTGTCCTAATTGACTAATTTATAACGAAGTTTGTCTTCTATTATTTTATGACATGACTGAATAATCTCGAAGGAAATGATCATTGATTTTTTTTTTAATTTTAAAATTTAGGGGGGTATTACAGATTTTTAAAAAGATTTCTTCAGTATGAAATGTGCCACTGATATTTCTGTTGATACAGATTAGCCTCACAGTTGCTGCCAAAGAGTTATCCGTGTCAGACACAGATGTGTCAGAAGTCTCTTGGACTGATAATGGGACCTTCAACCTTTCAGAGGGGTACACTCCACAGACAGACACTTCTGATGGTAAGCTCATGCTTCTGGGGTTCTCTTACTTTTATTGGTACTGAATACAAGAAGGACTACTTAACTTCTATCAACCACCGAGTGATTCATAAAATGTGGACCATTTGCACAGAGGACATAACTTAGATTTAATAGTGAATGAAGTACTGGTACTTGGTATAGCATGCCTGAACCTTGCTAAGTAAAAAGCTAGACGCAGAGGCCACCTATTTTATAATTCTAGTTAAATGGAACGCCCAGAATAACCGAGTCCATATAGAGGAAAATTACATCACTGGTTCTCATTCCTTCCTAGTAGGGAGGAATGCTGAGTGATCATTAATTGGTCCAACTTCCTTTTTGGAATGATTGAAATGTTATGGAATATGGCACCTGTTGCCAAACCTGATAACCTGAGTTTGGTCCTTGGGATCTCCATGGTAAAAGGAATTACTCCTGCGAGTTGTGCTGTGACCTTCACATGTGCACTGTGGCACCCCACTCCCCTGCCACCACCCCAGGCACAAGTAATTAAAATGTAATTTTAAAAGTGCAAATGAAAATCAATCTGCCTTGTACTCTCATATTGCTTACAAATGTCTCTAATGCTGGTGTAACATTGGAGGTACCAGAATGCATAGTCCGTTTAATTGAAGTGTGTATTCTTCCCTTCTACCTTTACATGGGTTGCAGGAATTCAACTCAGGCTGCCGGCTTCCTCTTTACCCACTGGCCCACCTCACTGGCCCCTTACATAACCATGTATATCTTCTTTGGCATAAGATCATTACCATCCTAAGGGCAGGAATTAGTGTGATGAACACTGTATCAGTTACTTTACCCATCATTGTGACAAACACCTGATAAAAACGACCTGGAAAAGCCTTGATTTCGGCTCACCTGTTGGGGGTAAAGCCCATCAGGGTGGAAAAGCACTGTGGTGAAGGCTGCTCTAGCCGCAGTAGAAGAACATGAGGCAGATGCTCATGTCACATCTGCAGACATAGAAACGCCTGCTGGTGATCAGCTTGCTTTCCCATTTTCTCATCATTTTATTCAGTCACCCATGTGCTGACCACATTCAGGGTGGATATTCCCTCCTCAGTCAAACCGCTCTGGAAACCTCCTCTGACATGCCTCAAGGATTGTCTCCTATGTGATTTTAAGTCTAATCGAATTGACAATGAAGGATATCAGAAATACCACAAGCTTTAGTTAAACCTCATAGTTCATACAAGGCAAGGTTGAATATCCTTATCTATACTGTTTTATGCTTAATAGGAAAGCTAAAAGCACGATGAAAAATGTTGTTGTAAAATTCTAGAAAATGAAACAGTCTTTTACCCACTCTAGGTCCAGCACCCCGGTGCCCCAAGATATCTGCTAGATATCTTGCCAGAAATACACATCCCAACTCCGCATCGGCCCAGTGTCTCTAGCCGCTGTACACTTTCTTACACTTAAATCACTACTTGAAAGACCACACAAGAGAATAACCTTTGATCCAATTGATAAGATATAATTGCCCACCTAAACATACAAAGCCCATCCCTGAAGAACATTCATGACAACCTGTAAAGGTACATCATGGAATCTTAACGTCGACTTCCATATTGCCCCACCGCGGATCTGCCTTCCCTTCTCTTGTCCTTTCCATCCCAGTCTCCTCCCCTTCCCTCAAACTTTTCTTCCACCCATCCTTCTTTCTCGTCCAATGACAGGCCTCATTCTATCGTGTACCTGCCTCACCTGTGACATTCTCCCATATGAAAATACATATTGTATTTGTCTACTTATGGAGAGAGATACTGTCATAGATCCAGTAGGGGTCTAATCTGTGGGAACAGTGATTCTAGTAGAGCACTGGCTGTAGCTGCTCTGAGGGTTCAGGTCAAAGCCGCTGCAGACAGCTCTTACTTCAGATGTGTCCTGGCACTTACTCACCAACCTCTGTTACACACTTTATAGATCTTGACCGGCCCAGTGAGGAAGTGTTCTCTCGAGATCTTTCAGATTTTCCATCTCTGGAAAATGGCGCGGGAACAAATGATGAAGATGAGTTAAGCCTTGGCTTACCCACAGAGCTCAAGACAAAGAAGCAACAGTTGAACAGTGCTCACAGACCAAGCAAAGACAGGCAGTCAGCAGCTGGCCTCTCACTTCCTCTCAAGAGCGACCAAGCCCTTCACTTGATGAGCAACCTGGCTGGGGATGTCATCACAGCTGCCATGACAGCTGCCATCAAAGACCAGCTAGAAGGGGCCCGGCAGGCCCTCGCTCAGGCGGCGCCCACTCCAGGGGACGACACAGACACTGAGGAGGGGGATGATTTTGAACTACTTGACCAGGCAGAGCTAGATCAAATTGAGAGTGAGCTGGGACTAACACAAGACCAAGGGGCAGAAGCCCAGCAAAGTAAGAAGTCCTCAGGCTTCCTTTCAAACCTGCTTGGAGGCCATTAGCCGGGAATCAGCTTGCCGCAAAGCACAGATAAACCACCCAAACATTTCAAACAAGCAGGGGGAAAAATGGAAAAAAAATTGAATTGTAAGCTTTAATTACTTTAGATTTTTTGTTTTCTTTTCCCTTCTATAGTGAGTTGGATATGTATCAGCTGATAATGATAGACTGACATTTCTGGTAGTTATTTTTATGTAATAAGCATGGAAATGAACTTTATAGTTACATATATACATACTGTGGTGTCATAAGTGCTTAGGGGCTGTTTGTAAAGAGAAACAAAAAAACCACATCAAACCCCATCAAACTGAGGTCTTTCTATAAGTAATCTTTTTCTTTATAATTTTCAAGCATGCAGAGATCGACAGCTGTGAACACACATGGCATCGGCCCCCTAATTACTCCTCTTGGAAGTGGTTTATCAAATTCTGATAGATTTCAATGTAAAAAAGGAGAAATATCAAAATGTTTGTAGTTGAAGGGCTATGGAAATGCTATCAAAATTAATTTTCTAGGAAAAACTTTAAAAATAAGTACTATCTATAGGCTGAAATATTTCCATGTTATTTCTACAGTTGTAGACAGAGGCTTACTTGTCAGGTGGCATGCTCCACTGACTGCCACATCTAGTCTTGAAAAGAGGTGGTACTGACCCACAGAAAGCAGCCAGTTCTGTGTCTCTTCATGATGCTCTTGTAATGTTTGCAATGGTAAGTGCACACTATTTTGCACACTCAGATGTAAGCAAAACCTGACGTTTCTGTAATGTGTTCCAGTCTCCTAGGATTGTGAATCTAGTTATAGGTATGTCCATGAGTGATGTGCTCATTGGTGATCATCAACACCCCCCCTTTTTTTTTCAGTTTACAAATGCAGAACAGAGGAACTTGCTTGAACTTTAAAGTTTATTTCTCTGCCGCTGCACTCTCAATATGCAATCCGTTTCTTACTGGGAAGCTAGTGTATGCTTTTTCCTTTAAACTGTTTTTTTTTGATCACTTTTACATAATCAAATTTGACTTACAGTGGAAACCAAGATAGTTGTTTTTGTGAAACAATCTTTTAGAAGGACTGAGGGACCATGTCAGCAAATATCTTAGATCTTCAGTTATAGCTGGCATTTCTACACAGACACACAAGATCCTTACAAAGGAAGGGTAATCTAAGACTGTAGAAGTCTGTGTTTCAGTTTCATCTCTTTTATTTCTAAAGACTAATTACAGGTAACTTGACCTTTTAATGCACCATCTCCTATTTATTTATTTTTTTCTCTCTGAGGTATTAAAAATATCAAGACTGAATTTTGCCAAATGTAAGAGGGAGGAAAGTCCCTGAAGACTCTGACTACTTGCTTATTTTTGATTGACCTTCTATGCTTATGTCATTAGTGCCTCACAACTGTGTTTGACGTCCTTTATTGATACAGAGTGAGCCTGTGCCTTCATTTTCTTGCCCATTTTGGTACTGATGTAAATTTGTGTTAGAAAATCTTGGAACTCTGTGAGTCTGGGAAGAATATATCTGAATCCTATTCAATACATTTGCTGGATGTGAAGAAAAATACAGCCACATATTTATAAAACAGTTGTTACCAGTATTCTTTTTATGTGTATGTTTCTTCATTTAGAAAATATTCTTAGTCATGACATTTTAAAAAACCAACAAAAATGGTCACCGGTTTCTTCACTGAAGAGAAAAAGATGAATTTTATGATCACTAATCAAAGATCATGAAAGCATCACTTTACATCACTGGACAAGCTTACAAGAAGATACACTAAAGAAGGCTGAATAGTGATAGAATGAACAAAAGAATTCTACACTACAATATACAATATACAAATTAAAAGAAGAGTCAGTAGGGAAAAGTCTCCAATGTGTGTGTGTGTGTGTGTGTGTGTGTGTGTGTGTGTGTGTGTGTGTGTGTGAGAGAGAGAGAGAGAGAGAGAGAGAGAGAGAGAGAGAGAGTGTGTGTGGTGCAGAGACGTGCACTGCAGTCACATTCAGGTCAGTATGACTTGGGCAAGAATCTGTGACTGATTGACACAGGACAGCAGGGAGACTGTGCTCGGACTTCTATATCAAAAATAGGATATTGAAGTGTGTGTGTCTCGGTAGGAGCGGTGTTTCTATTTTTAGGCAAGAGGAGCAAATAAGCCCTTAAGAGTGATGTAGTATAGAAGGGGGCTGTATATTCACTGCTGTGAGAATTTATACAAACTGCAGGACTTTCTCAATATGAAAACAACTGGATACATGTAAGATACATGTGGAATGTAGTCACTGTTTTATTTTTCCATTAATTAATTTATTTACACCCCACCACTGCCCCACCCCTCCTCCCTCACCCCCTCCACAGTCCCACTCTCCATCTTTCCCTTCTCCTGTGAGAGGGTGGAGCTCCAACCCCCCACAGCATGAACTATTTTAATTATAGAGGAGTTACAGAAAATTTCCCCATTTCCTGAGGAAAAGCATACAATGGGAACAGCACACACTGTCATGTATTTTGGTAAGAACCAATCCATCCGTGCTCAAGAACCTGAAGTCTGAGGTGGAAGGTTAACCCAGGTTTGCATATTGTCCTAGAACACTGTTGCTTTTTATTACACTGAAAATCTTCAAACAGGATGAAATCTCTTCCTATCTTCATAGAATATGAGGGAAACAAACTTATCACAGCAAATATCTTCATATCTAGGTGTATGTACAGAGTTGTTGGTGGAGGGGTCTTGCTATGTTACCCATGCTGGCCTTGAACTCATCTCAACCTTCCTAATAGCCTCTGGAGTGCTGTAACTAAGGCACTTAATTGAACATGTATACTTATTTTAAAAAGCACACTTTTCTCCCTTTGGAAAACTGGTAAATGTCAACATGCTACTGATAAAAAGCTACAAGTAATTTTAATATTTTTGTTTGTACGTATAGAGTTATGTGTCCACCTTTATTGGTTGCAGGATAATATCATGTGGCTCTTGGTAAACTGTTTTCACAGACCATGGAAGCCCCAGGGCTGTGACAGTGCACTCTGTTCCTCCATTTGCACTGCAGCGTTCCGGTTAGAATGTGTTGGAGAAAGCTGTCCACAGAGCAGCTGTGAAAACTTAGAGGCCACCCTCAAGATCGGGGCTGTTGACATTCTCGTACAGAGGAGGGGATGGGAGGGTCATCAGACTCTCATCTGACATCTTAGGCATCTTCTCCTGAGCTTTCCAACGAGCTCTACATAACCCTGCATTAACTATATGGTAGGTACCTCATGAGGTGCTAGCCCATACAGAATGTGGAAGGTTAGCAGACGGGGGGACCCCATCTATGCAGCCTGCAGAAGTCCTCATCCAGGAAGAGCTGACACTTTGGTGCTGGGGCTGCTCTGTGTTCACCATAAGTAACTCCTCACCCATGCTCTATAAGGAAACACATCTCCTTGGTTTGTCCAGCTAGACTTGAGCAGAACTGAACTTTGACCTGTTATCAGTTCCTACCTGGGGTGATTAGACATTTGTATTTCCCCAGGAGCACATCAGTACCTCTGGTTTTGGTGTTGATATTATGGTCCTAAGACATAATGTCCAAGTAATATGATCATCCTGAAGCAACAGCCGCTTAGCCATCCCCCCCAGGCACATTTTGAGAGAATGAATTAAAAAAAAAATACTTGAAGCATATTAGAAGGGAATCAACCTGGCATAAAATCAAGACGCTGATTTTTTTTCCTGCCTACATTGTATCTAAGCCATTTAAAAAAATATAGGTAATTTATAAGTACCTGTTTACAAATTTCTTAATGGGTTTAGAGCTATAAAGGCCTTAGAGTTTAGTAAATGCCTGTGAAGTTAATGGATGGGAAGTATTGTAAAAGTGCACGTTACTTCACTTGTCTTCAGGGACCACATGCAAGGTTCCACACTAGTTATTTTTAATGGTTCTAATGCTGCTGGTGTGGAACTGTTTCCCCCTAGACAAATAAAGACCGCAGTAACACCCACTTCACAGGGTGCTGTGATCAGTGTTTCTGAAGGGCAGGATTGGCAAACTACGCTAGGGGAAAGCCAGGCTGCTACCCACCTACACGTGGAATGTCCACTAAAAGTAATTAAAACTCTGAGACTGGGCCTCATTCCCTAGGACAGGCAGGCCTTGAACTTATGGCAATCTGCCTGCCTCTGTCACCTGAGTGCTGAGATCTTAGGGATGAGCCATCACTCTACCTGTATTTTATAAATTATAGAACCTGTAAATAAACTTTTATTAGAATATACCTGAGCTTATTTGCTTACAGATTGTGATTGGTTGCTTTTATTTTATTGCAGCAAACCCAAAGGGCCTGAATAAAGGCAGGATAGGACTACAAAGCCTGTCTGTCACACTACCTGTCCCTGTATGGTAACCTTTGATCTAAGTAATAGGAAACACTAAGTAACAGTATTCTGTTAAATCTTCAAGACCCTGCATTTAACAGATGACTTAGTCTATTTTTGTTGCTATAACAGAACTCCTGAGGCTGGTAAGTTTACAAATAAATATACTCAGTTCTCAGTTCTAGAGGTCCAAGAGCATACAGAACTGGCATTGCGTTGGCACTGATGGATGCACTGCTGGTCCACATGTGGAAGAAAAGCAGATGTGAATGTAGATGTATGTAGAAGCTAGGTATCACATGGTCATGGTGTAGGCTGACCGAGGTTCAAAGGGCAGCTCTTGTAGTGACCAATCTAGTACCAGTTTCTAGACAAAAACCTGAATCCACTCATTAAGTTCCTATGACTTAATTACCTCTTAAGTGTTCCACTGCCTTCTGACTCTGTTACACCGGGAAACAAGAGGGAACAAGATTCTGGCACATGAATTTTTAAGGGACAAACCACATTTAAATAATAGTAAGCACAATTAGCATCCTGATAAGAAGTGGTAAATAAACTAAGATGCTAGCACAGGGAAAACCAGACTGCCTACAAGGCCTATTCTTGAGGTCACTACAGAATCAATGAAGGGAGCAATGTTGCTTGAAGAAGAAAAGTAAAGAGTATGGAGAAGCCAATGATGCTGAAATACGATTGTGAAAATAAACAAGAACAAGCAGAGAGGAAATCAAGGATATCGATAAATGCAAAATCAACAGGAAAACTCTAGAAATGCTTTTCTTTATATGGCTATCTTCTGCTTCTCAGGGAAGCCTGAAAATACATGTATTTTGCTCACTTCAGTTGATGATAAATACTAGACATATCTCTCAGGATGAGATCTGTCTAGAAAGCTGTTATTGCAAAAATTCTGTATTATATTGAAATAAAAGCTTTCTGCAACAAAGGAAAAAATCATTAGATTTAACCTTTACAGTACAAAATTTTAAGAAACACTGAATAGAGTCCGTCCTGGTGTTCTAGTGTTGGGTATGCAGCAATGAAAGGGAAGCCTGTTTTTATGGAATTTGTCGTCAAGATGACAAATATAAAGCCTGCTTGGCCCTACTCCTCTGTTCCTCATGCACCTCTGAACAGTCTTTTCACATTAGATGAGCTGGCCTGCATCTTGGAATACTGCAAAGAACTGAGTCAACACTGGACCTGAAGAGGAAAAAGGGAAGCTAAATGCTACCCTCTGAAGACAAATATTACTATGGAGCAATTCATTTGACAAGGAAACAAAATCTCTTGCTATTACCCAAGTGAGTCTTTTCTGATGAGACCCCTCCAGCCATGGCAAAATACTCAACCCTTCAGGTTACTTCAGCCTTGGCCACAAGTTCACCATGAACTCATGTGAGAGCGTACATAAGAACTGCCTAACTCGGGCACAGTTGGTGCTTGTCTTACAGAAACTGAATGTTTTGATGCTAAATATTAGAGTGATCCAATACACTGTAATAGATAACAGTGATAAAAAGCAATACCTAGTAAGGACTTAAGAAACGGGGTATTGCCGCACATATGTAGTAGAGGACTGCACTGTTTGGCCTCAGTGGGGAGAGGATGTACCTAATCCTCTAGAATCTTGATACCCCAGGAAGGGGCCGTGGGGGGGCACCCTCTCAGAGGCGAAGGGGAGGGGTATAGGGAGAAGAACTCTGAGATGGGGGACAGGGAGGGGTAACATTTGGATGTAAATAATAATAATAATAATAATAATAATAATAATAATAATAATAATAATAATAATAATAATAAAAAATGGGGTGCTGGCACTATTTTTGACAAGACTCTAGAAAAGCCCCCATAAATGCATTTGGGCAAAGGCTTACAAAGCAAGCTGGCAGTAAGATGTTCAGGCAGAATAGCGTAGCAAAGGATTTCTAACACAGTACCAAAAATGTACTTGCTTACTCTATTAGAACGATTGACATCATGTTTGAAGCAGGGTGAGTTAAGGGCAGGGATAGAACAGAGGATGCGGTGGGGATGGACAGTACGTGGTTTAAATCTTATTTAGAATCAAAGAAAAGCCACTTGACCTTGAATAAAAGGGAACATGATCTAAACCGAGTAAGAACAATAAACGTTATTGGAAGCTCCGGCACTGTTCATTCTCCTTCAGCCAGGCAGTGCGGATATATCCACGAAGCTTTTTAGATTCACATTTTTCTAAGAAACACTGCTCCGTATATGTGAAGTTATATAGGCAAATCAGGCGAATGAAATAGGGGCATTTATGAACTGATTCGAATTGCTGCTGATATACACACGGGGACTCGAAAACTTCGTACCAACGATGGAGTGTAAAACTTACCACAGATTCTTTTAAACTTTTAGATGCTGAAACAGCATTTTGATCATTAAAAGCAACTTCACATAGTTTGACTTTTTATGTGGCTACTTGGATTTAAAATCTCCCATGTGGCTCGGATTATATTTTGTGCGACAGTGGCTAGGTCGTGCTTTTGGTGCCCTTCGATGCAAAGGCCTGGGCTTGGGTCTGGATTCCAGTTTCCGGCCACTAGGACAGCCGGCCAAGAGTCCGCAAGTCCCACGCGGTCGCCAGGTTGGATATCTCTTTCCAGAGGCGCGGGAGACAGTCTTAGGGGATCCACCTCTCAAGAGACGTCCCAGCACTGTCCCAGGCACCCACGCCCTTCTTTCTCTCACATACCCATCCCTTTGATCTCGTCACAGCACGTGACACAACCGCTAGACACAGTCTTGACCCCGCATCATCTTCCAGGAACACCCACCTCTGATTGACAGGGCGGCCCCAGCAACACCCGGAGAGAAATGAAGTTCTACCGTTTTCCGGGGCGTGGCCAAGGACGCAGGCGGGACTTCCTAGCCAGCTGTCAATAGTTTCCTGCGTGTACCGGAAGTTCCCTCAGGGAAACCCCGGAAGCCAGAGTAGTGTGGCTCTTCGTACCTACAGGCGAAGGAGTGTTTTGGGAGCTTGTGAGACTAGAAGACTGATCAAGACTAGAAGGTTCTCGGCTAGGTCGTCTCTTCCTTCCGGCCCGACAATGGCGACGTACACCTGCATCACCTGCCGGGTGGCGTTCCGCGATGCGGAGATGCAGCGGGCTCACTACAAGACCGACTGGCACCGCTACAACCTGCGGCGCAAGGTGGCTAATATGGCCCCGGTGACCGCCGAAGGCTTCCAGGAGCGGGTGCGAGCGCAGCGGGCGGTGGCGGAGGAGGAGAGCAAGGGCACGGCCACCTACTGCACCGTGTGCAGCAAGAAGTTCGCCACGTTCAACGCCTACGAGAACCACCTTAAGTCCCGGCGGCACGTGGAGCTGGAGAAGAAGGCGGTGCAGGCCGTGAGCCGCCAAGTGGAGATGATGAACGAGAAGAACTTGGAGAAGGGACTGGGCGTGGACAGTGTGAACAAGGATGCCATGAACGCCGCCATCCAGCAGGCCATCAAGGCCCAGCCTTCCACGTCTCCCAAGAAAGCGCCCTTCATGCCCACGGACGAATCCAGGAGGGTGGCGGGCGCGGTCCGACGGGGCACCCCGGAGCGAGACCCGACGGAGAAGCCGCCCCGGCTCCAGTGGTTCGAACAGCAGGCGAAGAAGCTGGCGAAGCAGCAGTGGGAGGAGAGTGAGGAGGAGGGAGAGGAAGACGACGAAGGTAATAATAGCTCTGTCGGGGTTGGGGTGAGGCTTCGGTTCCAGGAGACATTCCGATTGAGATGAAGTTCTGGGTCGGTTTTCAGGGATGTCGCCCTCCTAGGGGTTGAACTCAACGCCTGCGCATGTCAGGGAAGCATCCCTCTGAGGCCCAGCCCGAGCCTTCTTCATTGTTTACATTTGTGACTGGGTGTCCCTTTCCCAGGCTGGCCTTGACTTTCTTATCCTTTTACGGCAGCTCCCTTCCTGGGAGTTAGGTTTCAGGCTCGGGGCATCCTGCCTGGATTTAAAGTTGTTACCCGATTTATGTCTTTTAACTAGTTCTGCAGATGAATTGTAGGCCTCCATTTTTATGCTTGCTCCCGGTCCCACCAAACTTCGTGTGGACCCGAAAGGGAACAGTATTTGGTGATTGTTCAAGCATCTTATTATTGACAAGAAGAGATTTGATCTTTTTTTTATTTATACGAAGTTTTCGTAATATGTTTTGAAGGAAATAGCATGTGTTCGTTCGGTAAAATGATGGGTTTCAATAGGACATTTTAGAGTGAGAGCAAAGGTAGTTTAAATGCTGCACTGGTCTGCATCTCCACAGGACATTTTGTTTGTCTGGTTCTCTGGTGGATCCAGGACCTAAGGCACTGATTGAAAACAGAATAAATGAATAGAGGTGAAACATGCTTCTATTAGTCTGGATCAGGAAGGGTTACACTGGTGCACAGAAAGGCATGCTGTTGGCACACTGCTGTAGAATTTGTGGTTAGAGTGGCTTATGAGTTTACGTTTCACTTAGTTGATTAAAACTGAGTGAGGGTTTCACGTTCAGCCTGCAAGCCTGACATGGGGCTCTTTACTTTATGGGCTGTTTATTCACCCTCACAGCACTGTTAACACTGACAGTGTTTGTGTCATGTCTTATGTCTTGGTCAGTTTCTGCTTCTATATTCAAATATCTTAAGCTGGGTAATTTATAAATGATTTGTCTGTATTTTGCCACAGTCATGGAGGCTGGAAAGTAAGAAATCTAGCTGCTGGCACCTTGACTGTCTAGTGAGGGCCTGTTCTATGAAGGGATTTTTTTTAAGGCTTCGCTTACATGATGGAAAAGGCAGAGAGATGGAGGCTGTGTACTCAGGGAGGACGAGCAGAAGACAAAAGAGGAGACCAGCTCATTTAAGTCCTTTTCTTAGGATATTGACTCATTCATGAGGCTCCTAGAGGCCCTGTTTGTTACATTGGTGATGAAGTTGAACGTGGAAGGACACATACATTCAAACTAAAGCATTCATCCAACAACCTTGCACACACCATAATGTGTACTAAAGTAGTCCTGTGATGTGTAAATTAGACAGTTAACATAACCAGATAGGATTTATTTAACTCAATGTCCAGTACTGGGCTAGGTGCATCAATACACAGGAAGGAAGTCAGCGACTATTTCACAGAGCTCACCATGTGCTGGAAAAGAAAGATTAAAGAGGTTTTTAATCATTTAACTTGTCTGAGGGTAATTAAATAGGTCTTGAAAGAGAGCTTGGCTTCAGGGGAACAGGCAGGACTTGTGATACATCATGAGGCATTTGGTATCTGATTGTGCTTACTTCATCACACTTTTAAAAGTAAACTTGTTTTTCAAAACTTTGGCTTAAAGATTGGGAAGATATTGATTCCGATGATGGATTGGAATGTGAGAACCCTGGAGTGGAGGAAGAGGATGCAGAAGATGCAGAGGCTGAGGAGAGCCCACCCCTAGGTGCCATCCCAATAACAGACTGCTTATTTTGTTCCCATCATTCAAGCTCCCTTGTGAAGAATGTGGCTCATATGACTAAAGTCCACAGCTTTTTTATTCCTGATATAGAGTATCTTTCAGATTTGAAAGGATTAATTAAATATTTGGGTAAGTACAAGTGTTTTGCTTTTGATGAAATATTTTTCAATTTGTGAGAGTAAGTAGTGAGATTTAACCTGACTACTAACACGATTGATTTGATATTTTTCCACATGACCAGGAGAGAAAGTTGGTGTTGGCAAAATCTGCTTGTGGTGCAATGAGAAAGGGAAGTCCTTCTATTCCACAGAAGCTGTGCAGGCACACATGAATGACAAAAGCCACTGTAAGCTCTTTACAGATGGTGATGCTGCGCTGGAGTTTGCAGACTTCTATGATTTTAGGTAAGATGAGTGTGTGAGGCGATTCAAGGTCATGTTTATACTGCAGTAGATAATATACGGATCTAGCCACCTCTTCTGGAAGTGAGTTGGGCTCACTATGCAGTGAGTTGAGATAGTAGCTCAGCTTTGCCCTGTATATTCTTCACCTGTACTACACGTCCCTAAGCTACAGGCTCACTTGAACACATCTAGAAAAGTGAAGCTCTCTAGCCCAAAGTGAGTGTGAATAACTTGCTTTTGTTCTTTGTGATTAAATAGTCAGAACTTTAATTTTGCTAGTTACTTTATGAATAGAAATACAAAAATTGGGTTTCCCATTCTGGGTTCCCTGAGAAACTGAATCACAGACCATCTGGTAAAGACACTGAACTGCTTGGTAGTCTGTGCCAGATCTTGGCATTTGGTAGTGAGAGATCATCTCATAGATGGTACAGCTCTAACTGGAGTCTTGAGCAGTTCATACACATGCAACAAGTAGGTTAGGTGTTCATGAAGAAGTAGCTTCTTTTGTCAGAATGTATGTGAAATAGCATAGTGTATGTACAGGTGTATGTAAGTACCATGCCAAGTGGTGCAGCCACAGCCCAAGTGATACAGGTGGTCAGAAAATTTTCACCCTTTTCACCTTGCTTTTGCCTTTTTTTTTTTTTTAAATTAACTTGAGCATTTCTTATTTACATTTCGAATGTTATTCCCTTTCCCGGTTTCTGAGCAAACATCCCCCTAATTCCTCCCCCTCCCCTTCTTTATGGGTGTTCCCCTCCCCACCCTCCCCCCATTGCCGCCCCCCCCCCAACAGTCACGTTCACTGGGGGTTCAGTCTTAGCAGGACCAAGGGCTTCCCCTTCCACTGGTGCTCTTACTAGGATATTCATTGCTACCTATGAGGTCAGAGTCCAGGGTCAGTCCTTGTATAGTCTTTAGGTAGTGGGTTAGTCCCTGGAAGCTCTGGTTGCTTGGCATTGTTGTACTTTTGGGGTCTCGAGCCCCTTCAAGATCT
This sequence comes from Rattus norvegicus, assembly GCF_021556685.1. Lineage (NCBI taxonomy): Eukaryota > Metazoa > Chordata > Mammalia > Rodentia > Muridae > Rattus > Rattus norvegicus. The sequence goes on from NC_141535.1 coordinate 78,297,364, forward strand.
TCCAGTTCTTTCTCTGATTCCTTCAACGGGGGACCTATTCTCAGTTCAGTGGTTTGCTGCTGGCATTCGCCTCTGTGTTTGCTGTATTCTGGCTGTGTCTCTCGGGAGAGATTGCTTTTGCCTTCTTTTCCTGATTTTGTAGTTTGCAATTGAGGGAGGCAGTTGAATTTCATAATTAGGTGGTATAATATAGAAGACAGATTTGAGTTTCTGCTGGAGATAAAACACATCCTCCCTAAGCAGTAAGATAATATTTGTCCCTTTCTAGTTTCCTGCGGACAGCAGTGTATTTGAGTGAATGTACTTTAGACTGAATGTCTAATTGAGAGTAGGCTAAGCAAATAGCAGAGGTAAGTCAAGAGACCATAACCTTAGTTATAGCTGGCTTGCAATATTGAAGTATAGACATTCTGATTTCTTTATCTACATCTGCTTCTTGTCTATTTAAGTTCTTACTCTGTCTTGTAAATTTCAGTAGCCCCTATAGGCTATGACTACCAATTTATATCTCTAAAGCAACCATTTCCACTTCAAACTTAGAAGTGCTCTTTAACACTTGTATTGCATTCTGCTATACAACCTAACCTACTTCATCTTAGAAAAATGGTAATTCTGTCCTTCCCAGTACTGTAAGCCAATGATTTTGAAACCATCCTTGGTATTTTATATTATGCTTGCATTAATTCTTAAGTCTGTTTATCTACTTTGACATTAACTTTACTATGTGACTACTTTTCCCTTCCTCCAGTGCCCAGGTCTAGGTCACCATCCACTGTCATTGAATCTTGTTCCCTGCTTGATTTTACTTTTCATCCTCACTCTCTCTGTTACAGTCTCAAAGCTAGCTTGAGGGATCCTTTTATAACATTAAGTCATGTTAATGCTGCTCAAAATATTTCAAGGGCCTCCCTTCTTAAAGTAAAAGCCAAAGTGTGATAGCCTACGGTGTCCTTGGTGTTCTGACTCTAGCCATGATTCTGCTTTTCAGATTCCTGGGTATTTTTCTAACAGATATCAAGTATGTGAATCTGAGCTGTTTTAGCTTTAGCTCAGTGTCCAAAGACTTGGGTCTTCATTTCCTGAATCACTCAAATCTCACCTTGCCATTGTGACCTTCATGACTGTCTTTCAGAAAACAGCAAGCAGTGCCTGCCTAATTATTTTTACCCTTATTATCCTCAGAGCCCTTTCTGCCATTCCCTGCCACATATGTTGTCGCTTATGGTTTGTCGTCTTTTTTTTTTTATCTTTATTAACTTGGGTATTTATTTCTTATTTACATTTCGATTGTTATTCCCCTTCCCGGTTTCTGGGCCAACATCCACCTTACCCCTCCCCCTCCCCTTCTATAAGGGCTTCCCCTCCCCATCCTCCCCCCGTTACCACCCTCCCCCCTACAATCACTGGGGGTTCAGTCTTGGCAGGACCAAGGATGGTTTGTCTTCTTGATGGCATATCGCCCCTTGTATTGTACTGTTACTGCTTACTGAGTGTGCTGCTCAGGCTGTTGCTATCAATTACAATTGATTACTGATATAAATGGATAGTCTCCTGGCCAGGGACGGCTCAGTAGGAAAGTACTTGTCTATAAGGTCCCAACTTTATTTCCTAATACTACCACCAGTAAAACCTCAAAAAAGAATAGTATTTTCCTTTGTCCAAGTGTGCTTTTTGTGAACTTAATGTATTCTTTTGGCTCTAAAAATAATGAATGGTGTGAACATATATAAAAATGAACATTAAATGATTTATTTGCTTTACAAAGCAAAAGTTAATAATGTTTAATAGGAAACCTTGGAAAATAGAATATTTACAAGGCCAGCATTAATTAAGTGCTTACTACCTGCCAGGCACTGTTCTCATTAAGTACTTTGTGTGGATTTACTGGTCTAAAGAAATGAACAAATTATAGTTCTACCCTTCCCAGATAACTCTTGTTTTGGACTTGAAATTTTCCTTGAGTGTATTTCAACGAATTAGCATTATATGCCTCCATAGGTAGGTTTTGTGTATACTTAAACACACAAATTGAATGAAGGATGGATTCCATATTTTTTAACTTAATATAAATAGGATAGCAGAGAAGGGGCTGGCACCTTTTGTTCAGCTATATTTTGGGAAAGTCATCCATTCTGATTTTGGTTTGTTTTTTAAAATTTCCTTCAGGTTTGTTGTTATGTATGTGCGGGTTTTACCTGAATGTTTGTATGTGTCTATGTGCCCAGTGCTTGCAGAGGTCAGTAGAGGGGCTCAGAACCTCAGGAACTGGAGTTACAGATAGTTATGAGCCATCATGTGAGTGCTGGGAACTGAACCTGGGTCCTCTGCAAGGACCTCTTGACCTCTGAGCCATCTCACCAGGCCCATTCTGTTTCATAGTGTTACAGACTTTTCTTCTACGATTACTAGATTGAATGTTCTCTAGTTCTTATCTACTGTAGTGGTTTATATTTGAGTGGCTTCCGGTTTTTTTCTGGTTTTGAGCTGATAGAAATAATGCTGTTCTACTCTCCTGCTAATATCTGTAAATGTGCATATTTTACCCATTTTGTGTATATCTAGTAGCTGGCTCATAGGAGATGGACAGACACAGATGTGTGTGAGTGCACACATTTCCTCCTCCCATTAATTTTCTATAGTGTCACTCTTAGTGGGGCAAGGTTTTCTTTTTAGCCATATGGCTGAATGGATAGTGGTTTTACTTTGTATTTTATTATGAGCAATGTAATTGTGGACGCTTTTACATAGTAATCAGCTGCTTGCAGGTGTTTTTGTTTCTTATTTAGTCTTTTATCTATTTCCTATTGGTTTAGCTATTAATATTTCAATGTTTATTTGTCCAACTACTTTTTAATTGAAATTTATTATTGTTTGTGTGTATGTATGAGCTGCATGTGTTATATGTGTACACATGTACACATGCCATGTTTAACACCAAAGTTGGTGTTAGATGTTTTCCTTGGTCACGTTCCACCTTATTTTTTGAAACAAGGTTTCACTGGGACTTGGAGCTCACCAATTCAGCTAAACTGGCTGGCCGGCAAGCTCCTTAGGTATGCCTGTCTTCACTCCCTTAGTGTGGTGGTTATAGGCAGGCACTGCTGTGCTTTGTTTTTATGTAGGTGCTGGAAGTTGAACTTAGTCTGGTTGCATGGCAGGTACTTTGCCCACTGAGCATTTCCCCATCACTGTCTAAAGTTACTTCTCTGTATGGCCATTTAAATATGAAATTTCGGATATATTTAGAAATAATTTCTTTTAGAACTATACTGTCCAGTGTGGTAATTACTAGGCATATCCTATGCCTGCTTAAATAAAAGATACACATTAAAATTTCAGTGCTTTAGTCACACTGTCTGCATTTTTAAAAATTCAGTACTTGAAAGTCTTTATATCTAAAGCTAACGTGAGGTACATAGAAATATGTTTTTCTATCATCACAGAATTCTGTTGGGCTGCAGTCTTCTGGAATTTGTTTATAGTAGTTGGGCTATAACTGCATGTCCAGCTCTGTATTCATATTTTCTGCATTTGGTAGTCTTTGTAGAGAGAGGGAAAACGTCCTCTTAGGGGTTATTTGGTCACATTTGTTGCAGAAAAATTCTGACAGTCGTTTTTATCCTTCAGTTCTTTAGTGGGCATTCCCTGGAAGCGGTTGGTAGCTTTGCTCATTTGTCAATGCTGGTCTCCCATTTGGTTAAGTCTGTGTAGGAGTTGTCATGGTTTGAGTATGCTTGGCCCAGGGAGTGGCAGTATTTAGAGGTGTGTGGTCCTGTTGGAGTAGGTGTGTCACTGTAGGTGTGGGTTTTAAGACTCTAGTCCTAACTGCCTGGAAGTCAGTCTTCCACTTGCAGCCTTCAAATGAAGATGTAGAACTCTCAGCTCCTCCTCTACATCCCTCCCTACATTCTCACCTTGAGGATACTGGACTGAACCTCTGAACCTTTAAGCCAGCCCCAATGAAATGTTGACCTTATGAGTTGCCTTGGTCTTGGTGTCTGTTCACAGCAGTAAACCTAACCAAGACAGTGGTGTTATCTCACTATTACAGGAGTAGCTACCCAGATTACAAGGAGGGGCAGGATCCTGCTGAGATTGAAGACTTGTCCTCAGAAAAGATCTTGGAATGTGATGATGAAACCATGGAGCTGATACTCCCCTCTGGTACGTGTAGTTGTCAAAGTAGCTTTGTGCCAGTGTGTTGTAGAAGAAGCGTGTCTTCATCCATTACCTGTTTGTACTGAGGAAACGAACACGAGCCTTAGTATGTGTGTTTTTTCAAGTGTGTGCAAGTTTTAAAAGGAGTTACTGAGCTCTAGGTTGGCTGTTTCATTAAAATTGGGTCATTGTTTTTCCTTGTTTCTTTTCAGATTTAGAATATTTTGACTAGGTATTAATTTTTTTTTAATGCAGACTGATAGACCTCTCATCCTCTATCCCTCCCTCTCCTTTCTGTGTATATGTATGTCTTTTTCTTTGTGTCTTACATTTTCTGTGTGTATGTGCGTGTGTATGTATATTATATATATGTATATGTGTATGTAATATGTTTGTGTATGTATGTGTGGGCACACGTGTGCGTGTCTCTGTGTAGAGGTCACAGGTTGGGCACTTTTCAAAAGTGCCAACAGGGAGAATTTTAGTGTTCCCAACATAAAGAATAACCTTGTATAAAAGTGCAGCATGTGGATCCATAGTTTTTAAGTAAATGACCTCTGAAATCTCCAGGTACACCCATTTTTTGTGCCAACACTAGCATGGATGTTAGTGTAAAGCCAATTTGGGAAGAATCATTACACCTAAGAGTTTGCTGTAAACTGGTTTCAAAAGCATCAGTTATGGTACTTTAAGTGTAGTTACTCAAGATTGTTCCATAATCAAATCAGCAGCTAGATGGTTTCAGAAACAACGAAAAATAGCCAGTAGAGGGCGCCCAGAGCATTTCTTTGGAAGACTGTGTCTTGGGTCCGTTCCTTTGCACTTCCTTCATTATTCTTCAGTTCATATGGAGGAAAGGGGTGTAAAATATACGTTGATTTATCTGCCAGCTGGCCAGATGGAACTGCTATTGTATCCATTGGAAATGCATAGTTAATCTTAGAAAATTAGATTTGGAGCTACTCTAGTATTTGATATCAGTTGGGAGTTCAGCAGGAATGGACAGTTTCAACAGTTACATGATGGAAGGTAGATGGACAGGAATGTCCTAAGTCAGGCATAATTTGTTACTGGGCAGTCACCGTGTTCTAAGGCTAATCTGTTCTTCCCAAGGGCCTACAGGTTGAGCTGCTCTTGTGCTGTATGTGGTGTTAATGCCAAGTTCTCACTGTTAACTGACAGCAAGAATAGCTCACTTCTCTCCTACCAGCTCTCAGAAGCTGTAAGATGTTCTTCCAAATGTTGCTTACAAATATACATATTGACTTACTATATACTAATTACTAATTCATTTAGATATAACCATCCTTGAAAATCTGGACCATCCTGGCCAAACATTATAATATGGAAATCCCAGTAAATAATCTTGAGTTTTACTGAGAGGACCTTCATTTAGATATGTGTCTTTTTTCCATTCGATTCATCTCACATGGATGTTCAGAGATCATGTTTCCCTGAGTTGAGGCACAGGTACAAACCAAGGCCTTGCCATAAAAATGCCTAACACATCAAATAGCTGGTTTAGAGAGATACCCTTTATCTATTCATACTCTTGTACAAAGACCAGGAGATTAAATTTGAAGTTTCTTTTTGTCATGACCTGAGTCTGATCACAAAATATCACATCTGTGGCAAGGAAGTGTTTTCTAAGCCTACAGGGGACACATAAATAACTTGACACTTTTTTTCCATGCCAGTTACACAAATGTTAAAAGCAAATATAGCCTTCTACAGGTTATGTGGTAAACTATTCATGTTTGCTTATTTGTCAGTGGTTTTATTTACATAAGTTGAAAACTACTCTAGGAACCATACGCAGGATTTTACCCATACATATTTATTTATTTTTAGTGGAAATGACCATTTCATGCCTTGTGTATATGTTAAATGTTTACGTGTTCCTATTTGGAAAGGTATTTTATTGCTTATGTCCTAATTATTCTTCTTTTTAAAAACATAGCCAGGGCTGGGGATTTAGCTCAGTGGTAGAGCGCTTGCCTAGCAAGCACAAGGCCCTGGGTTCGGTCCCCAGCTCCAAAAAAAAAAAAAAAAAAAAAAAAAAAAAGCCTGTTTTTATTAGTAAACCTACAGGTGATGTTGATGCCTCTGGACTTACTTTTTGAAAATAATTTCTTTTTTTCTTTTTTTTTATAGTTTAATGTATTTTAATAACAAACTTACAGCAATAATACAGAAGACAGATAACATTAAAAACACGTGCTTCATGTAGGACAACTCCGTTAGAAAAGTATAGTGAACGGATGGAATCTACCATATGATAAAATGCTACAAACACCATTTAGTTGCTGTCAATAAGAAATTTACTTACTTTAAAAAAAACCTAATTGCTGGCATTGTCCAGAAAATTTTAACAGGTTTATTTATAATTTTTATAAAGTTGAACTGTTGAAATGTGTTCACTGGAACATTTTGCTCGCATTAATGCTTTACTGCTTGCATTTATATTAAAACTTCATACACGAATGAACATGGAGAAGCTGCCAATACTTGATTCTGTCTCCTGTTTCCATTCGCAATCATAAACCTTTGACCCCATGGAAAAATTATCTAACTTTCAGAACTACTAATAACAGGAAGAAGAGGAAAAAAATTTTTTTGAGAATGAAATGTTTCCTCTCATAGTGGACTCTTAAGCACGTTCTCCGTGTATGCTGTATGCTAGCCGGATATTTTTTGGTATAACTGTTACATGTTTGGCATGGATAGCACAGGTTGGTATTTTCTAAAAAGCCAACCAGATAGGCCTCACTTGCTTCCTGCAAAGCACCAATAGCTGCACTCTGGAAGTGCAGATCTGTTCTGAAGTCCTGAGCATTTTCTTGCACCAGATACTGAAAGGTGAGCTTGCGAATCAGTTCCATGGACTTCAGATACTGTCTGATTTCATGGAGTACCACAGTACCAGGCCTGTAACGATGAGGTTTCTTCACCCCTCCAGTAGAGGGCGCACTCTTGCAGGCGGCTTTTATAGCCAGTTGTTTCCTGGGTGCTTTACCACCAGTGGATTTGTGGGCAGTCTGCTTTGTAGGAGCCATGGTTTGGGCGCCTCCTTACTTACCCCCCTTCTCCTTCGACTCGAGCTCTGGAAGCGAGCGGCAACGCTGGCGATAAGAGAGTGGCGGCGGCCTGGTGAAGGCTGCGAACACAATTCTTAAAAACCATTTCTATGGTGGAGCCTAGAGTTAGCTGTCCTGGAGCTTACTGTATTTATTAGTTTCCCTGCTCAGATGTCAAGCCATATGATTTTACTTCCCTATAAATGGCCAGAAAGCAGTAGTTTTGTATACCATTCTGTGTCTAGTAATTGTTCAGACCTGCGTTGTAGCTCAAAAGCCATTGAGTTTGGCTGGGTTCCATTAAAACTTACTGACTAGTGGAGTGGATTTTGGACTTCTAACAGATAGACCTCATCCTTAAATAGGAACTTCAAATTGCTCCTCTAATAACTTTACTTATAGGTATTATTAGTATAATTATAGAAGTTCCAGACTTTACATGGCCAATAGCATTTTCCCTTATTTTCCCTAATTTGAAATGTATGTTCTCTTTTCTTTGTTTTAAAATTGTATTTACTATTACTGTGAGTGGGTGGGGGGTGTTTGTGTACATGTATGGGAAGTCCAGAGGATAGCTCTGTGGGGTTGATTCTCTATCCACATTGGTGTAGTTTCTGGGGGTTGAACTCATATTGCTGGGTCAGCACAGCATGCACCTCTACCTGCTTACCCATCTCGCTGGCCCTCTTTCCGTTTTGCTTAATGTATTGCACTATTGATGGTAAGTCTGTGCAGTGGTATATACAACCATATTTGTAATGACATCAACATACAGTGGAAATTAAAATTAATTCATTTCTCAAAATTTGGTTAATTTATTGTTTTACTTGGTTATTGTAAATAGTCACAGGTCTAAATTTAGAGAATTTAGCTTAATCTTTTTCATGTAATCAGGTGGTTTTCTTCATTTAGGAAGGAGTGTATCAGCTTTATCAATGTGGCCAAATAATACTTAGATGTTGGTGATCAGCCCGTGTATTTTAATATGTTCAGTAGCATCTCTGTCCTTCAGCCACTAGATGCCAGTATCACTCCATCTGTAACAATAAAGACATCTATAGTCAGTGCCAGATTTCCCGTGGGTAAAATTCTCTCCTGTCGGAGGATGACTGGAGTAGAAAACTGAAGCAGAGAAAAGATGGTTTCATTTTTGTTCCGCTCCAATGACGGCTTGTAGACCTAATGTCAAGGCTTCCCTGGTTCATCTTCTTTCTCTTGGGGCCTTTTAGCCTTCATGTATTTTCTTAATACTGGTCTTTTTCTGTAGTATATAACCATTGTCCTGGTTATATCCGTTTTCCTTCTAGGGTTCCTAAGTCTTGGTGCATTGAGGATCTTTTGGGAAGCTTTTGGCTTATAGCCCTGACTTGAAAGAACAGTGTTTAAATATTGCTCTCTCAAAAAACAGGTGCCAGGGTGGGTCATCGCTCCTTGATGAGATACTACAAACAACGATTCGGCTTGCCAAGAGCTGTGACAGTTGCTAGAAATCAAAAGGCTGTGGGCAGGGTCCTCCAGCAGTACCGAGCCCTGGGGTGGACGGGCAGCACAGGTACATCCTGCTTATATGCATGAATTTTGTGGGCGCTTGAGTGACATGTTATCATTTGTGTTGTCCTTCTGACTCCTTCCCAGGGGAAGCTTGATCATAGTTTTGGGACTTCCATTATCTCAGGATACTTAGGGCAGTAAGTCTAAGACTCCATGACTTAAAAAAATTAATGTTCCTGGCCTAGTAAGTTAATTTGCACCATGAATGTTTCCAGAAGATAATATGGATAAAAAAATCTTAGAAATCATTACAAACTGAAGTTATCTGGAGATAACACAGAAATTAAATAGTATCTTAGTGGAGCTGTAGAACCTAACATGACATGTGTAGTCTCATATTATAAACTCTTATATCATGAGCATAATTAAATTTCAACTTCTGTTTGCTCATTTGTACAAGGGAAATGATTAACAGGACTCACCTTAGAGAGTTGACAGGCTTGTCTGCCATGATGCATGTGTGATATGTGCACTTACCACAGTGGCCCCCTTTGGCAATTTTTTCTCAATAGCAGAGGATTGAAATGAGTAAAGATGACGGCTGGAGTTAAGCTTTAAAACCACAATGTGCTTAACTCTCACAGTGTGCTCTACAAAGCTGTCTTCTCTGCTCTTCTGGGAAATAAAGTCCAAGTGGAGGTGGTGAAGATAACTTTCTTTCTGGTGCCCCAGAAAACCCTAGTATCTAAAAACATTACAAACGTTACTGTTTACAGAGTTCTGATATGCACAGTTCTTACATGAATGCAGATTTCTGGAATCCCCACATTAGACTCCGTCTTTAAATATCAGAACCCACTTATTCTAAGTCAATTTTGGAAATTCTCAGCAAAGATTTGACTTACTCTGACACTAAGAGACCCTTGCCTCATTTCTTACCCTCCTTCCAACCACAGGAGCAGCTCTCATGCGTGAACGGGACATGCAGTATGTACAGAGGATGAAGTCGAAATGGATGCTGAAGACCGGGATGAAGAACAATGCCACCAAGCAGATGCACTTTAGGGCCCAAGTGAGATTCTGAGAGGCTGAGGCTGAGAGATGTATCTCTGGCTGCATTCCCTCCTTGTCTGAGGACCAGTGAAGCCAGATTGCCGAATGGTTCTTTTGCTGCTACTTCATTTGTTCTGATCTAATAAAGTCAAGATCATACTTGTCTTCCAATGTGGTTTTTGAACAATGTTTAAAGCTTTAAGTGGTAACACACTTGTTGGGCGTTACCTCCTGACAGTTGCTTTACTGCCGCAGCTTTTAGATGCTCCCGCTGTCTGCATAAAGTGGGAAACTTAAGTAATTTCTCTATTAGAAAATTCGTTTAAAAGTTGGAATAACTCACACTTTCTGTCAGAGGAACTTTAGTCAGGGGCTTTGTGGCTTACACAGGAGCAAAATTGACTGTCACCTGTGAATGTGTGTGGCTTAGGAAGGAGTCCCTGTCTCTGGGCATATTGATAAAAGGAAAGAACAGAACATGTTTAGGGCTTACTATGAAGGTTTTTTATTTCTAAATAAGCATGAAGAATGACTGTCAGCTTTTATGTAGTTTTTAGGACTGCCCCCAGTTAAATCTCTGAAGAGATTCTTAATTTAGGTCGCTTAGCAGAAGGCACTAATACATTGGTAGGGACACTAAACTCAGTGTTCACTGAGCCACCTTAGTGACTTGGGGAAAGAGATCCAATATTTGCATTTGGGGGGTGGTTTTTTCATTCCTTTGAGCTCAGAGCTTGTGAGGGCTCAGTGAGACAAAGGACCCATTCCATATTAGGCTTTCCAGCAGTAGGTGTGTGAGTAAAGTCTCTTTCAATATAGAAAGTGCCATACCCAGGTCAAAGCTAGGACAGTCCTGTGACAGTGACTAAGGGTCCCGTAGGCTGCGGTTGCCTGGACCCTGTACTAAATGACCTTTGTCAATCTTTTGACACTTAGGGTACAAGCTACAGGTCCTGATGTGGTATTGAACCCTGTGTTGCGCAGGATACAAATTCACTATTGCATGAAAGAACAGAGCTCCTTGGTTTCAGTGCTGTTCCTTCATTTCTTCTAGCATCCTCCCTACAGAAGTACTCTGTCTCTTGACATCTCCGATATGTATTTAAATCTACCTTTATAGTGTGTTTCATGTGGTATGTTTCTAAATTTATTGAATATGTGTTCTAATTGTGTTAGACTTCTAGGTTTCTTTTCATTCAGCAAGTGTCAGTCATCTAGCCCGTTACTCTGACGGTTACTGATGTTCTTCCCTGTGTTTACCTCTTGCTGAGCGTAACTTGCTTGTCTCTAACATCAGTACCGTATCAGGGACTGTAGCTTGTACCTCACAGAGCTTTACTTGGGTTTATATGCACATCTTTCTGTCATTTCTTCTTCCTCCTCCTCCTTTCTCCTCCTCTTACAGTGGTGGTTGTATTTTCTAACCTCAAATTACCAATGCTATCCCCATTTACTTCATTACCTATCTTCCATCCAGTAGGAGAGCTTTTTTTTTCTTTCTGATTTTGAGTACAACCTAGTTTTCTACTTCTGTCCACATAAAATATAAAACTTAATTGATACAACATTTTGACTTGTGTACAGGCTTTCCTCCTGGGAATAATCCTGGGACCAGACAGAGTCCTACCAGGTTGGCTTGTGTGGTGTTAGTTGGAGACATTAAGATTGGATCACAACTGAAGACAGCATAAACTTGTTCCTCTCCATGCATGTAGCAGAGGTACCTGGTGGTCTGGTTTTCATGCCCATCTCCAGAATAGACATGATGTAGTCTTTCTGTGTTCCTGTTCCGTTCCTCAAATTCATGTTTCACTGAACAGAAGCAATTTTTTATAATTTTTCATCATAAAATATGGTATTGTTTCATAGAAGAAAAAGACTGGGAGAAGTTCAATAACATTTTAAGGAGACAGTGGCTATGAGCCTGAGATTTCTTGCTCAGGCCTCCTAATACTGCTGCACACTTGGTTCCAGCTGGAGTCTGTTTCCCTAGATTCCCTACAGTAAGTTGCAGTGGTGTAACTGAGTGGGCCAATGGTGTGCACAGAGAAGGTGGTATAGTTAATTGCAGATTTCCCTGAGATAAACTGCTTTGGCTCTGCTGCTTTCCCCTATAAGCTGGAAGTCTGTCGTCATCCATACAGATAGGGATAATGCCCGAGGGGTTGCCGAGCAACAGCACAGGTGAACCAGTGTTTCCAAGTGACAGGGAATAAAGCTCTCGCTGATTGCTTTGGTTAGGTTAATCAGAAAGTGAAGCCATAATGCTGTGGAGTTTCTATTAGTTTCTAAGGTACTCTTAAGAGTCTCCAAGTGATGCTACCTTAAGGTATATGTAATTCAAATTTGTTTAAGATACAGTTGACAGTAACTGTCTTCCCATTTGACTATTCGCAAGCTGAGGTGGGTTCAGTTCTTATGCAGAGCTTGGTTTAGAAACAGTGGGAAGTGAGTACAATTTATAATCTTGGGGTTTTTTTCTCAGGGACACATACACGCGTGCATGCGTGCGTGTGCATGCGTGCGTGTGTGCATGCGTGCATGCATGCGTGTGTGTATGTATTATGTATGTATTATGCATGTATTATGTATGTAGAGGGCTGGGAGGAAGGGTATACTTCATTTTAGTTTGTAAACCATCCTCCAGGGCAATCAGGGCAGGAACTGGTGTGGAGGCCATGTGGTGCTGCTTCCTGGCTTGCTCTTCAAGTCTTGTTCAGCCTTCTTGTTGAACCTGGGACCACCAGCCCATCAGTAGCACTGCCTACAGTGAGGTGGATCCCCCCCACATCATAAAGAAAATGCTACATACAGGCCAGCTTAGTAGGGACATTTTCTTGTTTGTGGTTCCCTCTTACAGAATGACTGCAGCTTGCGTCAAGGTGACATAAAAGTAGCCAGCACATGGAGTAATTGATTTTCCCACGAAGGTTGGGAAAGGAAAGCCTGTGTGACTAGGTAATGTGATCAGGTTGCCTGACTCCCCAGGCTGGGGCATTTATGAATATATGAGAATAAAGCCTAAACTACAGTGGAAACCCTAGCAATTAGAAATTCAGGGCAATATTTTTATAATCTCATTTATCGTCTCTGTTTTTGAACAGTACAGACAAAATATTTTCATAAATCGCATGGCAGCTACATGTCTACTTGTTTCTTCTTTGACTCCTAGGTCTGCCTTTCCTTCCTTTGATGATTGGCTGGACCTACTCACAGTAAAGGGTAGGAGCAAGGTTGGCAGTTTGGGTGGTCGTCACTAAAGGCAGTTTGGCTTTTACTTTTCTTTCTCGTGCTCTTGACCATGCAAGAAATCTGATTATCCTGAGGAGTTCAGATGGCATGGAGTCCCAGGCCACATGGGACTTGTGATAGTCCCAGATGAAACCCCAGCTAACTGCCAGCACCAACTACCAGCATCCGAAAACCTTTCCTGGCACTCACAAATAACTTTACAAAACAACAGTCCCTACCAGTTTCCAAGCATAATCTTAAGACAGAGCCAAGTAAAAACTGCCTGTGAACCTTTCTCAAATTGAACGATGGAATTGGTTTACAGCACAGTTGCTTTCCTAAGGTTTACATTACTACGTTTGCACACTAGTAACTAGAATGCACTGTTCATACATTTGTCTAACACTTTCCATCTTGTGTTGGAGTTTCTTTATCAATATACATCTGAGGTCTGAGGTTTACACATGCTAAGTTCATCTTCATATCGCCCTTAAGAAGCAGGGAGTTCCTCGGTTACAGCTGAGGACCTTAGGTGTAACAAGCCAAAGCCACACTGCTCTCAGTCACTATCCTATGCTGCGGAATGAGAGTCCTTTTTAACTATAGGACTTTAGACTATGCTCAGACATTGGAACTGATTTAAGTCAATACCCACCACCATTTTATCTTTTAGCTTCCAGTTTTGGTTACATGTAAAAAATCTGTATACTCCGGATGGTGTACAATGCAACTTGTCTATGGAACACATTAGTATCTGACAGCATGAAGAAACATTTCTCCAAGTGCTCCAGTTTGCTAACCACTGTTCTGAAAGCTGTTCACAGCAAGTAAGGTGTGTTTGTATTTTTGTTTTTGATTTATTTGTGTGTGTGTGTGTGTGTGTGTGTGTGTGTGTGTGTGTTGCCTGACTGTATTTGTGTTGTGCATTATGCATGCCTCTTGTCCTTATAAGTCAGAAGAGGATGTCAGGTCGCCTAGATCTTAAGTTACAGATAGTCAAGAGCCACCATATAGGTACTGGGAACAAAACCTGGGTCCTCTATAAGAACAACAAATGTTCTTCTGTTTTTTTTTTTCCAGGAATTGATATTTATTATCAAAGTCATATTTGATGTCAACAAGATGCCACAACTACAAAAAACATCACGCACATTGCAATCTCAATGCAAACAGTCAAATGGAACCCCAATCATTAAAAAATTAATTCAAATTACCCCAAAAAGGAACTGAATTTTTTAAACATCTTTATACATCCAGCCAACAAATTAAAATGGTTAACAAGAAAAAATACAAATTCAGAGGTCTGGTATTGATGTTTAAAAAAGGCAACTGCTTAAGCGTTTCTATCAATTCAAACATCAATCTCTCGGCCACTCAGCTTCATGCCATTCATCATCCGGCAGGCTCTCTCAGCCACCTCTGGAGACTCAAACTTAACACACTGTACCCCTTGGACTTTCCGTTCTCCATCTTGATGTCGGTGTACAGCACGTGGCCACATTCATTGAATTTGTCCTTTAGCATCTTCCATGTAAAATCAAATGGGAATTTTCTCACAAATATCTGGCAGGCCTTCCTGGTTACTCCAGGTGCATGGCTTCCAGCTCCGCCAGAGAAACCTGCGAAACTTCCTGCAAAGTTGCCCCGCTCCAACTCAATGGCTAGGTCAAAACTAGCACCGCCGGCGCCACCCATGGACAGGCCCATTCACTCAATGCCAGCGCCCAATGCTGGGCCCATGACAGGGCCCATACGCTCCAGGCTGTTGGCGCCCATTTGTTCCAGGCCCATGCGCTCAAGATTGTTGGCTCCCATGCGCTCAAGGACTATGAGATCCAAGTTGTTGGTGCCCATGCGCTCCAGACCGGTGGCCATACGATCCATTATAGGACCCATGTGCTCCAGGCCAGACCCCATGCCTGTGGGCACCATTTGATCCATGCTTAGGCCCATTCGCTCAATGGCAGGATCCATGCGCTCTACACCAGAGCCCATGCGCTCAATGGTTTGGTCCACACGGTCAATGGGTGCGACTATGCGCTCCAGACTGAAGCCCATATAGGCACCCATGCGCTCCACACTAGAACCAATGCGCTGCATGGTCTGGTCCATGCGCTCAATACTGGAGGCCATGTGGTCAAGGCTTAGTGGACCCATGCACTCGATGCCGGAGCCCATGCGCTCAATTGAGCTCATGCGGTCCATGACCAGGCTCATACGCTCAATCTCAGAGCCCACTCGATCCATGCCATGGCCTAAGCCTGCACCCATGTGCTCCATGCCAGCACCGCTAATGCGGTCAATGCCAGGGCCCATCCTTTCGATTCCAGGGACACTACCTCCAGCTCTACCTCCTCCTTGCTTTGCAATGATCTCTCCTCTCTTCAGTGCATTACTTAGGATTTCATTTATCCGGCCCATGTTCATCCCGGATCCAAATCGCCCCATGTTTTCCATACCACCACCAAAGGGTCCTTCCATGCCTCCAGTATTATTCCAAATCCTATGCCTTCCATTCCCATCCCTAGATTTCCAATTCCAATGCCTTTGTTCAGGTGGTTGGCATCAATAGGCTGCCTCCAGGTCCTAACCCCATACCGATACCACCAAGTCCATGGGGAAGTTGCTGTGGGCGTTCAGGAGGAAAAAAGTCTCCCTTTGGTAAAGCCCTCTCATCCATCTTGACGTGCATCGGTCTATCAAACAGCAATTGGCCATTAAACATAAATAAAGCTTGCACAGCTTCAGTGGACTGTTCAAAAGTCACAGTGCCTAGTCCATGACTTTTCCCATCTTTATCTTCCAGAATGTCTGCTCGGACCACCGCACCAGCCATACTAAATACTTCTTTCAATTTCTTCAGCCAACTTTATAATCCAGAGTGCTACAAATACTGTGCTTCCAAGTCGTCCAGCCTGTAATGCATGGATAGTCTCATTTGAGATGTTAAGATTATTCAGGCTACTGGGTGGGATATTAATCATTCCTGGGCCACCTGGTCCCATACCCATCCCAGCCTTCGTCGCCATCACCTTTTGCATTGCTCTCCTTGCATGTTCACCATCAGGATCTTCTTCGACTTTCAGTGGCCTTCCACTTATGCTTGTTTAGGACTTCGACAGCTTTCTTCATGCTCTCCTCCATCTTGAACTCAACAACAGCACATCCCCTTGACTTTCCTTCAGCGTCCATTAAGAGCTCCATGTATGTTACCTCACCAACTTTTTCTTTAGCCAGGTCTTTAAGTGACTGCCATTTCACATCAAAAGGTATATTTGTAATGAAGGCTTTGTATCTTTTAGTTGGGTTGGCATACAGATCAAAGAGATTGCCTCCTCTTTTTATGTTTTTCTCCTTCCTCTTCTCATTCTGAGTAGGTCGTTCTTCACCCTTCGGGGCCGGAGCTCCATTGCCGCTCAGCCTGCAGGGCGCACCTCTCTCTTCCTCCATTTTGGGCTCTGTCGCTGCCATTTCAGTTACCGCTTCGACCCCTGCCGCCATTTTCTTCGCGTCTGAGCTTTGTGTCACAACAAATGTTTTTAACTGCTGAGCTATCTCTACAGCCCAAATTTGTTTTAGTAGTATTTTCTGAGTAAACACAGTAATTCTTTAGAGGAGCTAAAGAATATTCATTTAGCATATTCCTATATTTAATAAAACTATATTTGGGTAATTAAAACCGTACTGAGACCACCCAAATTATGTTTCTTAAAATCTATAATTTTGATTTTGTTAAGAATTCCAAACCCTTGGCTGGAGAGATAGCTTAGTGGTTAAGAGCACTGGTTGCTCTTCCATAGAACCCAGCCAGGTTCAATTCCCAGCATCCACATGCTGGCTCACAGCCATCTGCTTCCAGTCTTAGGGGAGTCGATGCCCTTTTTGCTTCAGTAGGCACTACATACACGTGGTTCAGGAAAACATTGAGGCAAAACACCTAGACCCAAAATATCTTCTAAAATTTTAAGTTCTGATTACTTATTATATCACTTATGGGTTGTTTTTTTTTTATTAAACAGCACACCTGGCATTCCAATCTGAATACCATTCATTATACTTGGAGTCATGTATCAGGTATGTAGGATGGTTCCAGTTTCCCTTTATCCAAACACGGTGTATGCGAATGTGAAAGTTAAGACTCTAAATGAAGGGCTTCGGGGTTCCCAGGGGTGTTTAATATTGTGTACTGCATGGTAACGAAAATACTAAGTTGACAGTAAACTGAGTGAATGGAAACTTTTTTTTTTTTTTACACACTCAAGAGGTTTATTTTCCAGCCCATCAGTGTCGACCTTCAATCATCCCCTCATGGTGAGTGACTAGAAGGAGACCCCAAATGGCTATAATAAGCAGTTTTATACTTTTTAAGGGTACAGGTTACATCAGCAAGGTTACAGTTCAAACGTATTGGCTAAGCATATTGACCTTTGAATCTATTGGCTAGCAAGCATAGGCATATTATGACATGCATTCGAACTCTATCTGAGACCAGAGGGTCAGGTGACTATCATTCAGTACATTTTGTGGTTTTTCAAGAATGTTCCTGCTCCTCCGGAGAACTGTGGGTGGAGAATGGAATTAGGCCTAGCCTTGACCAGAGGCAGGAAGCTGGAACCTGGCCTAGACTTGCCCTGAGGCGGGTGGGTGTAAGGCTGGCAAAAGCCCATAGGGTCCTTTACCTTCTTATAACTATATTTTTTTTGTTGATGTTGTTTAGTAATGGTCTAATTCCACTTTTTTATTCTTTGGCATGAATATATCTAACCATACATCATTTGTTTAATAGGTTATTCTCAGTCAGAGGGTGAAGCATACTTCTTCTAGGCCCAGATACTTGAAAGGCTGAGGCAGAAGGATCAGTTTCACTCAGATGTTCCAGGCAAGGTTCAGAACATCAGTTGACCTTCCAAAGGACCCAGAGTCAATTCCATGGCTCACAATGGTTTATATTTCCAGTTCCAAATGATCTGACATCTTGACTCCACAGATACTAGGCGCACAAGTGGCACAGACATACCTGAGGACTTTGTTCCTTATCATCATTTTTCCTCGTTTACCTCGAAATGACACCTTTGCTAAAATTTCAGCTCTAATCATGTGGCCAAAACCAGTTTGGAGGGTAGGTGAAGAGATAACTGCAGGAAGCGGCCTTGAATACAAGTTGGGTTCTTGACGTTTCCTGAAACTCTCAAATGAAATGTCTCCCAGTTTTTTCCCCCACAATCTTACCTGTTCTTATGCTTCTGTCTGGATTGTACAGTGCTTCTTAATCTTGGTTCTATTGCCCTTTGGGCCAGATGATTCTTTACTATTCTGTGGACTGAAGGATGTTTTACAGCATCCTTGGCTTCATACCTACACCGATTACATATAATAACCATGTTTTTGCACAAATGCATACACAGACATACACTCATAATCCAAACTACGATATCTGCAGATATTACCAATTGTTCCTGGCAGGCCACTGCGGAAGCAAAGCTGGTAACAGTTGTCATCCAGGTATTTTTTTTAAATTTATATAATTTTAATATAATTTTTATGTATTAAATTCATAAATTATATGTAGTGTATTAACCTAATATATTAAAACATATATCTATACAATGGAGTATTGCTCAACTATTAAAAACAATGATTTCATGAAATTCACAGGCAAATGGATAGAACTAGAAAATATAATCCTCCGTGAGGTAACCCAAACACAAAAATACACACATGTTAGGCATTCACTGATAAGTGGATATTAGGCCAAAATCTTGAATTACCCAAGATACAATCCACAGACCACATGAAGCTCAAGAAGAAAGATGACCAAAGTGCGGATGCATCAGTCCTTCTTTTTTTTTTTTTTAAGTTTATCTCATATCTTTTTTTTTTATTTTTTTTTCATTTTTTTCTTTCATATAGAAATAATATATAATTGCTTATACCATAGAGTTGATTTGGAAGCTAAATAAATTAACAAATGCTTAACACTTAAACATAATGATTATTAGACATTGCTATTACCATTACAACTGGTCTGTGGTCACAGTGGATACCACCCCTTTGTGTCCATTTTGAGTCCAGCTCTGGTGACAAGTCCCAGCTTACTAGTTGGGTACAACATGAGGGTGTGTCAAGATTAACTTAGGCTGATTTCGTCCACTCGAAAAACATTCTACACGCTGATTCTTTTCTTTACAGATAATTAGGTCTACTACCTGTCAAGCTATGATCTCATCCTTGTTTAACACTTTTTTGATCAGGATTATGCATACACTTCATGCTTAGAAAGCCTTCAGGACACTTACTGCTGGTGATTGCCAAGGAAACTCCATAGGTATTTTTTTTTTGTAGGCAAGGTAGTAGAATATTTTATTATTTCATTTATAATTGACGTGATAGGGCTCAGGGTAGGATGGGCAGTATCATCCCTGGTCAGATGGTCTTGAATGGTCTAAGAACTCTGCTAGCAAGTTGTAAGGAGCAAGGCAGTGAGTATTCTGTTTCAGAGCCGTGGTGATCTGATAGCACGCATGGGATTGTTTCTATCTTTCTGCACCTGTTGAGGCCCGTTTTTTGACCAACTATATGGTCAATTTTGGAGAAAGTACCATGAGGAGCTGAGAAGAAGGTATATCCTTTTGCTTTAGGATAGAATGTTCTATAAATATCTGTTAAGTCCATTTGGCTCAAGACTTCTCTTAGTCTGTCTACGTCTCTGTTTAATTTCTGTTTCCATGATCTGTCCATTGATGAGAGTGGGGTGTTGAAATCTCCCACTATTATTGTGTGAGGTGCAATGTGTGTTTTGAGCTTTAGTAAGGTTTCTTTTACGTATGTAGATGCCCTTGTATTTGGGGCATAGATATTTAGGATTGAGAGTTCATCTTGGTGGATTTTTCCTTTGATGAATATGAAGTGTCCTTCCTTATCTTTTTTGATGACTTTTAATTGAAAATTGATTTTAGAATTAATTAGATATTATAATGGCTACTCCAGCTTGCTTCTTCTGACCATTTGCTTGGAAAGTTGTTTTCCAGCCTTTCACTCTGAGGTAGTGTCTGTCTTTGTCTCTGAGGTATGTTTCCTGTAGGCAGCAGAATGCAGGGTCTTCGTTGCATATTCAGTTTGTTAATCTATGTCTTTTTATTGGGGAGTTGAGGCCATTGATGTTGAGAGATATTAAGGAATAGTGATTATTGCTTCCTGTTATATTCATATTTGGATGTGAGGTTATGTTTGTGTGCTTTTCTTCTCTTTGTTTTGTTGCCAAGACGATTAGTTTCTTGCTTCTTCCAGAGTATAGCTTGCCTCCTTATGTTGGGCTTTACCCTTTATTATCCTTTGTAGTGCTGGATTTGTAGAAAGATATTGTGTAAATTTGGTTTTGTCATGGAATATCTTAGTTTCTCCATCTATGTTAATTGAGAGTTTTGCAGGATACAGTAACCTGGGCTGGCATTTGTGTTCTCTTAGGGTCTGTATGACATCAGTCCAGGATCTTCTGGCCTTCATAGTTTCTGGCGAAAAGTCTGGTGTGATTCTGATAGGTCTGCCTTTATATGTTACTTGACCTTTTTCCCTTACTGCTTTTAATATTCTTTCTTTATTTTGCGCGTTTGGTGTTTTGACTATTATGTGACGGGAGGTGTTTCTTTTCTGGTCCAATCTATTTGGTGTTCTGTAGGCTTCTTGTATGCCTATGGGTATCTCTTTTTTTAGGTTAGGGAAGTTTTCTTCTATGATTTTGTTGAAGATATTTACTGGTCCTTTGAGCTGGGAGTCTTCACTCTCTTCTATACCTATTATCCTTAGGTTTGATCTTTTCATTGAGTCCTGGATTTCCTGTATGTTTTGGACCAGTAGCTTTTTCTGCTTTACATTATCTTTGACAGTTGAGTCAATCTTCTGCTCCCGAGATTCTCTCTTCCATCTCTTGTATTCTGTTGGTGAAGCTCATATCTACAGCTCCTTGTCTCTTCTTTTGATTTTCTATATCCAGGGTTATTTCCATGTGTTCTTTCTTGATTGCTTCTATTTCCATTTTTAATTCCTTCAACTGTTTGATTGTTTTTTCCTGGAATTCTTTCAGGGAGTTTTGTGTCTCCTCTCTATGGGTTTCTACTTGTTTATTTATGTTTTCCTGGAATTCTTTCAGGCATTTTTTCGATTCCTCTCTGTAGGCTTCTACTTGTTCTCTAAGGGAGTTCTTCACGTCTTTCTTGAAGTCCTCCAGCATCATGATCAAATATGATTTTGAAACTAGATCTTGCTTTTCTGGTGTGTTTGGATATTCCATGTTTATTTTGGTGGGAGAATTGGGCTCCGATGATGCCATGTAGTCTTGGTTTCTGTTGCTTGGGTTCCTGCGCTTGCCTCTCGCCATCAGATTATCTCTAGTGTTACTTTGTTCTGCTATTTCTGACAGTGGCTAGACTGTCCTATAAGCCTGTGTGTCAGGAGTGCTGTAGACCTCTTTTCCTGTTTTCTTTCAGCCAGTTATGGGGGCAGAGTGTTCTGCTTTCCGGCATGTAGGTTTTCCTATCTACAGGTCTTCAGCTGTTCCTGTAGGCCTGTGTCTGGAGTTCACCAGGCAGGTTTCTTGCAGGGGAAAAGTTGGTCCTACCTGTGGTTCCAAGGCTCAAGTTTGCTCGTGGGGTACTGCCTAAGTCCTCTCCGCGGCGGCAGCAACCGGGAAGATCTGCGCCGCTCTTTCCGGGAGCCTCCGTGCACCAGGGTTCCAGATGGCGTTTGGTGTTTTCCTCTGGGGTCTGGATGTGCGCAGAGTGCAGCCTCTTCTGGTTTCCCAGGCGTGTCTGCCTCTCTGAAGGTTTAGCTCTCCCTCCCACGGGATTTGGGTGCAGAGAACTGTTTATCCGGTCTGTTTCCTTCAGGTTCCGGCGATGTCTCAGGCGCAGGGGTCCTGCCGCTCCTGGGCCCTCCCCTACGGGAACCCAGAGGCCTTATACAGATTCCTCTTGGGCCAGGGATGTGGGCAGGGGTGGGCAGTGTTGGTGGTCTCTTCCGCTCTGCAGCCTCAGGAGTGCCCACCTGACCAGGCGGTGAGGTCTCTCTCCCACGGGGTTTGGGAGCAGAGAGGAATGGAAACTTTTAACATTCGAACTTGAAATAACTTGTTCAGAGATGTCCTCCATATTTCCTGCTTTAAGCAAGTTAAATCAGGGCAATTTATAAATGTATACTTTTTCATCTTGAAACTTGGGGGGCGGTATTTCCAGACATACTTACATGTATAAAATGTGAAAATTCAACAACAGTGTTAAAACTTAGTAAGATGCTACATGTGATTTATATCAATGAACTCATTTAGTCTCTAAACAGTTCTGAGGACACAAAAAAGTCTCTACAGTTAATGAGTGGTACGGTCGGGGTGTGATTTCAGGTATGTAGGCTACAGACACAGCACTTCATACTAACAATTGTAAAGGGATTTGTTTGGTTATATTGTTCTTTTAAACTGAGATCTTCTTAGCATACTCAGATTTCTTAAGATTTTTTTGCTTGGGATAGTTGAATCTATCAGTTATTTTAAATTATGACAAATTAAAAATGTTTATTTATTGAAAAGTAATAAAATCAGGACTAGAATGTGATTCACTTGCTAGAGTGCTTACAGATGGTGCAGGAAGTTCGATCTAGGCACTGCATAAACTGAGTAGGGTGCCTCTTACCAGTGATTCAAGCATTCCAGATGTAGAAGGAGGAGGATTAGGAGTTCAAGGTCAGCCACTACTATAGAGCAAATTCACAGCCAGTCTGGGCTACATGAAACTTTGTCTCAATAAAAATAAGAGCCATGGAATCACTATTTGTTAACATTTTTTTTCATAAAAAATAGCACCTGAAGCTATAGCGCGATGAGTGCGTTTAAATTGCCTTCATCTGTTTTGTGGCACTATAGCGATGCCACAGATCAATTTGTAAAGAAAAGAAATTTATCTCACAGCTCTGGAGGCTGAATTCAGTATTAAGGGGCTAGCAATCCGGCAAAGGCCTTTCATGGTATAAATGAAACATCAAGAGAAAGTCAAGCCTGCTTTAATAAACTCACTCTTGCAACAGCAAACCCACTGTGACAGCAGTATTAATCAGTTCATAAGGGCAGAGCCTCTGAAAGGTCCCTGTCTCAACCCTTTTGCACTAGGGACTCAAAATATGAATTTTGGAGGACACATTCAAACAGCACATAGCATTTCATGACCAGAACTGCCCCCAAGTTCACGCATCCACAATGTACAGTTATTCTACCCAAGTAGCTCCCAAAAACTTTTCCAACAGTTCTCGTTGACTGGTGTCTCACGATGCCGCTTTTCTAGACTTCAGCTGCATGATTGTGGCTGTGCAGATTGTGGTCTCTAAGGATGCCTGAGTCCCAAGTGTACCAGACATTCACCTCAGGGAATTTTCTGTATTAGCTTTGCTCTTAAGGATCTCTGGACAATGCCCTACTGAGTATTCTCTGTAATGGATCTGCCACTTTGATGTCTGCTTGGAGCTGTTTGTCATTTGAAATCTAGATGAAAGTTACCATTGTCTTCACAGCACTTGCATTGTTTATAAAATTAGCATCCTATGCATGTCACTAGGTTATCTTATATCTCCCAGAGCGGAGGGTCAAGCTACACTCTTGAGCTTGGAACTCCTTGGGACAGGATTTGATGACAAAGAAACACTGAGTTTGAAATTCAAGAAGCAGAGGCTACTGGTGTAAGGCAGTAAATGGTGCTATTCCACAGACACATTTGACTTACTTTGACTCAGAGATTTCTGGAAAATGCCTTTTGGGTCATTCCCCTATTGTTTTGTTGAAAGGAACCTGTTTTCTATTTACACCAGTCTCCAGCAAGTAGGTGGTTGACCACAAACTTGATTTTCTTACTTGAACATAATGTTTCATTCTTAACATGGTTAAGCTGAGAGTCTTCCAAATCTTCCATTATGCTTCTCTTCTGACTGTAATTCCCACCCTAAAATCACTTCTCTTGTCGCTCGTCTAATTGTAAATAACCAAGAGAAGCTACGTGCCATCCTAGGTTCTTTCCTGCTTAGATAACTCTCCTTCCTCTTAAATTCCTTTTTCTACGAAGGCTTGGAGCATATACACAATTCCATCAGTTCTTTGTTAGTTTTAAGGATGCACTTGAGATTCTATTACTCTTTTCTTTATTTTCCTCTGATATCCTCATTACAAAGTCTTTACTATCCATGTTTCTATCTGTAGTCTGACTAGATCCTTTTCTTTTACCTTTTGTTTTCTGAACTTTCCCCAAATTTTCTCCCAATGATTCATTCATAGCAATACAGGATTCTTCAAGTCTGCCCTTCCAGCCTCTGCCCACTTTCCCATTCCAAGCAATTTCCCACATTGTAGGTATTTGTTAGTCATGGGGCCTCATTCCAGTACCTTTTTGTTGTTTCAATCCATTTTCTGTTGCTGTAACAGAGTCATGCAGACTGTATAATTTATATAGAAGTATATTTCTCATAGTTTTTTTTTATTATTATTAACTTGAGTATTTCTTATATACATTTCGAGTGTTATTCCCTTTCCCAGTTTCCGGGCAAACATCCCCCTCCCCCCTCCCCTTTCTTATCGGTGTTCCCCTCCCCACCCTCCCCCCATTGTCCCCCTCCCCCCAACAGTCTAGTTCACTGGGGGTTCAGTCTTAGCAGGACCCAGGGCTTCCCCTTCCACTGGTGCTCTTACTAGGATATTCATTGCTACCTATGAGGTCAGAGTCCAGGGTCAGTCCATGTATAGTCTTTAGGTAGTGGCTTAGTCCCTGGAAGCTCTGGTTGCTTGGCATTGTTGTACATATGGGGTCTCGAGCCCCTTCAAGCTCTTCCAGTTCTTTCTCTGATTCCTTCAACGGGGGTCCTATTCTCAGTTCAGTGGTTTGCTGCTGGTATTCGCCTCTGTATTTGCTGTATTCTGGCTGTGTCTCTCAGGAGCGATCTACATCCGGCTCCTGTCGGTCTGCACTTCTTTGCTTCATCCATCTTGTCTGATTGGATGGCTGTATATGCATGGGCCACATGTGGGGCAGACTCTGAATGGGTGTTCCTTCAGTCTCTGTTTTAATCTTTGTCTCTCTCTTCCCTGCCAAGGGTATTCTTGTTCCCCTTTTAAAGAAGGAGTGAACCATTCACATTTTGATCATCTGTCTTGAGTTTCATTTGTTCTAGGCATTTAGGGTAATTCAAGCATTTGGGCTAATAGCCACTTATCAGTGAGTGCATACCATGTATGTCTTTCTGTGTTTGGGTTAGCTCACTCAGGATGATATTTTCCAGTTCCAGCCATTTGCCTACGAATTTCATAAAGTCGTTGTTTTTGATAGCTGAGTAATATTCCATTGTGTAGATGTACCACATTTTCTGTATCCATTCCTCTGTTGAAGGGCATCTGGGTTCTTTCCAGCTTCTGGCTATTATAAATAAGGCTGCGATGAACATAGTGGAGCACGTGTCTTTTTTATATGTTGGGGCATCTTTTGGGTATATGCCCAAGAGAGGTATAGCTGGATACTCAGGCAGTTCAATGTCCAATTTTCTGAGGATCCTCCAGACTGATTTCCAGAATGGTTGTACCAGTTTGCAATCCCACCAACAATGGAGGAGTGTTCCTCTTTCTCCACATCCTCGCCAGCATCTGTTGTCCCCTGAGTTTTTGATCTTAGCCATTCTCACTGGTGTGAGGTAAAATCTCAGGGTTGTTTTGATTTGCATTTCCCTTATGACTAAAGATGTTGAACATTTCTTTAGGTGTTTCTCCGCCATTCGGCATTCCTCAGCTGTGAATTCTTTGTTTAGCTCTGAGCCCCATTTTTTAATAGGGTTATTTGTTTCCCTGTGGTCTAACTTCTTGAATTCTTTGTATATTTTGGATATAAGGCCTCTATCTGTTGTAGGATTGGTAAAGATCTTTTCCCAATCTGTTGGTTGCCGTTTTGTCCTAACCACAGTGTCCTTTGCCTTACAGAAGCTTTGCAGTTTTATGAGATCCCATTTGTCAATTCTTGATCTTAGAGCGTAAGCCATTGGTGTTTTGTTCAGGAAATTTTTTCCAGTGCCCATGTGTTCCAGATGCTTCCCTAGTTTTTCTTCTATTAGTTTGAGTGTGTCTGGTTTGATGTGGAGGTCCTTGATCCACTTGGACTTAAGCTTTGTACAGGGTGATAAGCATGGATCGATCTGCATTCTTCTACATGTTAACCTCCAGTTGAACCAGCACCATTTGCTGAAAATGCTATCTTTTTTCCATTGGATGGTTTTGGCTCCTTTGTCAAAAATCAAGTGACCATATGTGTGTGGGTTCATTTCTGGGTCTTCAATTCTATTCCATTGGTCTATCTGTCTGTCTCTGTACCAATACCATGCAGTTTTTATCACTATTGCTCTGTAATACTGCTTGAGTTCAGGGATAGTGATTCCCCCTGAAGTCCTTTCATTGTTGAGGATAGCTTTAGCTATCCTGGGTTTTTTGTTATTCCAGATGAATTTGCAAATTGTTCTGTCTAACTCTTTGAAGAATTGGATTGGTATTTTGATGGGGATTGCATTGAATCTGTAGATTGCTTTTGGTAAAATGGCCATTTTTACTATATTAATCCTGCCAATCCATGAGCATGGGAGATCTTTCCATCTTCTGAGGTCTTCTTCAATTTCCTTCTTCAGTGTCTTGAAGTTCTTATTGTACAGATCTTTTACTTGCTTTGTTAAAGTCACACCGAGGTACTTTATATTATTTGGGTCTATTATGAAGGGTGTCGTTTCCCTAATTTCTTTCTCGGCTTGTTTCTCTTTTGTATAGAGGAAGGCAACTGATTTATTTGAGTTAATTTTATACCCAGCCACTTTGCTGAAGTTGTTTATCAGCTTTAGTAGTTCTCTGGTGGAACTTTTGGGATCACTTAAATATACTATCATATCATCTGCAAATAGTGATATTTTGACTTCTTCTTTTCCGATCTGTATCCACTTGACATCCTTTTGTTGTCTGATTGCTCTGGCTAGAATTTCAAGAACTATATTGAATAAGTAGGGAGAGAGTGGGCAGCCTTGTCTAGTCCCTGATTTTAGTGGGATTGCTTCAAGTTTCTCTCCATTTAGTTTAATGTTAGCAACTGGTTTGCTGTATACGGCTTTTACTATGTTTAGGTATGGGCCTTGAATTCCTATTTTTTCTAGGACTTTTATCATGAAGGGGTGTTGAATTTTGTCAAATGCTTTCTCAGCATCTAATGAAATGATCATGTGGTTTTGTTCTTTCAGTTTGTTTATATAATGGATCACGTTGATGGTTTTCCGTATATTAAACCATCCCTGCATGCCTGGGATGAAGCCTACTTGATCATGGTGGATGATTGTTTGGATGTGCTCTTGAATTCGGTTTGCCAGAATTTTATTGAGTATTTTTGCGTCGATATTCATAAGGGAAATTGGTCTGAAGTTCTTTTTCTTTGTTGTGTCTTTGTGTGGTTTAGGTATAAGAGTAATTGTGGCTTCGTAGAAGGTATTCGGTAGTGATCCATCTGTTTCAATTTTGTGGAATAGTTTGGATAATATTGGTATGAAGTCTTCTATGAAGGTTTGATAGAATTCTGCACTAAACCCGTCTGGACCTGGGCTCTTTTTGGTTGGGAGACCTTTAATGACTGCTTCTATTTCCTTAGGAGTTATGGGGTTGTTTAACTGGTTTAGCTGTTCCTGATTTAACTTCAGTACCTGGTATCTGTCTAGGAAATTGTCCATTTCCTGAAGATTTTCAAATTTTGTTGAATATAGGTTTTTGTAGTAAGATCTGATGATTTTTTGAATTTCCTCTGAATCTGTTGTTATGTCTCCCTTTTCATTTCTGATTTTGTTAATTTGGACGCACGCTCTGTGTCCTCTCGTTAGTCTGGCTAAGGGTTTATCTATCTTGTTGATTTTCTCAAAGAACCAACTTTTGGTTCTGTTGATTCTTTCTATGGTCCTTTTTGTTTCTACTTGGTTGATTTCAGCTCTGAGTTTGATTATTTCCTGCCTTCTACTCCTCCTGGGTGTATTTGCTTCTTTTTGTTCTAGATCTTTTAGGTGTGCTGTCAAGCTGCTGACATATGCTCTTTCCTGTTTCTTTCTGCAGGCACTCAGCGCTATGATTTTTCCTCTTAGCACAGCTTTCATTGTGTCCCATAAGTTTGGGTATGTTGTATCTTCATTTTCATTAAATTCTAAAAAGTTTTTAATTTCTTTCTTTATTTCTTCCTTGACCAGGTTATCATTGAGTAGAGCATTGTTCAATTTCCAAGTATATATGGACATTCCTCCTTGATTGTTATTGAAGACCAGTTTTAGGCCGTGGTGGTCCGATAGCACGCATGGGATTATTTCTATCTTTCTGCACCTGTTGAGGCCCGTTTTTTGACCAATTATATGGTCAATTTTGGAGAAAGTACCATGAGGAGCTGAGAAGAAGGTATATCCTTTTGCTTTAGGATAGAATGTTCTATAAATATCCGTTAGGTCCATTTGGCTCATGACTTCTCTTAGTCTGTCTACATCTCTGTTTAATTTCTGTTTCCATGATCTTTCCATTGATGAGAGTGGGGTGTTGAAATCTCCCACTATTATTGTGTGAGGTGCAATGTGTGCTTTGAGCTTTAGTAAGGTTTCTTTTACGTATGTAGGTGCCCTTGTATTTGGGGCATAGATATTTAGGATTGAGAGTTCATCTTGGTGGATTTTTCCTTTGATGAATATGAAGTGTCCTTCCTTATCTTTTTTGATGACTTTTAGTTGGAAATTGATTTTATTTGATATTAGAATGGCTACTCCAGCTTGCTTCTTCTGACCATTTGCTTGGAAAGTTGTTTTCCAGCCTTTCACTCTGAGGTAGTGTCTGTCTTTGTCTCTGAGGTGTGTTTCCTGTAGGCAGCAGAATGCAGGGTCCTCGTTGCGTATCCAGTTTGTTAATCTATTTCTTTTTATTGGGGAGTTGAGGCCATTGATGTTGAGAGATATTAAGGAATAGTGGTTATTGCTTCCCGTTATATTCATATTTGGATGTGAGGTTATGTTTGTGTGCTTTCATTCTCTTTGTTTTGTTGCCAAGACGATTAGTTTCTTGCTTCTTCTAGGGTATAGCTTGCCTCCTTATGTTGGGCTTTACCATTTATTATCCTTTGTAATACTGGATTTGTAGAAAGATATTGTGTAAATTTGGTTTTGTCATGGAATATCTTGGTTTCTCCATCTATGTTAATTGAGAGTTTTGCAGGATACAGTAACCTGGGCTGGCATTTGTGTTCTCTTAGGGTCTGTATGACATCAGTCCAGGATCTTCTGGCCTTCATAGTTTCTGGCGAGAAGTCTGGTGTGATTCTGATAGGTCTGCCTTTATATGTTACTTGACCTTTTTCCCTTACTGCTTTTCATATTCTTTCTTTATTTTGTGCATTTGGTGTTTTGACTGTTATGTGGCGGGAGGTGTTTCTTTTTTGGTCCAATCTATTTGGAGTTCTGTAGGCATCTTGTATGCCTATGGGTATCTCTTTTTTTAGGTTAGGGAAGTTTTCTTCTATGATTTTGTTGAAGATATTTACTGGTCCTTTGAGCTGGGAGTCTTCACTCTCTTCTATACCTATTATCCTTAGGTTTGATCTTCTCATTGAGTCCTGGATTTCCTGTACGTTTTGGACCAGTAGCTTTTTCCGCTTTACATTATCTTTGACAGTTGAGTCAATGATTTCTATGGAATCTTCTGCTCCTGAGATTCTCTCTTCCATCTCTTGAATTCTGTTGGTGAGGCTTGTATCTACAGCTCCTTGTCTCTTCTTTTGGTTTTCTATATCCAGGGTTGTTTCCATGTGTTCTTTCTTGATTGCTTCTATTTCCATTTTTAATTCCTTCAACTGTTTGATTGTGTTTTCCTGGAATTCTTTCAGGGATTTTTGCGATTCCTCTCTGTAGGCTTCTACTTGTTTATTAATGTTTTCCTGTGTTTCCCTAAGTGTGTTCATGTCTTTCTTGAAGTCCTCCAGCATCATGATCAAATATGATTTTGAAACTAGATCTTGCTTTTCTGGTGTGTTTGGATATTCCATGTTTGTTTTGGTGGGAGAATTGGGCTCCGATGATGCCATGTAGTCTTGGTTTCTGTTGCTTGGGTTCCTGCGCTTGCCTCTCGCCATCAGATTATCTCTAGTGTTACTTTGTTCTGCTATTTCTGACAGTGGCTAGACTGTCCTATAAGCCTGTGTGTCAGGAGTGCTGTAGACCTGTTTTCCTCTCTTTCAGCCAGTTATGGGGACAGAGTGTTCTGCTTTCGGGCGTGTAGTTTTTCCTCTCTACAGGTCTTCAGCTGTTCCTTTGGGCCTGTGTCTTGAGTTCACCAGGCAGCTTTCTTGCAGCAGACAAGTTGGTCTTACCTGTGGTCCCGAGGCTCAAGTGTGCTCTCGGGGTGCTGCCCAAGGGCTCTCTGCAGCGGCAGCAACCAGGAAGGCCTGTGCCGCCCCTTCCGGGAGCTTCAGTGCACCAGGGTTCCAGATGGTCTTTGGTGTTTTCCTCTGGCGTCCGAGATGTATGTACAGAGAGCAGTCTCTTCTGGTTTCCCAGTCTTGTCTGCCTCTCTGAAGGTTCAGCTCTCCCTCCCACGGGATTTGGGTGCAGAGAACTGTTTATCTGGTCTGTTTCCCTCAGGTTCCGGCGGTGTCTCAGGCAGTGGACCTTCTGCTCCTGGGCCCTCCCCCACGGGAGCCCAGAGGCCTTATACAGTTTCCTCTTGGGCCAGGGATGTGGGCAGGGGTGGGCAGTGTTGGTGGTCTCTTCCGCTCTGCAGCCTCAGGAGTGCCCACCTGATCAGGCGGTGAGGTGTCTTTCCCACAGGGTCTGGGAGCAGAGAGCTGCTGCGGGCCCGAGATCCGCGGGCGTGGGACCTCCGGCAAACACATGACGTGCCTGGTCCTAGATGAACTCTGCCTCCGTGTGTCCCGATCTCACCAGGCAGCTCTCTTGCAGCAGACTTGTTGGTCTTACCTGTGGTCCCGAGGCTCAAGTTTGCTCGCGGGGTGCTGCCCAAGGGCTCTCTTCGGCGGCAGCAACCAGGAAGTTTCTCATAGTTTTGAAAGCTCAGAAGTTCAATATCAGGTGTCATTGAATGATCTCACTGTGATATCACATGATAGTAGGGGGCAAGGAAGAAGCAAGAAGAGAGAGTGGCTCCTGGCTGTGACCCTGTTATTCGGGAGTCTGAAGTAGGAAAGCTTCAATGAGCTGGAGGCCGGCCAGGGCAGCATAATATATTCTGTACCCTGAGCTAATGTGGACAGTCCTGTCAAAAAACAGCACAATGGAAGAGGAGGAGGAGGGAGGAGGGATGAGGGAGGAGGAAGAAGAGGAAGAAAGAGAAAAGATAAACAAATGGCAAGCCAAAAAGGGCTGAACTCACAGGTAACTGACAAACCATAGTAGCATTATTAATCCTTTCATAAGAACAAATCCTTGGCTGGGGAGATGGTTCAGTTAGGTAAGTGCTTACCTTGCAAGTCTTGGGACCTAAGTTCAGATCCCCAAAACTCAGGTGAGAGCCAGGTGCACTAGCATGCACATCTGTAATTCCTGTTCTTCTATGGGAAGATGGAAGGCAGACACAGGAAATTTCTCTTAAAGTGTGCAGGCCAAATAGCTTGGTGTGTATAGTGAAGAACAACCAAAGACCCTATCTCAAAACAAGGTGGAGCATGAGGACTAGCACCTGGGGTTGTCCTTTAACTTTCACACATGTACAGTGGTGCATGTGTTCCTGTCAAACAACAATAACACACACAGACCTATACACAAAGCAGAGCCTTTGTCACCTAATGCCCCCATAAAACAAGTCTGACTTCTTGTCATTGTACCTGGCATTAGGTTTTCAGCATATGTACCTTGGAGAGAACACATAGCACACACTTTTTCTTTTCAAATCTCTTTAAATGACAATAACTACATTGCTATATCTGTTTTTGTGTATTCAAAACATACATTCTGAATACAAAATGAGTATATAAAACATACATAGACCCTGGAAATTCTCCTGTTCTCTAATGGGAAAACATGGATAAAGGAGTGAGCCACATTTCTGTATTAGTACAAAATTAATTTTGGCTTTGAAAACTTTTTGCAAGAATCTTCATGGCAACCTTGGGTTTCTGAATTGCACTTTGAGAGATACTACATTGTATTGCTCTTCAGGAAACATGGACAATGATCTGGCTGAACAGTAAATGCTCCCTGAGAAACTGTGCTTGGTAAGGTAAGCCCAGGCCTGTGTAAGACTGGGTTGCAGTGGCTACGCACCCAGAGCCTGGGCTGCCCTCCTGCTTCTGCCTTTGGCTGTTTTTGGCCCTTTCTCATATTCCTTTATTAGAGGACTTGCTACCAGTCCTTTGCTAAACATTGTACCCATCCCAAAATCTACTTGATAAATTCTCAAAGAATGCTAAGACAGAAGATGCCTGATCAAGTTGATTTTTTTTTTTTTTGCTTTAGATTGGCTAATCCAGCCAGGAGGAAAGAAAAAGAGACTCAACAAGGACAGATTCCCAACTCTTGATTAAAAGCCTTTCAGTTGGTTGGGTCACTGATCCATATACCTGGGTTTCCAGAAACGTTATCTGGGTGCATTAAGTGCACATCTTTGACCTCCCTAGGACATGGTGTCAATCAATGCATTAATATTTCTAGAAAAGAATATATTCCACTGACTGCAAAGCATGGTGTTGCCTCTTGTCTATCATGGTACACATTCATTTTTGTTGGTCAGAGCTGTGGAAGTTTAGATTATAGATATGATGCGCCTTCCTCATGATGCACCAGTATAAACTGAGGGATTGTGACAAAGCTATTTCATTTCATTCTTTCAACTCCATGAGTAAAAAACACATACAAGGATCTAGAAACACCTTGGCCTAGTGCTTGCATTTTTGTCACCTCTACTGGATCCGAGGACTGGACTAGTGGCCTGTACATCTTTGCCTGTGGATACTGCGAGCATTGCTGAGACTAAATATTGGTTTATTAATGTTAGTGGAAGGGACTTAGATGCTTGGTGATTGTAGTTGTATCAACAGATGCATTAATGAAGGTGTAAACACTTTATAATTAGCTTATTGACAACATCCCTGGCTGAGACTGTAATACCCTGAAGAATCAATAAAACATGAATGGACACAATAAGATCTATTACTCATTACATTCTGAGTAATAGAGACCAAAGAGGTGACAGCACGTAAAAGTTGGTAAATAAAACCTAAAGATGGACTTCAGGCCGGAGACCAGAGGTAAGACCAACATTTCTGCTCCAAGTGACCTGCCTGGTGGACTCAGGATACACAAAGGCAAAATTCCTCTGGGATCAGACACTTCCAGATTCTAGCTGGAGCTTGGATCTTGCTGATCCGGGCCAACAGCTTCCTGCTCCCAAACCCCGTGGGAGAGAGAGCTCATCGCCCAGAAGTGTGGGCAATCCTGAGACTGTAGGGCAGGAGAGACCAGCACTTCTCCCCACCTTTGCCCACATCCTAGGCCCAAGAGGAAACTGTATAGTGCCTCTGGGCATGGGAAGATTGCAGCAATCAAGCTGCAGGAGCCCTGTGGTCCAGACTGCGCTGGATCTGAAAGGACCCGGTCAAACAGCTCCCTGCACCCAAATCCCATGGGAGGGAGAGCTAGACCTTCAGAGAGGCAAACACACCTGGGAAACCAGAGGAGACTACTCTCTGCCCACATTTCTGACTCTCGAGGAAAACACCTAGCGCCATCTGGCCCCCTGCACACAGGGACAGCTGAAAGCCAGTGGACAGGAATGACTACACATCTGAGAGCAGAATGCTCTGTTACCATAACTGGGTGAAAGAAAACAGGAAAACAGGTCTACAGCACTCTGGACACACAGGCCTATAGGAAGGTCAAGTCACTGTCAGAAATAGCAAAACAAGTAACACCAGAGACAACCTGAGGACAAGAGGCAAGTGCAGGAACCCAAGCAACAGAAACCAAGACTACATGGCACCATCAGAGCCCAATTCTCCTACCAAAGCAAATACTGAATATCCAAACACACCAGAAAAGCAAGATCTAGATTTAAAATCATATTTGATCATGATGATGGAGGACTTTAAGAAAGACATAAAGAACACTCTTAGGGAAATGCAGGAAAGCACAAGTAAACAAATAGAAGCCCTTAGAGAGGAAACCCAAAAATCCCTGAAAGAATTCCAGGAAAACACAATCAAACAGGTGAAAGAATTGAAAATGGAAATAGAAACAATAAAGAAAGCACAAAGGGATAGAACCATGGATATAGAAAACCAAAGGAAGAGACAAAGAGCCATAGATAAAAGCATCATCAACAGAATATAAGAGATAGAAGAGAGAATCTTAGAAGCAGAAGATTCCATAGAAATCATCGACACAACTGTCAAATATAATGTAAAATGGAAAAAGCTACTTGCCCAAAACATACAGGAAATCCAGGACACAATGAGAAGATCAAACCTAAGGATAATAGGTATAGAAGAGAGTGAAGAATCCCAACTCAAAGGACCAGTAAATATCTTCAACAAAATCATAGAAGAAAACTTCCCTAACCTAAAGAAAGAGATGCACATAAACATACAAGAAGCCTACAGAACTCCAAATAGATTGGACCAGAAAAGAAACTCCTCCCATCACATAATAGTCAAAACACCGAATGCACAAAACAGAGAAAGAATGTTAGAAGCAGTAAGAGAAAAATGTCAAGTAACATATAAAAGCAGACCTATCAGAATTACACCAGCCTTCTCACCAGAGACCATGAAAGCCAGAAGATCCTGGACAGGTGTCACACTGACCCGAAGAGAACACAAATGCCAGCCCAGGTCACTGTATCCAGCAAAACACTCAATTAACATAGATGGAGAAACCAACATATTCCATGACAAAACCAAATTTACACAGTATATTTCTACATATCAAGCCCTACAAAGGATAATAAATGGTAAAGCCAAACACAAGGAGGCAAGCTACACCATAGAAAAAGCAAGAAACTAATTGTTTTGCAACAAAACAAAGAGAAGACAAGCACACAAACATAATCTCACCTCCGAATACAAAGATAAAAGGAAGCAACAATCACTATTCCTTAATATCTCTCAACATCAATGGACTCAATTCCCCAACAAAAAGACACAGATTAACAAACTGGATATGTAATGAGGACCCAGCATTTTGCTGCCTACAGGAAACACACCTCAGGGACAAAGACAGACAATACCTCAGAGTAAAAGGCTGCAAAACAACTTTCTAAGCAGTCTGAAGAATCAAGCTGGAGTAGCCATTCCAATACTGAATAAAATTGATTTTCAACCAAGAGTCATCAAAAAAGATAAGGAAGGACACTTCATGTTCATCAAAGAAAAAATCCACCAGGATGACCTCTCAATCCTAAATATCTATGCTCCAAATACACGGGCACCTACATACATAAAAGAAACCTTACTAAAGCTCAAAGCACACATTGCACCTCACATAATAATAGTAGGAGATTTAAGCACCCCACTCTCATCAATGGACAGATCATGGAAACAGAAATTAAACAGAGACATAGACACACTAACAGAAGTTATGAACCAAATGAACTAAACAGATATTTATAGAACATTCTATCCTAAAACAAAAGAATACACCTTCTTCTCACCACCTCATGGTACTTTCTCCAAAATTGACCATATAATTGGGCACAAAACAGGCCTCAACACATACAGACAG
Organism: Rattus norvegicus; assembly: GCF_021556685.1. Classification (NCBI taxonomy): domain Eukaryota; kingdom Metazoa; phylum Chordata; class Mammalia; order Rodentia; family Muridae; genus Rattus; species Rattus norvegicus. The sequence goes on from NC_141535.1 coordinate 78,333,156, forward strand.
ATAGAAATAATCCCATGTGTCCTATCAGACCACCATGGCCTAAAGCTGGTCTTCAATAACAACAAGGGAAGAATGCCCACATATACGTGGAAGTTGAACAATGCTCTACTCAACGATAACCTGGTCAAGGAAGAAATAAAGAAAGAAATTAAAGACTTCTTAGAATTTAATGAAAATGAAGGTACAAGATATCCAAACTTATGGGACACAATGAAAGCTGTGCTAAGAGGAAAACTCATAGCTCTGAGTGCCTGCAGAAAGAAACAGGAGAGAGCATATATCAGCATCTTGACAGCACACCTAAAAGCTCTAGAACAAAAAGAAGCAAATACACCCAGGAGGAGTAGAAGGCAGGAAATAATCAAACTCAGAGCTGAAATCAACCAAGTAGAAACAAAAGGACTATACAAAGAATCAACAGAACCAAAAGCTGGTTCTTTGAGAAAATCACCAAGGTAGATAAACCCTTAGCCAGACTAACCAGAGCACACAGAGAGAGTGTCCAAATTAACAAAATCAGAAATGAAAAGGGAGACATAACTACAGAATCAGAGGAAATTCAAAAAATCATCAGATTCTACTACAAAAGCCTATATTCAGCAAAACGTGAAAATCTGGAGGAAATGGAAATTTCCTAGACAGATATCAGGTGCCGAAGTAAAACAGGAACAGATAAATCATTTAAAGAACCCCATAACTCCTAACGAAATAGAAGCAGTCATTAAAAGTGTCCCAACCAAAAAGAGCCCAGGTTCAGATGGGTTCAGTGCAGAATTCTATCAGACCTTCATAGAAGACCTCATACCAATACTATCTAAACTATTCCACAAAATTGAAACAGATGGTGCACTACCAAATTCCTTCTATGAAGCCACAATTACTCTTATACCTAAACCACAGAAAGACCCAACAAAGAAAGAGAACTTCAGAACAATTTCCCTTATGAATATTGATGGAAAAACATTCAATAAAATTCTTGCAAAACGAATCCAAGAGCACATCCAAACAATCATCCATCATGATCAAGTAGGCTTCATCCCAGGGATACAGGGATGGTTTAATTTATGGAAAACCATCAACATAATCCACTATATAACCAAACTGAAAGACAAAAAACCACATGATCATTTCATTAGATGCTGAAAAAGCATTTGACAAAATTCAACACCACTTTATGATAAAAGTCTTGGAAAGAACAGGAATTCAAGGCCCATACCTAAACATAGTAAAACCCATATACAGCAAACAAGTAGCTAACATTAAACTAAATGGAGAGAAACTTGAAGCAATCCCACTAAAATCAGGGACTAGACAAGGCTGCCCACTCTCTCCCTACTTATTCAATATAGTTTTCAAAGTTCTAGCCAGAATAATCAGACAACAAAAGGAGATCAAAGGGATACAGATTGGAAAGGAAGAATTCAAAATATCACTATTTGCAGATGACATGATAGTATATTTAAGTGATCCCAATAGTTCCACTAAAGAACTACTAAACCTGATAAACACCTTCAGCAATGTGGCTGTGTATAAAATTAACTCAAATAAATCAGTAGCCTTTCTCTACACAAAAGCGACACAAGCTGAGAAAGAAATTAGGGAAATGACAACATTTATAGTAGTCCCAAATAATATAAAATATCTCGGTGTTACTTTAACCAAGCAAATGAAAGATCTGTATGATAAGAACTTCAAGCCTCTGAAGAAAGAAATTTGAGATCTCAGAAGATGGAAAGATCTCCCATGCTCATGGATTGGCAGGATTAATATAGTAAAAATGACCATTTTACCAAAAGTGATCTACAGATTCAATGCAATCCCCATCAAAATACCAATCCAATTCTTCAGAGAGTTAGACAGAACAATTTGCAAATTCATCTGGAATAACAAAAAACCCAGGATAGCTAAAACTATCCTCAGCAGTAAAAGGACTTCAGGGGGAATCACTATCCGTGAACTCAAGCAGTATTACAGAGCAATAGTGATAAAAAACTGTATGGTATTGGTACAGAGACAGGCAAATAGACCAGTGGAACAGAATTGAAGACCCAGAAATGAACTCACACACCTATGGCCACTTGATTTTTGACAAAGGAGCCAAAACCATCCAATGGAAAAAAAGATAGCATTTTCAGCAAATGATGCTGGTTCAACTGGAAGTCAGCAGGTAGAAGATTGGAGAGTGATCCATTCTTATCACCCTACACAAAGCTTAAGTCCAAGTGGATCAAGGACCTCCACATCAAACCAGATACACTCAAACTAATAGAAGAAAAAGTGGAGAATATCGAACACATGGGCACTGGAGAACTTTTCCTGAACAAAACACCAATGGCTTATGCTCTAAGATCAAGAATCGACAAATGGGATCTCATAAAGCTGCAAAGCTTCTGCAAGGTCGTTAGGACAAAACAGTAACCAACAGATTGGGTAAAGATCTATACCAATCCTACAACTGATAGAGGGCTCATATCCAAAATGTACAAAGAACTCATGAAGTTAGACCGCAGGGAGTCAAATTACCCTGTTAAAAATGGGGTTCAGAACTAAACAAAGAATTCACAGCTGAGGAATATAGAGTGGCTGAGAAGCACCAAAAGAAATGTTCAACATCTTTAGTTATAGGGGAAATGCAAATCAAAACAACCCTGAGATTTCACCACACAAGACAGTCAGAATGGCTAAGATCAAAAACTCCAGCAACAGGAGATGCTGGCGAGGATGTGGAGAAAGAGGAACACTCCGCCATTGTTGGTGGGATTGCAGACTGGTACAACCCTTCTGGAAATCAGTCTGGAGGTTCCTCAGAAAACTGGACATTGAACTGCCTGAGGACCCAGCTATACCTCTCTTGGGCATATACTCAAAAGATGCCACAACATATAAAAAAGACACGTGCTCCACTATGTTAATAGTAGCCTTATTTATAATAGCCAGAAGCTGGAAAGAACCCAGATGCCCTTCAACAGAAGAATGGATACAGAAAATGTGGTACATCTACACAATGGAATACTACTCAGCTATCAAAAACAATGACTTTGAGACCCGGTGAGAGAGAGACCCAACCGCCTGGTCAGGTGGGCACTCCTGAGGCTGCAGAGCGGAAGAGACCACCAACACTGCTCACCCCTGCCCACATCCCTGGCCCAAGAGGAAACTGTATAAGGCCTCTGGGCTCCCGTGGGGGAGGGCCCAGGAGCGGCAGGACCCCTGCCTGAGACACCGCCGGAACCTGAAAGAAACAGACCGGATAAACAGTTCTCTGCACCCAAATCCCGTGGGAGGGAGAGCTAAACCTTCAGAGAGGCAGACAAGCCTGGGAAACCAGAAGAGACTGCTCCCTGCACACACATCTCGGACGCCAGAGGAAAAAGCCAAAGACCATCTGGAACCCTGGTGCACTGAAGCTCCCGGAAGGGGCAGCACAGGTCTTCCTGGTTGCTGCCGCTGCAGAGAGCCCCTGGGCAGCACCCCACGAGCGAACCTGAGCCTCGGGACCACAGGTAAGACCAAATTTTCTGCTGCAAGAAAGCTGCCTGGTGAGCTTGGGACACACAGAAGCAGAATTTCTCTAGGACCGGGCACGTTCTGTGTTTGCCGGAAGTCCCACACCCGCGGATCCCGGCCCGCAGCAGCTCTCTGCTCCCAGACCTGGTGAGAGAGAGGCCCAACCGCCTGGTCAGGTGGGCACTCCTGAGGCTGCAGAGCGGAAGAGACCACCAACACTGCTCACCCCTGCCCACATCCCTGGCCCAAGAGGAAACTGTATAAGGCCTCTGGGCTCCCGTGGGGGAGGGCCCAGGAGCGGCAGGACCCCTGCCTGAGACACCGCCGGAACCTGAAAGAAACAGACCAGATAAACAGTTCTCTGCACCCAAATCCCGTGGGAGGGAGAGCTAAACCTTCAGAGAGGCAGACAAGCCTGGGAAACCAGAAGAGACTGCTCCCTGCACACACATCTCGGACGCCAGAGGAAAAAGCCAAAGACCATCTGGAACCCTGGTGCACTGAAGCTCCCGGAAGGGGCGGCACAGGTCTTCCTGGTTGCTGCCGCTGCAGAGAGCCCGTGGGCAGCACCCCACGAGCGAACTTGAGCCTCAGGACCACAGGTAAGACCAACTTTTCTGCTGCAAGAAAGCTGCCTGGTGAACTCAAGACACAGGCCCACAGGAACAGCTGAAGACCTGTAGAGAGGAAAAACTACACGCCCGAAAGCAGAACACTCTGTCCCCATAACTGACTGAAAGAGAGGAAAACAGGTCTACAGCACTCCTGACACACAGGCTTATAGGACAGTCTAGCCACTGTCAGAAATAGCAGAACAAAGTAACACTAGAGATAATCTGATGGCGAGAGGCAAGCGCAGGAACCCAAGCAACAGAAACCAAGACTACATGGCATCATCGGAGCCCAATTCCCCCACCAAAGCAAACACGGAATATCCAAACACACCAGAAAAGCAAGATCTAGTTTCAAAATCATATTTGATCATGATGCTGGAGGACTTCAAGAAAGACATGAAGAACTTCCTTAGAGAACAAGTAGAAGCCTACAGGGAGGAATCGCAAAAATGCCTGAAAGAATCGCAAAAATCCCTGAAAGAATTCCAGGAAAACATAAATAAACAAGTAGAAGCCCATAGAGAGGAGACACAAAAATCCCTGAAAGAATTCCAGGAAAACACAATCAAACAGTTGAAGGAATTAAAAATGGAAATAGAAGCAATCAAGAAAGAACACATGGAAACAACCCTGGATATAGAAAACCAAAAGAAGAGACAAGGAGCTGTACATACAAGCTTCACCAACAGAATACAAGAGATGGAAGAGAGAATCTCAGGAGCAGAAGATTCCATAGAAATCATTGACTCAACTGTCAAAGATAATGTAAAGCGGAAAAAGCTACTGGTCCAAAACGTACAGGAAATCCAGGACTCAATGAGAAGATCAAACCTAAGGATAATAGGTATAGAAGAGAGTGAAGACTCCCAGCTCAAAGGACCAGTAAATATCTTCAACAAAATCATAGAAGAAAACTTCCCTAACCTAAAAAAAGAGATACCCATAGACATACAAGAAGCCTACAGAACTCCAAATGGATTGGACCAGAAAAGAAACACCTCCCGTCACATAATTGTCAAAACACAAAACGCACAAAATAAAGAAAGAATATTAAAAGCAGTAAGGGAAAAAGGTCAAGTAACAAATAAAGGGAGACCTATCAGAATCACACCAGACTTCTCACCAGAAACTATGAAGGCCAGAGGATCCTGGACTGATGTCATACAGACCCTAAGAGAACACAAATGCCAGCCCAGGTTACTGTATCCAGCAAAACTCTCAATTAACATTGATGAAGAAACCAAGATATTCCATGACAAAACCAAATTTACACAATATCTTTCCACAAATCCAGCACTACAAAGGATAATAAATGGTAAAGCCCAACATAAGGAGGCAAGCTATACCCTAGAAGAAGCAAGAAACTAATCGTCTTGGCAACAAAACAAAGAGAATGAAAGCACACAAACATAACCTCACATCCAAATATGAATATAAAGGGAAACAATAATCACTATTCCTTAATATCTCTCAATATCAATGGCCTCAACTCCCCCCAAAAAAAGACATAGATTAACAAACTGGATACGCAACGAGGACCCTGCATTCTGCTGCCTACAGGAAACACACCTCAGAGACAAAGACAGACACTACCTCAGAGTGAAAGGCTGGAAAACAACTTTCCAAGCAAATGGTCAGAAGAAGCAAGCTGGAGTAGCCATTCTAATATCAAATAAAATCAATTTCCAACTAAAAGTCATCAAAAAAGATAAGGAAGGACACTTCATATTCATCAAAGGAAAAATCCACCAAGATGAACTCTCAATCCTAAATATCTATGCCCCAAATACAAGGGCACCTACATACGTAAAAGAAACCTTACTAAAGCTCAAAACACACATTGCACCTCACACAATAGTAGTGGGAGATTTCAACACCCCACTCTCATCAATGGACAGATCATGGGAACAGAAATTAAACAGTGATGTCGACAGACTAAGAGAAGTCATGAGCCAAATGGACTTAACGGATATTTATAGAACATTCTATCCTAAAGCAAAAGGATATACCTTCTTCTCAGCTCCTCATGGTACTTTCTCCAAAATTGACCATATAATTGGTCAAAAAACGGGCCTCAACAGGTACAGAAAGATAGAAATAATCCCATGCGTGCTATCGGACCACCACGGCCTAAAACTGGTCTTCAATAACAATAAGGGAAGAATGCCCACATATACGTGGAAATTGAACAATGCTCTACTCAATGATAACCTGGTCAAGGAAGAAATAAAGAAAGAAATTAAAAACTTTTTAGAATTTAATGAAAATGAAGATACAACATACTCAAACTTATGGTACACAATGAAAGCTGTGCTAAGAGGAAAACTCATAGCGCTGAGTGCCTGCAGAAAGAAACAGGAAAGAGCATATGTCAGCAGCTTGACAGCACACCTAAAAGCTCTAGAACAAAAAGAAGCAAATACACCCAGGAGGAGTAGAAGGCAGGAAATAATCAAACTCAGAGCTGAAATCAACCAAGTAGAAACAAAAAGGACCATAGAAAGAATCAACAGAACCAAAAGTTGGTTCTTTGAGAAAATCAACAAGATAGATAAACCCTTAGCCAGACTAACGAGAGGACACCGAGAGTGCGTCCAAATTAACAAAATCAGAAATGAAAAGGGAGACATAACAACAGATTCAGAGGAAATTCAAAAAATCATCAGATCTTACTACAAAAACCTATATTCAACAAAATTTGAAAATCTTCAGGAAATGGACAATTTCCTAGACAGATACCAGGTACTGAAGTTAAATCAGGAACAGATAAACCAGTTAAACAACCCCATAACTCCTAAGGAAATAGAAGCAGTCATTAAAGGTCTCCCAACCAAAAAGAGCCCAGGTCCAGACGGGTTTAGTGCAGAATTCTATCAAACCTTCATAGAAGACCTCATACCAATATTATCCAAACTATTCCACAAAATTGAAACAGACGGAGCACTACAGAATTCCTTCTACGAAGCCACAATTACTCTTATACCTAAACCACACAAAGACACAACAAAGAAAGAGAACTTCAGACCAATTTCCCTTATGAATATTGACGCAAAAATACTCAATAAAATTCTGGCAAACCGAATTCAAGAGCACATCAAAACAATCATCCACCATGATCAAGTAGGCTTCATCCCAGGCATGCAGGGATGGTTTAATATACGGAAAACCATCAACGTGATCCATTATATAAACAAACTGAAAGAACAGAACCACATGATCATTTCATTAGATGCTGAGAAAGCATTTGACAAAATTCAACACCCCTTCATGATAAAAGTCCTGGAAAGAATAGGAATTCAAGGCCCATACCTAAACATAGTAAAAGCCATATACAGCAAACCAGTTGCTAACATTAAACTAAATGGAGAGAAACTTGAAGCAATCCCACTAAAATCAGGGACTAGACAAGGCTGCCCACTCTCTCCCTACTTATTCAATATAGTTCTTGAAGTTCTAGCCAGAGCAATCAGACAACAAAAGGAGATCAAAGGGAGACAGGTCGGAGAAGAAGAGGTCAAAATATCACTATTTGCAGATGACATGATAGTATATTTAAGTGATCCCAAAAGCTCCACCAGAGAACTACTAAAGCTGATAAACAACTTCAGCAAAGTGGCTGGGTATAAAATTAACTCAAATAAATCAGTTGCCTTCCTCTATACAAAAGAGAAACAAGCCGAGAAAGAAATTAGGGAAACGACAACCTTCATAATAGACCCAAATAATATAAAGTACCTCGGTGTGACTTTAACCAAGCAAGTAAAAGATCTGTACAATAAGAACTTCAAGACACTGAGGAAAGAAATTGAAGAAGACCTCAGAAGATGGAAAGATCTCCCATGCTCATGGATTGGCAGGATTAATATAGTAAAAATGGCCATTTTACGAAAAGCAATCTACAGATTCAATGCAATCCCCATCAAAATACCAATCCAATTCTTCAAAGAGTTAGACAGAACAATTTGCAAATTCATCTGGAATAACAAAAAACCCAGGATAGCTAAAGCTATCCTCAACAATAAAAGGACTTCAGGGGGAATCACTATCCCTGAACTCAAGCAGTATTACAGAGCAATAGTGATAAAAACTGCATGGTATTGGTACAGAGACAGACAGATAGACCAATGGAATAGAATTGAAGACCCAGAAATGAACCCACACACCTATGGTCACTTGATTTTTGACAAAGGAGCCAAAACCATCCAATGGAAAAAAGATAGCTTTTTCAGCAAATGGTGCTGGTTCAACTGGAGGGCAACATGTAGAAGAATGCAAATCGATCCATGCTTATCACCCTGTACAAAGCTTAAGTCCAAGTGGATCAAGGACCTCCACATCAAACCAGACACACTCAAACTAATAGAAGAAAAACTAGGGAAGCATCTGGAACACATGGGCACTGGAAAAAATTTCCTGAACAAAACACCAATGGCTTATGCTCTAAGATCAAGAATCGACAAATGGGATCTCATAAAACTGCAAAGCTTCTGTAAGGCAAAGGACACTGTGGTTAGGACAAAACAGCAACCAACAGATTGGGAAAAGATCTTTACCAATCCTACAACAGATAGAGGCCTTATATCCAAAATATACAAAGAACTCAAGAAGTTAGACCCCAGGGAAACAAATAACCCTATTAAAAAATGGGGTTCAGAGCTAAACAAAGAATTCACAGCTGAGGAATGCCGAATGGCTGAGAAACACCTAAAGAAATGTTCAACATCTTTAGTCATAAGGGAAATGCAAATCAAAACAATCCTGTGATTCACACCAGTGAGAATGGCTAAGATCAAAAACTCAGGTGACAGCAGATGCTGGTGAGGATGTGGAGAAAGAGGAACACTCCTCCATTTTTGGTGGGATTGCAGACTGGTAAAACCATTCTGGAAATCAGTCTGGAGGTTCCTCAGAAAATTGGACATTGAACTGCCTGAGGATCCAGCTATACCTCTCTTGGGCATATACCCAAAAGATGCCTCAACATATAAAAGAGACACGTGCTCCACTATGTTCATTGCAGCCTTATTTATAATAGCCAGAAAATGGAAAGAACCCAGATGCCCTTCATCAGAGGAATGGATACAGAAAATGTGGTACATCTACACAATGGAATATTACTCAGCTATCAAAAACAACGACTTTATGAAATTCGTAGGCAAATGGTTGGAACTGGAAAATATCATCCTGAGTGAGCTAACCCAATCACAGAAAGACATACATGGTATGCACTCATTGATAAGTGGCTATTAGCCCAAATGCTTGAATTACCCTAGATCCCTAGAACAAACGAAACTCAAGACGGATGATCAAAATGTGAATGCTTCACTCCTTCTTTAAATGAGGAAAAAGAATACCCTTGGCAGGGAAGGGAGAGGCAAAGATTAAAACAGAGACTGAAGGAACACCCATTCAGAGCCTGCCCCACATGTGGCCCATACATATACAGCCACCCAATTAGACAAGATGGATGAAGCAAAGAAGTGCAGACCGACAGGAGCCGGATGTAGATCTCTCCTGAGAGACACAGCCAGAATACAGCAAATACAGAGGCGAATGCCAGCAGCAAACCACTGAACTGAGAATAGGTCCCCTATTGAAGGAATCAGAGAAAGAACTGGAAGAGCTTGAAGGGGCTCGAGACCCCAAAAGTACAACAATGCCAAGCAACCAGAGCTTCCAGGGACTAAGCCACTACCTAAAGACTATACATGGACTGACCCTGGACTCTGACCCCATAGGTAGCAATGAATATTCTAGTAAGAGCACCATTGGAAGGGGAAGCCCTGGGTCCTGCTAAGACTGAACCCCCAGTGAACTAGTCTATGGGGGGAGGGTGGCAATGGGGGGAGGGTTGGGAGGGGAACACCCATAAGGAAGGGGAGGGGGGAGGGGGATGTTTGCCTGGAAACCGGGAAAGGGAATAACACTCGAAATGTATATAAGAAATACTCAAGTTAATAAAAAAAAACAATGACTTTATGAAATTCATAGGCAAATGGATGGAACTGGAAAATATCATCCTGAGTGAGGTAACCCAATCACAGGAAAAAACACATGGTATGCACTCATTGATAAGTGGCTATTAGCCCAAATGCTCGAATTAACCTAGATGCACAGAACACATGAAACTCAAGAAGGATGACAAAAATGCATATGCTTTACTCCTTCTTTAAAGGGGGAACAATAATACCCTCAGGGGGGATTGGAAAGCAAATTTTAGAACAGAGACTGAAGGAACGCCCATTCAGAGCCTGCCCTACATGTTGCCCACACATATACAGTCCCCAAACTAGATAAGATGGATGAAGCAAAGAGGTGCAGGCTGACAGGAACAGGATGTAGATCTCTCCTGAGAGATACAGCCGGAATATGGCAAATACATAGGCGAATGCCAGCAACAAACCACTGAACTGAGAATGGGACCCCTGTTGAAGAAATCAGAGAAAGGACTGGAAGAGCTTGAAGGGGCTCGAGACCCCATATGAACAACAATGCCAACCAACCAGAGCTTCCAGAGATTAAGCCACTACCCAAAGACTATACATGGACTGACCCTGGGCTCCAATTCATAGCTTGCAATGAATAGCCTAGTAAGGGCACCAATGGAAGGGGAAACCCTTGGCCCTGCCAAGGCTGGAACCCCAATGAAAGTGATTGTTGCGGGGAGGGAGGTACTGGTGGGAGGATAGGGAAGGGAACACTCATATAGAAGGGGAGCGGGAGGGGTTACGTTGATGTTGGCCTGGAAACTGGGAAAGGGAATAACAGTTGAAATATAAATAAGAAATACCAAATTTAATGAAGATGGAAAAAAATAAAAAAGAATCTTTAAAAAAATCAAAACAATACAATCCCCCCCGCTCAAAAACCCTAAACATATTGCTCATAACCTCCAATGTCCAATCTCTTCACAGAATAATCAACTCTGGCGTTGTTTGAAGACAAAAATCCTGGTTCCAAATGAATGTTGGACAAAAGTAATGGATTATAGGACTCTAAATAACACTCCTGAGAACTTTTATCAGAATTTGAAAGTACACAGGTGTTATAGCAATGCTTACAGTCTAAAAAAACTTTCAATTATTGTTTCCATGAAATTTAATAAATCTCTATAGTTTCAAGGTTCAAATCACTTAAAATTTTTACTTAAATATTTTCTATCTTCTCAGAAAATAACTAACATCCGTGCAGGCCTCTGTGCATGCCGCGGACATTACAAGGCAGTTTACCTTTGCACCCAGCTTAAATACATCTACTTTAATCACAGTAGACCTGAGCTCCACTGTCACAACTTCAGCAGTATGGCACTTCAAATACCTCTGTGCCATGCCAAAAAGTAGGACGACGTGTTCTGTTAAAGGGTAGAGGAATAGAGAGACACAGACTCTTACACTATGTGTACGTTTAGTGAAAGGGGTTGTGGCTGTGGTGGAGAGTGGGAAGGATCTGGATTTTCTTCTTTATTCTGCCTCCTTCCACACCCTCCTCTGTCTCTGTGTCTCTTTGTTTCCCTTTATTTTGCCCTTTAAACATTGATATTTAACTTTGTCTGTACACCAGACTACTGCTGCTCTATTGCCTTCATTGCATAGAACATCTTTAGGAAAAAAATACCTAATTAGAACAATTAGTGGAAGCCAGGGCTTCTCCCCAGATCCCCGGTAACAGGTATGACATCTGTAATGGACTGCCTTGCTGAAAGCCATTGGACGTGTGACCCCATCTCCCTCCACAGGAACTCCTTCTTCTCCCTTTTAGGAGTGCTGACCTTGCTGTGCATAGTCCCCTCACCTTGCAGAAGGAAACATACTTCTCAAGACCACACCCCAGTGTGCAGTGGGGTAGGATAACGTACACTTTATGTCTTTCCCCCTTCCTTGACTGGAACAAATCTGACAGCTATCCATGGCATTTCCAAAGGCCTTTGTGAGCTGAATCACAGGTAATTTTCTCCCTCTGTGGACTTCTTTGTCTTCTACTCTCATATAATAACTGACTCTGAAAACATTTAGCAATAAAAGTCCTTCACAGAAATCTCTTATTCAGAGTTCATCCTCACAGAAAACTGTGGGTCTAGAGTGAGGCCATGGACGGGAACTCTAATTTGAGGCTGAGTCCTCAGCTGCCCAGCATGGCCAGCAAGGATGCTCTAGCTGTGTGGTTGGAATACTGATGGTCCTAGCTGGTTGCAACCATACAATTACTGCAGCTTTCACTAGTGATGAGATGTGAAGGCAATGTACTTGTAGGTGCTGTGTCTAGAGTCCTTGAGAGGTCCAGGGCCAGTGGTAATTGCTAGTACGGTGCAATAGGATAGCAGCTGCTTAGTGCTAGAAAATGAATTAGAGACAGGTGATGAAGGTTACAGTGATTAATCACCAAGTTCAGGCTCAGTGTGAAGGCTACAAGGCAAATGGTAGTTTATAAAGAGACTCCCATTTCCTACAGCCAGAAGCAGAAACCAGCCAGGTCATACCTTGAACTTAATTTTAAGACCAGCAGAGCTCCAGAGAAGGCAACATTTCTAACACTAGCAAGTCCGCTAGATCAGGGTCAGAGATCTGGCTTGATTCTGAGACCATCCTGGAATTTCTAGATTAACTGAACCTCCTGGGCTTATTCTCTAATTCAGAGTTCCTTTTGCTCACTCAACTGAAGACAAATTGGAAGGCTTTGCCTCACAGCATGTTCTGAACTCAGAATCTGTCCTGACCCCAAACACTAGACCAATAACTAGAATCAGCAATGGGGGCCTCTAAGTCAAATCCAGCTTGTAGTCTATTTGGGGTAAAATGGCATTGGATTCCAACTGCCATAGCATTCTATGCCGCATTGCTTCTGGGTGCTTTCATGCTACATTGGAAGAGGTAGGTAGTCACAACCAGGAGGCAAATGGCCCATACAACTTAAAATATTGCCAGTTTGTTCTTTTGGGATAAATAGGTGCTGGTTCTGGTAAGGAAGAAAAATTAATATATCCCAAAGAATATGCAAGACCTAACATAAGAGTACATTCTGAAGAGTCTGGGTTAAGTAGGATGATGGCATATAGCATTGGACAAGGTTTATCTGTGTGGGAGCTGTCCTGGGATACAGGACTTACTGCTCTGGTTTACTTGTGGATTCTCTTGATTGCCTCGTCCTTTTTAGCAAAGCGATTACCAAACTCAGTAGGACAGATAAGTAAGGAATATATTAGCAGACAGTAATTAAAAAAATCAAGGAACTGAAAGAGCTAGACACGCTGCCTAGAATGTGCATGCTCTGTAAGGAAAGAAAACCCACAAGGACACTGATTAGATAAGCATCCATTTGCCAAATCTAAAAGATATATATATATATCTATCTATCTATCTATCTATCTATCTATCTATCTATATATATATATATATATCCACGAAAAAGCTTCATTTGTAAAGCACAATAAAAGGTTAACAACCAATAATAAAATAGACTAGTTATAAATATTGTAATAAAAAGTATATAAACTCTCTTTTCCATTGTACTATACTCACTCTTCTTGTCCTGATTGGAGATGACACAGTGTCAGTGTGGTGAGGAACACGGGGTTAATGACACAGCCCTTTGATGTAACAGTGGACTACTGCATCAGGCATGCTTGAACAGAAGCACTGCGATACCACAGCAGTGAATGTCACAACCAGGATGGCCACCGAGTGACTAGGGTTGTAGGTTATAGCATGAGCACAATGAACGAAGAAGAATTCATATCTAGATTTGAACAGTGAGAATTTTATCATGCTAATCAGAATGCGGTGCAATTTAAAACACGAATTGCTTACTTCTACAAGTTTTCCCTTTGTCATTGTCAGACCATAGTTGACCAGGAGGAACTGAAACAGAAAAGAAAATTCCAGACAAGGGTAGGGATATTGTATTAGAATATGGTCTTCTTAGGAGCAAGGCACATGGGCAGATGGCAAGGAATAATTATGCCAATTCTGTTTCGATGTAAAATGTCGCCTACAGTATGAACTATAGGAACACTTGGTCCTGACTGGTGGTACTAGTTTGAAAGGCTGTGGGCCATTCAGTAGGTAGGGCCTTGCTGGGTGAAATGGGTCCTAAAGGCAAGCTTTATGTGTGACAGCCTGGCTCTGGCTGCACTGTCTCTGCTTCTTCATCAGCCAAGATTTACACAAGCAGCTTCCTCTTCTTGCCATCTCATGGTGGATTATACCATCAAAAGGAGTGAAAGCAAATCTTTCCCTAAGTTGCTTCTTCTCAGGCATCTGATCACTGTAATGAGAAAGGCAACAATTATCCACCCACGCCATACTGAGGAGCCATGACTAATATCCAGACCTTCGTCAGTTCTTTGATGCAAGACCTGGCCACTAAAACGAAAGATGGATTGCAGAAGCATCTTGCTATTTTAGGACAAGTGCTCATAATAACAGTTTCCTCAGTCTACATCAAAAGGAATATGTGGACATTCGGAGTAACTGTGTAATTTGAAAATGGGTAAGTCACATACACTTAAAAAAATCCTTCAGCATGGCAAACTGTACTGATATATAGAATTTTATATTTGATCATGGTCCTTGGCTAAAGTAAAGATTGTAAGGGTTAATTAATCCACTTCTCAATAGGATCTTTTACTCTATGCATTTACTTGGTAATCTTTTGCTTCATTTCTGATTATATAATTAAAAATTTTATCCATAGAAGTTGGCTGAATGCCCTTGTTAGCTCTTCAGTTTGTAAGGTGAACGTATCATTGTCCAGGAGGTCAAATGGAAGCCTCTGGAATTTTCCTGCCATGACCAAGACAATACACTAAAACTCAGAATCTCACAAAGGGAGAGTAGCAGAGAGATCTGCCATTCCAGACGCACCCAGACATGAAAGAGGAGAGGTTCTCATGAGTCCTCACCTAATCCATTATTCATCACCCTTCAAAACTATAGGAGGAAGATGAGTCTGGGAGGAGTTGGGGAAGAGAGAACCATAATCAGAATGTGTTGTATGAAAAAATTTTATTTAAAAAATAGAGGTATATAAGGACCAAATAACAAGTTATGAAATTCAATTAAGGTGGGCCACTGTAAGAATCAACTAATTGTCTACTCTATCTACTCCTGTTAGTGAATGTGTAACCTATGAGCTATGGAAACCGAGCTTCCAATAAACACTGCTTCTTGAGAAGAATAACCAGTCATGTTTAGAAACTTGATTACTTGGCTCCCTTGCAGTCTGGAAGGGATAATAACGTGTCTTGATTGGACTTGGCACATACTTCATAAATAGCTTTATCCTTTTGGCTTATGGATATTCAAGCAGTACCTCTCTCTACCTGACAGTTTACAACTTTCTTGATAGAATGACATAATGGTCCTTTGTAATGTCTCACTTTACAGCAAAGGAAGAACAAAGGAAGCAATGGGTTCAGGACTATGGGGTCCACTGCCCTTATCATACCTAGCCTACCTAGAAGCAAGCTAGAGTCAAGTGTTTAATCTTAAATGAGATGAACTTGTGGTCTGAAGATACTAGATATGGATAACTCAGTGGAGTGATGTACTTATTTCCCAAGCAGTCAGAGGAGTTGGATCCTAGTTGGGCTTGTGGGCAAAGGCTGATAATCCCAGTTTACCGGAGAGGCTAAAGTGTGAGGATTTGCAATTTTACTGCTTGCCTGAGACACAAAGAGAATTCAAGGCTTATCTAGGCAACTAAAGGAGACTCTGTCTCAGAGAAAAAGTTTTTTTAATGCATTTATAAAAAGCACAAGGGATATAATAGCTCAGTGGTAATACAGTTGCTAAAAAGCATGTGGTCCTAAATTCAATCTCCAGTACCAAAAATGAAAGAGAATGTGGAGAATTGGGAGGAGGAGGAGGAGGAGGAGGAGGAGGAGGAGGAGGAGGAGGAGGAGGAGGAGGAGGAGGAGGAGGAGGGTAGAGGTGGTTACTTGACTGACTTTTGCAGATGACTCATCACCACGTCTCCTCAGGAATGGCCTCCGCTGAGTGGGAGCTACCTCATCCATGGTCACAGCTGATCGTTTCTGATGACATGTTTATATGTTGCTGCTAGAAACCCCGAAGGACCATTTCTACCCAGTCTCCCTGTGGAGTTTTCTCAGCTTCCAGTAATAGCATCAGGATTTGACTGCTTCTTCGACTGCTTCCGGTGCCCTGCCATTGCAGGCGATGCTCCTCAGTGCTCTTCCTAAAGCTCCTGCTCGTGACCTTGCCTATTAGAGCCCAGCTCCCTTGGGCATAGCCTAAGAGTGTGCTCTGGTTTAAACATTCTATACATGCCCTTTCTCCCCAATTTTTTACAACTCTACTTAAAAATAAATCATTTGTTAGCACATACTTGCTCCATAGAAAACTGAAAATGAAAGTATGTAGTCATTTAATTTGGCTCAAACTATTTTACTGAACACAAAGGGCTTTGTTTCTGAGGGGAAAGCTTTGTCATAGAGCATCATTCCTGCCATGAGCTTTTGGTGTTAAATTATTTAGTTTTTAATAAAGTCCTAATCCATTGTTTAGATGTTTCTAAAATATTTTTTTAAAATGTAGTCTGTTTTTAAAATTAGATCTCCATCTGTCATTGCATGGAATGTGTGGGGGCACATGGTGAATGGACTTATTTTTAACCCTTGGAAGCTTTTAGCTTGTTTAACTGCACTCTTGAAAAAGAAGTGCCTCCATGAGCCCATTTATCCCTTCACTCGCAATTAAATCTGCTTTGTTTTGTGATTCACAGTGGCATATTTTGAAAGCTCCAGTCATCATCTTAGCCTTTAAACAGGACCCAGACATTGATCTGCATAATTTGTGTCCTTATTCCCTCTCCAAATTACTTGTTTTTTCTTTTGCAACAAGGAAGATGTGTTCACCGAGCATAACATGAACCTTTTCAGTTACTTTGATCAAGAATTTTGATGTTCCTACTTAAATTGGTGATAGTGTTAGGAGCCAAAAAAATGTAGACCATGTTTAATCTTTTAATTAATCATCAATTTAAAAACAAATCGGATAATGCTTAGACTGGTTCTACTCAAATACAGATAAGCTATCAGCACACAACATATGGAGAAGGGGTTTCTAATAGGCATTCTTTCCGTTATTATTCCCTTCCTTTAAAGTTTTTCCCACAAGTATAATTTCATTTCTAAATAGTTTAACATCCTTTTTTTTTGAGGAAGGGTTTCTCTATGTAGCTCTGGCTATCTTGGGACTTGCTCTGTAGACCAGGTTGGCCTGGAACTCACAGATCTCCACCTGCTTTTGCCTCCCAAGGGCTGGGATTGAAGGTGTGCACCACCACACCTAGTGATTTAATATCCTTTTAAATATCATCCTTTTTTTTCATTTGCAAATAGGATTTATTTTTCAAATTGTCTTGTTTTCTCCATTCTTAGACAACAATGTTTACATTCTGAAAGGAAGTAATGTTTCAACTCATCTTACTTGAGCATCAATGACATAGCTCACTGGGTATGCAAAGCTGGCAACCTAATCAGCCTATTAACACGTCAAAAGAGATCCCACAAAGCTGTCTTCCAGTCTGCAGATATGTGCCATGGCACTAAAAACCCATAATAACTTACACACACACACACACACACACACACACACACACACACACACACACACACACACACACAGAGAGAGAGAGAGAGAGAGAGAGAGAGAGAGAGAGAGAGAGAGAGAATGAATTACTTTTCCTTAAATAAACCTCATTGCTGTTATATTATCTAGCATTTTAAGATAATCCCCTTAGAAGGAAGGGCTTTAAAATGAAAATCATGGGTAGAAGCTGACAGCCATGTGTGCTGCTTGAGAGAGCTCTGTGAAGATCACCAGACGACTCAGCTCTTGCGAAACGAATCACAGTCTTTTACTCGAATATAAACTCAATTGTCCACCTCAGATTCCCTTTTGATTATCCCACAAATAACCATTTTATGACCTTAGCCCTTAGATTCTTAGAAATGACAGCAAGTACATTTTTTTCACATAGTAAGAATCCAGAGATCTGCCTAACTTCGTAAGCACAGACAATTAACTAGCCGAATGGGATCCCATCCTGAAATTAACATTCCCACCACACCTGTGCCTAACCTCTCTCTGTCCCAGGTTGACCTTGAACACAGGATCTCCCTACTTTTGTATATCTCTAAAAAGCTCACTTATTATTTCAACTGCCTTTGTTAATTTAGGTCTGTGAAGCCCCTCACACAATTCAAATTGCATCTGTATATTTTCCATAGTTATGAAATTATATACTTTTCAACTCATGTTTTCAGAGTTCTTTCCCACAACCTTAAGGGCCGTCCTGAAGGTCACAACATTTAATATTTTTGCTGAGGAACAGAGACACACCCTTGACTCCTGGACTTGCTCTGTTTAAATATCATTCTTGATGTTACTTGTTTTAATTGTAAATTGCAAGCATAACAAAGTAGAAAAAAATGACTTTTTATGTGCCTATTGCCATAACCATAACAATAAACCATAACCAACATTTAACAGCTTTCTGCATTTATTCATTCCTGCCACATTTTGCTTCTACCACATAGACACACACAGACACTCAGACATACAGCACATGGACAGACAGACCCACAGACACACATATATATATATACATTCTTTCCTCCTGGAGCATTTGAAGCCGATACCAAATGTCATGGAAGTTTCTTCATTCATTGCATGAGATAAAGCAGCAAGATACATACACATGAATATATGTATTATATATTATATTACATGTTATGTAGCACACATATATAATTACCTAGATATTATCAATTAATAATGTCTAAAATATTGTAATAGTTCTTCAAATGTGTCCAACTTTCTCAAAGATCTTTATAGTCAGCTTAATCAAATACTAATCAGTGAAGCCCACAAAGGGCATAATTATCATATATCTTAACTACTTAATATACAATGTTGCTCCTCTCTTCAATTGTTTCTACGATTTTTGATTTGTTGAGGAAACTAGATCATCCATCTTTCAGGTCCTGTTTTCCAGACATTTGTGATGCTTTTCTACTTGTTTATCTGTTTGTATTTCCTACAAAGAACACTGGCAGCAGCAGCAGCAACAACAACAACAGCCCCCTTGTAATTATATCTGAGCCTTACAGTGATTAAGGTTCAAGTGCTTTCAGGTCACACTATTTCCCATGCTGTGTACTTCCTGTGGATTCCACCATGATCTCATGAAGTCTATTTTCCCAACTTTGAATACTAGGTAGGGTCCAATGCTCTGCCCTTTATAGCTGTTCTATGAACACTCACTGACAAGATCACCTCCATCCAGTGTTTCATTAGGGATTGAAGTCATACTTCCCCCCCCCCCCTTATTGTGCCCCTGCTTCTAAATATGTTATTCACAATTCTTCTGAAATAAAAGCTTCGCTAGTTATTTGGTTCTACTGAGATCCATTTAATGTAGGAAGAAAAAGTCAAATTCTAGATTTTAGATACCTAGCTGCTCTCAAAGTAATGAGCTGGCATTCTTATAAGTAGGTTTTTTTTTTTTATTAAAGTACCATTGTGGGCACATTGATCTTTTAAGTTAAAATTTAAAAGCATGTGATTAGCAATTTTTAAGATCGTCATACTGTGTTAATTTGCTAGTGGAATCCCTTTTGAGTTAGCGCTGTCTCTCTCTCTGTCTCTCTCTCTGTCTGTCTCTCTGTCTCTGTCTCTGTCTCTCTCTCTCTCTCTCTCTCTCTCTCTCTGTGTGTGTGTGTGTGTGTGTGTGTGTGTGTATGACTTCTCTAATTTTTAGTTGATTCCTGCCTTTGACATTGCGGAATGCTTTAAATCATTTCATACATTTGGGATTCCATATAGATCCCCCAAAGATGATTTATTGGTCAAAAGCAATGCACATTTTAAATTCGTTGGACATAGTGGACAGTGCATACCTAGGCACTGAGCTCAGTAGATTAATAGAGTGCTAATCCCTTTGCCTACCAGTTTTGTGGGACGAGAAAAGGCTTAACCCACACTAGGATGTCAACACCTTCCACCAGGACAAAGCAAAGTTACAATAAAGCAGGAGATTGTTTTAAGCTGGTGTCAAGTAGAGAAAAGCCTAGTTTGTAGTCCTGTCAAACACACAGAGAACTTTATGATTAAGTGAGCTGATGCTAATGGTGGCATCACTGGAGGGCAGACTACAAGCTGGGTTTCTCTTTCCCATGCCTCATTTTGTACATTGATCACATAACCTAGAATGCAAAGGCGATAACTTCATTAGAAGGAAAAGAAGCCTTTCGTGTAAAACCTAGGATGATGATTACTATGCACTCGAGAAACAATTCTTCACTCCCCCCCCTCTTTTGTATCTCTCACGGTCAATTTAATTCACTTATTCCCGAACAGAATTTAATATAGATCAGAGAATAAAGAAAATATTGATGTAGCCATACTCTGCCATCTGCTTCCTCTGTCTGCGCCATGTCATATTGATTTCAGTAGACCAGGTCAGAGCTGAGTGTTTCCCGCTTTCAAGGCTGACCCTGAAGACCTCACACTCTTCCGCCTCCTCAATCCCAGGGGAGCCTGTCTATGGTCCTAGTTGACAGCTGCAGGCAGAGCAGTAAAAACAGGAAGTGAAATAAAATCTCTGTCTGACATGCTTATAAATCAATATTCCCACAGGACAGAATTGTTAGTGTTGGGAACGCATCGTAATAGTCTCATTGATCAGAGAGCTAAGTTAATTGATTCTTTATTCAACTAAAGTCCAGGGCAACTTGTCAAAGATGAATTTATCTAGTAACCCTTTAAAATATGAAATAATCTCAAAAATCTTTTTGTGGACCCAGTAGGGAGAGATTTCTAAACACAGATTCAATATGATTTTAAGGAATCGTGTTTTAATCTGAGTTGAGAGTTATAAAGATTGATATAATTTGATAGACCTCTGATGATATAAGCAAGGGAGATAAGCACAGCTTTCCTTTATGCTGTGGGAGTATATCTTATTTCAAATGGTAAGTTTGATTTTTGCCTTGCGATGATGTTGGCTAAGCAAGCCTAGGGTTATGAAATTGGACTACAGTATATTACTTCTGAACAATGAACTGCCTTTGGCAGGTTTTCAGGGAAGAACCATGTAAAATAACCTATTCTGATAGAATAAATTCCAGAGCTGTTTTCACTCTTTGGTGTCCTTTTTCTTTGTCTTCTTTCTGCTGCTTTGGGTGCTGACCTATAGGTGGATTAAGCCCAACAATAGGACTGTTCTTAAAAGTTAAGTCTGGCTTTCTTCTTACAGAGCATTTGTTCGTGGTTTGAGTACTAAGTTGAATATCAGAATATGTCCATGATAGAGATGGTTGTGCTGACTCACAGTAACCAAAGGAGCAGGGCTGCATATACAAGTGTTAGCAAATAAGGGGCCAGGAGGGGAAAACACATGGAGTGATGTACGATGAGCTCTGTTTGATGGAAGGATCCGTCCCTATGGACTGGTGTTTGTCAGGGATTCTCCAGAGAAATAGAAACAGAAGCAATAAACACCCCCTGCACTCTTATGAACAGAGATCTGTCTTAAAGGAAGTGATTTGTGTGGTTATGCCTGGAGAGTCTGAACTTTGCAGTTCAGGCTAGGAGGATAGAGAGCTAGGGAAGGGTTGATGTACGGATTTGAGTCTGAAGGCAGTGTTCTTGCTCAGGGGATCTCAGTATTATTCTCTTAAGGCCTCCAACTGATTGGATTCTGGGAAAGAGAGATCTACTTTACTTAAAGTCTAGTGATATAAATATCAATTTAATCTCAACAGTGCTTTTGGAAAAAAACACCTAGATATATTTAGCCTCGTCTCTGGGAGCTATAACTTAACCAGAATGACATCAAAGATTAACCATAACAGGGACATGGCTTGTTGGGGAGGCTCGATAGGAAACAAAGGGGTATCCACAAAAGCCCCTGGGATTTTAGCTGCTCTCCACACAACCGAACTGATTGACTTTAGCAATTAAGAAACCATCTGGTGTAAACGTCCTTTCCTAGCCATGGGCACAGGAATCTGTGGCACACGATAAGTGAAGGATCCGAGCTGTGCCAGAGGATATGATCAGCTTGGACATGGCTGCAATGTCGCCCTGACGAATGCTAGGTATTTTGTTTGCACATTGATTGGATTAGTGTTGTGCTGATTTTTGCAGATCTTTCTATGTCTTTCCTTTTCTTAAACCATCAGCATCTTAAACACCTACTTAAACATTGAGAGCTTGTCGTATGTTATTTAGTATCTTCTTTGTATAAATGATTCATTTCTGTGCCATAAATTCAAAAGCTTCAAAAGGGCGCAGAGTAAAAGTAACTGTCCCTCCCAACCCTGACTACCTTACAGTACACTTTACACCGTTTCCCAGAGGCAACAACTCTGATGAGATGTTCTTGTTAGGAGGAGTCTGGGATGACAGAGCATCAGGAAGTAGACACTTTAAAAACCACAGTAATATGTTATTGTTCTCACTTAATAAATAAATATTACGAATATTCTTTCATTGAGATTTAAAATGGAATAATTTATTATTATTACTATTATTACTATTACTATTGCTATTGTTATTATCATTAATTATTATTGCGATATTTGGTTGTTTGAGTGAGATGTTCCCTTTGATGGTGCTCTTGATAGGTTTAGGAGATGCGGTCTTTTGGAGATAGTCCATCACCTGGGGTAGGCTTTGAGGGTTTCAAGAGTCAAACCATTTCTAGTATGATCTCTCTGTTTCATGCTTGCAATTTAAGATGGAGTCTTTAGGGCTCTGCTCCTACTGCATGGCTTTCTTCCATCATAACAGACTTTAATCCTCTGGAAATAGAAGCCTAAATACATAGACTCTTCTATAGATTGGCTTGGTCATGACGTTTTATCATTGTTGGGGTACATTGTGTGAAGATATGTCTCTGTACATGCAATTGTTAATTCTGTACTGGCAGAGAGATAAATGCTGGCAGGATCTTCAACTGTATTTCCATGGTCCATCTCCAGTTTCATATTTTGAAAATATTTGTTCTTCCTCACCTGCCTAAGCCAATCTAGAATTATATCTGATTGGCTATAATAAAGATCGGACAGCCAATAGCTGGGCAGGAGGTAGAAGGCAGAACTTTCAGACATAGATAGGAACTTTGGGAGAAGAAACAGAGGTAGGAGATTCACAGGAGACTCAGAGGTGGACAGATGGACCAGAGCAGAGCAGAGAGGAAGACCTGGCTACATGGTGGGACATAGGTCAGGATTAGTTGGGATAGAGTAGTTGGGAGGTAGCCTAAGCAAAAGGTCTAAGCTTTAAAATATTTATAAATCTCTATGCAATTATGTATATTTCTGGTGGGTCTGAGATAGTCCTGCTATATTTGGCATCCCATGTTTGGCGCCACCTATTGACACATTTTTTTGAGTTACTTCATTGGATTCTTATATCTACCAACCTTACAACCTTTATTCTATTCCAATCTCTTGCAGCCCCCAACACTAGCTAGGAGAGAAAGAAGGTTAGAGAGGAAAGGAGATGCAGACTTCTTTAGATTACTTCCTGCTGATTAACGTCATTGAGTTCCTTGGGGCAAGTTCAATTTCCATTGTCAGAATATCTCCAACCATTAATCCAGAAAAGCATCAACCCAGAAACCCAGCAATAGCAAATGTAGCAGCAGGGACAAGCAGTGGTAGTGGCAGCAGCTGAGGAAGCAACAGCAATCACAGGCTCTCTCCAGGCTCTTACATTTATACCCTTTCAAGAGTCCCCAGAATTACAGACATAAACTTTCTACAGCTGAAAAAAATCATGTCCATCCTAGGGCACAAGACAATCATAGTTAGCAGCTATGGACAATCTGAAGCAGCCCCATATCCCATACCCCATACCTAGAATTAAAACAAAAACATATTCACATATTATAACTGGGTTTTTAAAGAAACCAAAAGTCGCAATACATATCATAGAAATATAAAAGTAACTGATACATCATTATTGGATACTGCCAGAGACCTTGGGATACTAGAAATGCCTGATACTTTTATGGCTAAATAATATTTCATTGTACATTGTCCTGTAATTTAGGTAGCTAGTCTTCCATCTGGACTCTACAGTATTATGTAGTAAAAGAATAAACAAGTATCCTCAGACATAGACTATATACTTCTCTTCCATTCATTACTTTGTATACACACGTACACTTGTGTGTGTGTGTGTGTGTGTGTGTGTGTGTGTGTGTGTGTGTGTGTAGGTGA
The DNA here is from genome assembly GCF_021556685.1 of Rattus norvegicus. NCBI lineage: Eukaryota > Metazoa > Chordata > Mammalia > Rodentia > Muridae > Rattus > Rattus norvegicus. Next base: position 78,357,531 of record NC_141535.1, read on the forward strand.
GTGATTGATTTCAGGCATCTTCCTCAATGACTATTCAGCTTATTTTTTGAGACAACATCTCTCACTGAATCGGATTTTACTAGTGTGACTAGACAAGCTGATCAGCAAGTCCCACTGACTCTCCTGTCTCTGCCTCCCCAGTACTGGGAATACAGGTATGTAGTGTCATGTTTAGTTTTTTACACGGGTGCTGGGGATTCAAACTCAGGCTTGCTTATTTGGCAAGCAATTGACTAACTTAGCCATCTTCTCAGTCCCTCCCTTCCACTCCTCAGGATAAGTTCCTAACAATAGAAAGCCTAAATAAAGGATACATGTACTCAAAGTTTTGATATATTAGCAAAGCGATCTCCTTAACACAGCTATAATTGGTTATTTCCAACCTACTTTACTCCAGATGTTCATACAGCATTTGTACATGACATTACCCAGAGTTGTGAAACTACTTTGATCCTCTTCTTTCCCTCATATCCCTGGTGACACTCACCAACTTCTGCAAGTCAGCTGCATGGGGGCAGTCCAAGGCAAGGGAACACAAGGAGATGGATTTACCTAAGGTGATATTGACCTTGGAGTTTAACATTATTGCTAGTTGGAGCTTGTTCAAGTACAAAAGAGTAGGCTCCCTTTTTGTGGCTTTCCCAAGAGTCCAGTTCCTAGGTGATCCTGGAGGTCATAAATATGTTGCCTTGACTATATGAGCTAATGTATGTACATCATTTAGGGCACTTTCTGGTGTGTGGACACATGCAGCAATGCTTGATATATTAATATTAGTAGCCTTGCTCATTAGGAGGTGGGTGGATGGGAGGAGCTGGAGGAACTAGCAGGACTCTAGTATTCTCAGGCCAGAAACTCTAGCAGCAGACGTGGCTTGTGCACACTTCTCCGCTCCTTCCAGCTGTGCAATTCAAATGGTGTTTGAGCACATTGGTAGCTTGCGCCATTGGGGAGATGGGCATGATTCTTAATTGAGCAGGAACTAATGAGTGCTGCACTGCTTTGAATCTGCCTGTGGGAGAACAAACATTAATGACCACTGGGCTGGAAAGGCCAGCTACAATTCACCAAATGAGAGGGCGTCTTCTCCCATCAGTTATAAAACAGCGTGCTGGAGACCAGAGCATGCTTTCCAGCAGTGAAAGTCCATCAGTGGTAACACTGTTAAATACAGAGTGAAGGCCTCATAAACCACCATCCATGCATGAAGCAATTAAACATGGTGTGGCCCCTGAAGCAACACTTCAACACCAGCCGTTGTTAAAGCTCTCAGGCTAAGAAACTCAGAAGATGAGAAAAGAACGGGAATCTGGTCTTTTCGTTTTTTTTTTTTTTAAACACAAAGAAAGATAAGGTGGTATGGGATAGGAAATCCATGTCTGAATTGAAGCAGGATTCGGAAGGTATTAACCACTGGGTCCCAGTGGTACCCCTTGTGATCTCCTCTGCTGAAGTGCCCTGTATGGCTTAGTGTATGATCCAGTAAATGGATATTAGACACATCTGGTGGGAGACCCAGGCTGTGGGAAAGAGGCATCTCCCTGTTTGCTGCTTTCTTCTGCTCCTTGGGTTTTTTTTTTATTAACTTGAGTATTTCTTATTTACATTTCGATTATTATTCCCTTTCCGGGTTTCCAGGCCAACATCCCCCTAATCCCTCCCCCTCCCCTTCTTTCTGGGTGTTCCCCTCCCCATCCTCCCCCCATTGCTGCCCTCCCCCCAGCAATCATGTTCAGTCTTAGCAGGACCCAGGGCTTCCCCTTACACTGATGATCTTACTAGGATATTCAATGCTGCCTATGAGGTCAGAGTCCAAGGTCAGTCCATGTATAGTCTTTGGGTAGTGGCTTAGTCCCTGGAAGCTCTGGTTGCTTGGCATTGTTTATATGTGGGGGTCTCAAGTCCCTTCAAGCTCTTCCAGTTCTTTCTCTGATTCCTTCAACGGGGGTCCTATTCTCAGTTCAGTGGTTTGCTGCTGGCATTCGCCTCTGTATTTGCTGTATTCTGGCTGTGTCTCTCAGGAGAGATCTATATCTGGTTCCTGTTGGCCTGCACTTCTTTGCTTCATCCATCTTGTCTAATTGGATGGCTGTATATGTATGGGCCACATGTGGGGCAGGCTCTGAATGGGTGTTCCTTCAGTCTGTGTTTTAATCTTTGCCTCTCCCTTCCCAGCCAAGGGTATTCTTTTTCCTCATTTAAAGAAGGAGTGAAGCACTCACATTTTGATCATCTATCTTGAGGTTCCTTTGTTCTAGGCATCTAGGGTAATTCAAGCATTTGGGCTAATAGCCACTTATCAATGAGTGCATACCATGTATGTCTTTCTGTGATTGGGTTAGCTCACTCAGGATGATATTTTCCGGTTCCAACCATTTCCCTACGAATTTCATAAACTCGTTGTTTTTGATAGCTGAGTAATATTCCATTGTGTAGATGTACCACATTTTCTGTATCCATTCCTCTGTTGAAGGGCATCTGGGTTCTTTCCAGCTTCTGGCTATTATAAATAAGGCTGCAATGAACATAGTGGAGCACGTGTCTTTTTTATATGTTGGGGCATCTTTTGGGTATATGCCCAAGAGAGGTATAGCTGGGTCCTCAGGTAGTTCAATGTCCAATTTTCTGAGGAACCTCCAGACTGATTTCCAGAATGGTTGTACCAGTCTGCAACCCCACCAACAATGGAGGAGTGCTCCTCTTTCTCCACAGCTCGTCAGCATCTGCTGTCACCTGAGTTTTTGATCTTAGCCATTCTCACTGGTGTGAGGTTAAATCTCAGGGTTGTTTTGATTTGCATTTCCCTTATGACTAAAGATGTTGAACATTTCTTTAGGTGTTTCTCAGCCATTCGACATTCCTCAGCTGTGAATTCTTTGTTTAGCTCTGAACTCCATTTTTTAATAGGGTTATTTGACTCCCTGCGGTCTAACTTCTTGAGTTCTTTGTATATTTTGGATATAAGGCCTCTATCTGTTGTAGGATTGGTAAAGATCTTTTCCCAATATGTTGGTTGCCGTTTTGTCCTAACCACAGTGTCCTTTGCCTTACAGAAGCTTTGCAGTTTTATGAGATCCCATTAGTTGATTCTTGATCTTAGAGCATAAGCCATTGGTGTTTTGTTCAGGAAAAGTTCTCCAGTGCCCATGTGTTCCAGATGCTTCCCTAGTTTTTCTTCTATTAGTTTGAGTGTGTCTGGTTTGATGTGGAGGTCCTTGATCCACTTGGCCTTAAGCTCTGTACAGGGTGATAAGCATGGATCGATCTGCATTCTTGTACATGTTGACCTCCAGTTGAACCAGCACCATTTGCTGAAAATGCTATCTTTTTTCCATTGGATGGTTTTGGCTCCTTTGTCAAAAATCAAGTGCCCATAGGTGTGTGGGTTCATTTCTGGGTCTTCAATTCTGTTCCATTGGTCTATCTGTCTGTCTCTGTACCAATACCATACAGGTTTTTATCACTATTGCTCTGTAATACTGCTTGAGTTCAGGGATAGTGATTCCCCCTGAAGTCCTTTTATTGTTGAGGATAGTTTTAGCTATCCTAGGTTTTTTGTTATTCCAGATGAATTTGCAAATTGTTCTGTCTAACTCTTTGAAGAATTGGATTGGTATTTTGATGGGGATTGCATTGAATCTGTAGATCACTTTTGGTAAAATGTCCATTTTTACTATATTAATCCTGCCAATCCATGAGCATGGGAGATCTTTCCATCTTCTGAGGTCTTCTTCAATTTCTTTCTTCAGAGTCTTGAAGTTCTTATTGTACAAATCTTTTACTTGCTTGGTTAAAGTCACTCTGAGGTACTTTATATTATTTGGGACTATTATGAAGGGTGTCGTTTCCCTAATTTCTTTCTCGGCTTGTTTCTCTTTTGTGTAGAGGAAGGCTATTGATTTATTTGAGCTAATTTTATACCCATCCACTTTGCTGAAATTGTTTATCAGCTTTAGTAGTTTTCTGGTTGAACTTTTGGGATCACTTAAAGATACTATCATATCATCTGCAAATAGTGATATTTTGACTTCTTCTTTTCCAATCTGTATCCCCTTGACCTCCTTTTGTTGTCTGATTGCTCTGGCTAGAACTTCAAGAACTATATTGAATAAGTAGGGAGAGAGTGGGCAGGCTCT